>NW_024070204.1:54036840-54354970 GCF_014754425.2 Oryx dammah | reverse complement strand
ACACACACACACACACACACACACACAGAATGAATGCTATTCTAACTTTAAAGACACTTAAGAAACATGACCAAATGTGAGGTATCAACCATATTCATTTTTCTGGCCCAAACACACCACTTGTAATAATGTATTTAAGAACAATGTAGAAAATTGGCTACAAATATTTAATTACATAATATCATCTCAACAGGACGAAATGGCCAGATGGCATCACTGACTCAATGGACCTGAGTTTGAACAAGCTTTGGGAGATGGTGAGGGAGAGGGAAGCCTGGTGTGCTGCAGTCCATGGAGTCATAGAGTTGGACACAACTGAGCAACTGAACAACATTAAATCATATTAAATTACTATTTTTATGCATCTTATATGATAAAAGTTCAATGATTACGTATGCTAAGATAACCAGATTAGGCCCAAGATGAAGTCACTCATACTAAGTCCCAAGGCAGCAAACCAAAACTTAGAACTAGGTTCTTTTCTCCCAGAAAAGGCAAGTCTAGGCCAACCAATCAGGGCCTGCCTACTCAACACAAGTTACCTGATCCAGCTCTAAGATTCCTCAAGACCTCTAAACCTAGTAACAGCCCATAAGGCTGTCCTTAGTTACTGATGCCTAAACAATGCTCTCAGGTATACAGAGTATGAACTCAATGTGAGGGAGGAGAAGGTGAAAACACTCTCCTCTCTATTTGTGATCCTACCTTTGCTCACAGCTGCAGTTCAGGCATCCAATGGAGTGACTGCTGCTGCTGCTGCTAAGTCACTTCAGTCGTGTCCAACTCTGTGCGACCCCATAGACGGCAGTCCACCAAGCTCCACCGTCCCTGGGATTCTCCAGGCAAGAACACTGGAGTGGGTTGCCATTTCCTTCTCCAATGCATGAAAGTGAAAAGTGAAAGTGAAGTAGCTCCGTCGTGTCCGACTCTTAGCGACCCCATGGACTGCAGCCCACCAGGCTCCTCCGTCCATGGGATTTTCCAGACAAGAATACTGGAGTGGGGTGCCATCGCCTTCTCCAATAGAGTGACTAGCAGAATAGCAACTCACATATTTGTCAGATGGATACAGAGACGGGTAAAAAACAAAGTATAACTCAGCAATGCTTTAAGAGTCCCCTTTCCTAGGACCCAGAACAAGAGTCCTTGTGAATCAAACAGAAAGGATAAACTATACTTTACTCAAAATCTCCTGTTCTGTTTAGTGCATAGCTCTTTTTTTTTTTTTTTTTTGACCAAGCTAGTCATCTTGAGTCTTTCCTTGATTAAAGCTTCCACCAAAAGTTTCCTCTTTCCCTCATATTTATATAAGCCTAGACGCACACACACACACACTCTCTCTCTCTCTCTCTCTCTCTCTCTCTCTCTCAAATCCCCACACAGGTTCATAGCAGAAATGACTCTATGGATCATAGAAGTCATTCTTTAAACAATGTGTTTAAAAGGCAATCTGAAATTAGGCAAAGCAAGAGACAAGACTTAGAAACAGCATTTAGAATCACCCAAAACGGAAAATGATGAATTTAACCTACTTAATGATTTGCTTATAAACACACATTTATGTTTTAAATAAATTTCACTATTCTGTAAATTTCCCGAAGGTTTGAGCTATACAGTATAAGTGGCACCTTGGCATTCTCAAATTTAATACTCAAAACTTTAACTATTTGGGAACTTTCCCTCAGAACCAAACATGAAATTATAAATTTATAAGGAATAAGGATGAAAATTTCTTTTATGAGGCTGAATTAGCTATCTTATGCCAATCAGCCCATCCCAAAGTAGCTATGTGGATCTCTTTGGTTAGTTTATTCATAAAACAGTAACTCATCAGGAAGACTATTGAGTAGTATTGTAATCTGACTTGATCTCACTGCAGTTTTCTCTTATCCTCATCATGCATATATATATGCTATTAGTGGGAACATTATTCATCATAAATCCTTCAGTTTTTTAATTTTTGCTGAATTTCAGCTTTGACTACAAAAACAATGTAATACAGTATGGCAGATTTTACAAAGTTACTAAATGACCTTTGAAGATTTGTGTCTTATGATTTTTCCCATGTCAGGAGATGACTAGTTGTGTCTTTCATCTTCAGTATCGTACATACCTCAGTAGGCAATCTGTTGACTCACTCTCGAGGGGAAGTAAGAATTTAAGATTAATTCCTAATATCCAAACTTTAAAAATTCAAAATAAAAACTGGTTATGGAGTATGTCCTTTTTCGAGATTCATACTCTAAATAGTATTGGGTAATGACATATCAAGATTTGCTCCAAGAGGAAAAGTAAATGTGGCAACACCTTAAGAACTGGTGAATATGTGTGAAAAATATATGGAGGTTGTTGAATTGTTTTCACAACTAGAGTTTATTTGAAATGTCCTCAAGTAAGAAAACTATTTCACTGGTTATATGCCAAAATTGTACAGCAAAGTGTCTAATAAAGTCAGTAGGTTAAGAACTTAACTGCCAAGAAAATAGTGAAAAAGAAAAAATAAAACTAAATGTACGAAGGTCTTGGCTTCTAGGAAAAAAAGCAATTATTTAAATTACACTATAACTAAAATGTCCATCTCAAACTTTAATGGTGCTTATAAAGATTTACTTGGAATAATAAAAATTATAAATTCACAGAATCACACAACTTTAAAAGACAATTTTAAAGAATCATAAAGTATAAATACCTTGCTCAAAATTCCAAAACTGCTCAGTACCAAGAAACATTCTTGACTAGGAGCCAGGTCTTCTCATAATTGTTAACCCATATTGCTAAACACAAGTGAAATATACTTGCTTTCAAAAAATTTTTTCTTCTTTTTTTTTAGATTTGGATTACTTCACTTACCATAGCATGGACTTTTGTGGGTTACACACCACATCTATAAGGTATTATTTGGTTAACACATTTACAATTATATAAGAATTACTATCTAGAACCTAAATTTCCTGGCTTTCATAGACTAAACTTAGATTTTAACTGTACTTAATGTCAACTTTTTTATATTCAGGTTTGTATGAAAAGCATATAATTTTCTAGAAAATGAATCCCCTTTGTATCAAATCAAGCTCAATTTCATTACTGCAAACAGCTACTACTGTTGATTTTATTATCTATCACCCCTGAAAAGAACTTAATTTATTTTAAGATGGAAGGAAAACACGCTGGGAAAAAAATTGCGGGGACAGGTGAAGCAGTAGAGATTAAATGCACCATGAACAACTTTGTCATATCAAGTAGCTCAACTATGACCTTACACTTCTTTATGTGGGAAACTAATTTAGTACATAAAGACCATCTTAGCATTAAAGTAACCACATCATTAAAAAGATTTTCCCACACTTCAGATTACCAAAATAATTGGGCTGTTTAATTAACTAGCAAACTTGCTCTTTATAATAATATCTTCCTACATATGCTACCTTTAATAAACTACACTTCTTGTTCCCCAGACCCATCAGACAAGATTTCCATCCTAGTCCCTACTGTGTTCCATGTTTCCAGGTTCAGCTACTCCATTCAAAAATAAAAGGTGCTAAGCTCAATTATTTTTTCCAGGTATCTTGAGTTTTATATATACTCCCCAACTCCTGCTTTTTGAAGTTCTATATCATACCATTTTGAAATCGAGAAAGTATCTAAGAACAAATCTCTTCCTCTACTGTTTATTCATTCAACAGGTATTGGGCACCATCCACTCATGTACGTTCTTCTGGGCTAGACAGTAGGACTATAATAATAACTGTAACAATAAGAGCTACAGTACTCCCTCATAAAATTCAGTGTGGTGGATCTCAGAAAGGGTGAATCAACAATTAAAATGTAATTGTAATATAATGTACAATGCAATAAATACTATGCTGGATATAAGTACAAGATGCTAGGTAGACCTATATTTCATTCTATATGGAGAGGAAAGAGACTCACACTACAATAAAATCAAGCAAGAAAGTTGAAGTGGACAGGAAGCTAACCCAAACAAGCTATACAAAATAAGGCTAATTTAGATATACTTTGTAGAGACAGAGTAGGCTAAATACACATTATATCTGAAAACCAAGGCAATACATTAGGAGAGTACAACTTCAGAAAGCCAAACCAAGAAGTAAGACTTCTATAGAAAGGGACCCTTCAATAAAGAGTAATCGTAACCCAGAATCTTACACACATTAAAACGTCTATATAAAAGAGAAGGAGACTAAGATGGGAATAAAAGTGAGAAAAGTCAACAAGAAATTCACAGAAAGACTTGAAAAGATAAAATGTCCATTTCTTTAGTCCTTGTTAGATATCAAGTAAAAGTGACGATTTAAAAGGCAACCTTTAACAAGAAGAATTTCTCTTACACTCAGTATCCTCAGATAAACAGAAAATTGGCTATCTACACCTACTGGGTTAAAAGTTAAGAGGACATAACACGGTTCTGGTTCAAACTTTGTGTCTTAAGAATAACCTGGGGAGCCTATTAAAAATTCAAATTCCTAAGCCATATCCTCAAAGTGAAGATTCCAAAGGTAAGCAAGAACACTGTTAAAAATACTTGGAGGGAATTCCTATTGGTCCAGTGATTAGGACTCCATGCTCTCACTGCCAAGGGCTCACGTTCAATCCCGGGGTAAGAAACTAAGATCCCACAAGCCACAGTGTAGCCAAAAACAAAACCTGGAGACTCCCACTGTTATCTGGTACAGTTTAAAATGTTATGCTGAAAAATATGAAAATTTTTCTGGCTGTTCCAGTAGTTCAAAACAATGAAATACAAAAACACCAAAGCAACTAAATGAAGGAAAGAAATAGTTTTTCCAATGAATAGAACTAAAACACCGACAGACATCACCAGTTGTGTCAGACTGCTTCCTATATCCACCAATTACCCAGGCATGTCAATTTTAACTTCCTAAATCTCACCTCTATATGCTCCTAAATGTTCTCTTTATCACTTCTTCATGTGAGAGCTTTATCACTGCATCTGAACACAACTTCAGTAGCCTCAAACCAGTCTTTCTGCCTTCAGACTGTTCTCCACCAGTTAACTCCCCTCATTGGCAACTAACTGACCTTACTGGTCATATCACAATCCAGCTTAAAACCTTTCAGATGTTACCTATTAATATGACCCTTTTGAGGTCAATTAGAAAGAACTAATAATCCATCAGTAAGATATCTAGAGGTAAAATTACATTTTAATACAAGTAATACAGTTTTCATTATGATTTCAATACAAACAGCACAGTTTTCATTATCAAATTTAATTCCATTAAATCACTTACATCATAAAACAGTTTTCTGTCAGCAGACAGTCGTTTAGACGCCAGAGTCTTGGTAACATGATAGAAGGTGAGTAATGCTCTGTGCTGTCGAAGGTCATCTTGGACTTTCACAGATTCTATAAGAGTGGGAATCAGTTCAGGCCACTGTCGAGGACAATCCAGTCGAGCGACTTTTGCGATCAGCACTGCAATCTGAGTTGCAATCTAGAGGAAAAAAATTAACTTTCAGAAATAAACATGAAATTAAAGCAATAGGTAAGGAATATGTTCACAGCTCAAAATTACCTTTTTAGTTACTCATACATTTAACAAAAATAAGTAAGATTTCACTGAACAAATGTTTAAGACAGTAGCTCTCAACGTGTGGTCTATGGAACCCTGGGGGGCCTAGGATCTTTTCTGTGAGGTCTATCCTTTCCCAATAATGTACCACTGTGGAGCTAGATTTTCATCATATAACTTCTGAAATAACATCACAACTTAGTAAATACTAGATATATTTGAAATTCTAGACATTTTTTAAGTAGCCAGACAGTAAAAAGATATGCAAAAATGCAGAACAATGTTACTCTCTTCATTAAATACTTATTGTTTGGGGAAATAGCTACCGTTCACTTTTTAAAATTCAATCCATATTAACAAACAATACATTTTAGGTTTATCAACTTTAATTTCTAATACAATAAACATCAACATATGTAACTCTTCCATGTTTTATTTCAGCAGTATAAGGAAGTTCTAAGGATGTAAACTTTAAGAACCACTGATCTAAGAGTGGAAATGAATATCAATATTAGGTATTCACATAATGATATTTGTTCAGATCAGAGTTTTACAAATACTGGTTGACAGAACACCTAAGCAATGGTTTACCCCTCAGTCACCCAAGCCCCTCCCTGACAACCTCCTCCTTCCCCACAGAGAGTAACTCTGTTCCTCTCCAACTTCCATCAAATCTCTTTAGCTGAGAAACTGCAAAAAAAAAAAAAAAAAAAGAAAACTCAGATCATATAAGTAGGTTTAGATAAAACTACATTGGATACACCTCCTAATACAGTGTGATTTAATAGTCAAATTAAAAGAATCAAATGTAAGAAATAGTAACTTAGAAAATATAATTTTTGTATCATAAGCAAACTTATTTTATTCTTAAAAGAAAAATCTCACTAAAAGGGAAAGAAAAAATAAAACTATATAATCCACTATCTATCCCCCACAGAGCAGTAAGAAGTGAAAATGTGATGAAGAAAACAGACAGAAATCAGAAGTCTGGGATTCCCTGGTGTTCTAGTGGTGGGGAATCTGCCTGCTAATGCAGGGGAAATGGGTTTGATTCCTGGCCCAGGAAGATCCCACATGCCATGGAGCAACTAAGTCCACGCACCACAAATACTGAGCCCACTCCGGTGTTCTTGCCTGGAGAATCCCAGGGATCAGGGAGCCTGGTACGCTGCTGTCTATGGGGTCGCACAGAGTCGGACACGACTGAAGCGACTTAGCAGCAGCAGCAGCAACAGTGCTCTAGAGCTCACGAGCCACAGCTACTGAGTCCTGCATGCCTAAAGCCCAGGCTCTGCAACAAGAGAAGCCACTTCATTGAGAAACCTGCGCACTGCAAAGAAGACCTGGCACAGCCAAAAATAAAAAAATAATAATAATAAATCTTAAAAAAAAAAATTCAGACGCCATCCGTTGTTGGGGGGGGCGGGGGGGGGATAATTTCAATAATTGATATATAGAAAGATACTTTCAATATTGGCTCAAAAACTGAGAAGTTAAAAAATATACACAGGTGTATCTTCAAATGATTCTGAGTTTTAAATCAGTAAGAGCCAAATCTAATCAAAATTCTTCACAGCTAGAATTGGATCTCAAAATTTAAAAACCACCAGAGAAGTGTATATAAACATCACAAATGAGCATTATTTTAAAAAAATTTTTTATTTTTAAAGCAAAGAACCAAAGTTAGTTTGGAAAAGAAGCAAAAAAACCAAGAGAAAGGAAAAAACAGTTGGCACTCATTTTCTCACTAACCTGGTTTATCGGTTCATTGAAGTTGGTGATTAGCCCTGCACGCAAGGTAGACTTCTCCTCCTCTGAGAGAGCACTGTAAAAAGACATGTTTATTATGCAAGAGAACGCTGCAAAATAATGAATGCAGGTAAGCATGACTGAGAATTTTAACAATAAAAGTCTTTCAAACAATGTGTCCCTGATTGTTCGGGTAATTAAACAGAATTATTTCCATTACTTGTATACTGACACATCAAGTAATTCAAACTCCCTTCACAGCTGAATAAATAGGAAGCACAAAATAGTGCAAAAACTATTAGAAAATAGAGACAAATCTAGACTAAGAACGTGATATTCTGATGTCTGCTTCTACTGATATAAAAACAGCTGCTGACCAAAACATTTAATGTCTGGCTTAAAAAAAAAAATCTATGAGTAAATGCTAGTCTTACACTGACTTCTTTACAAAATTCTATGTGGAAGAGAGGATCAGAAATAAGAGAATGTTTGGTATGGAAAACTTGTCTAATCAAGTAGTTTAAAATCTTTCGGGACTTCCCTGGTAGTCCAGTGGATAAGGCTCTGTGCTGCCAAAGCAGGGGGCCTGGGTTCGATCCTTGGTGGAACTAAGATGCCAGAGTCTGCAACTGAATCCATGTGCTCTAGGGCCTACAGTCCGCAACTAGAGAAGCCATGTCTTAAAATGCTGAACATAACACTAACAATTTTGACTGCAAATGAGGAAGGCAACTAGACAGCAAAAGGACAGAGAAGGCAAATATCCACTGTATAAGACTGTACATATTTTGAATTGTATGAATGTTTTAACTTAAAATTAAATTTTAAACCCCTCATGTTAAGGTTTTCTATTCTGGCTATGATAAAAGTAGTTTGTACTGAATGAATCACTCCCCAAAAATCAGCGATAAAAGTTGCATACAGATTTTTTTTTAATGTTTTAAGGCATCTGTTGAGTTGAAATGTGCCCCACACCCCATCAAAAGGTATGTTCAAGTTCTAACCCCAAATACCTGTGAATGTGACCTTATTTGGAAGTAAGGGCTTTGCAGATGCAATCACACTAAAATTAGGTCATACTGGATTAGAGTAGGCCCTAACCCAATGATTGGTGCTATTTATAGGAAGAGAAAATTCTGAACATAGACACAGAAGAGACACCTGAAAATAAGGCTATGTGACAATGAAGATCAAGGCTAGAGTTGTATTTGAAGATGAATGTGCCTCTCTTGGTAACTGCTGAAAAAGTGGTACAAAATCAGGAATAATATAAAGGATTTGAATAACATAATTAACAAATTTGACCTAACTGATACATATAATAAAACATTACAATCCACAACAGCAAACATACATGCTTTACAAATGCATATAGAACATTTACAAACATACCATATGTTGGGATCATAAAATAAGATAGCACAGTCCAAAGAATGAAATCATTACAGAAAACAAAAAAAGTCCCACATGTTTGGAAATTAGGTGATATAACCCATGGGTCTCAAAAGAAATCAAAATTTTAAAATATTTTTGACTAAATGGTAATGAAAATAATACATATTGAGGCTTATGAGACTGAACTAAAGTCACGATTATAAAAAAAAAGCCTTAATGTTTTAAATGCATATAGAAGAAAAACAGAAAATTACCTAAGCTTCTATTTAAAAAAGCTAGAAAAAGGACAGTAAAATTAAATTCAAAAAAGTAATTAAAAGTACATTAAGCCTGATAAAGTACAATACCTAAAGCAATGACAGATAAATAGGCCAACAGGACAAAAAAGAGAAATTCAAAAACAGACCCCTCCATGTAAAGTGCCTGAGAGGTTATAAGGGAATCACTGAAATGCGATAGGGAAAAAGGACATGGTGCTGCCCTACTGCACGCCTTTACCTTACACAGAAACGACAGACAGACCAGACACCAAACCCTGAAAAGTGAAACAGCTTCTAGTAGAAAACATACTTTCATGACTTTGTATTGAGTAAAAACTTTGTAAACAGATCCCAAAAGAATGAATTACAAAAAGAAAGTAGCTAAACTGAACTTAAATCAAAACTCAGTTTCATCAAAAGATACCAATAAGAAAGTGAACAAGCAAGTCTTGAAACAGAAGATATTTTCACTACGTATATTCAACAAAAGACTTCTACCCAAATATATATATTATATATAACATCTCAGCCACCAGGGAAGCTCTAAATATAAATATATATATAGATGTGCAAATGGCAGGTCCTTTACAAAAGAGGAGCTCCACCAGTCCAGTCAGTTTAGTCGCTCAGTCGAGTTCGACTCTTTCTGATCCCATGGACTGCAGCACGCCAGGTTTCCCTGTCAATCACCAACTCCAGGAGCTTGCTCAAACTCATGTCCATCGAGTCGGTGATGCCATCCAACCATCTCATCCTCTGTTGTCCCATTCTCTTCCTGCCTTCAATCTTTCCCAGCATCAGGGTCTTTTCCAATCAGTCAGTTCTTCACATTAGGTGGCCAAAGTATTTGAGCTTCAGCTTCAATATCAGTCCTTCCAATGAATATTCAGGACTGACTTCCTTTAAGATTGACTGGTTTGATCTCTTTGGCAGTTCAAGTGACTCTTAAGAGTCTTCTCCAACACCATAGTTCGAAAGCATCAATTCTTCGGCACTCAGCTTTCCTTATAGTCCAACTCTCACACCCATACATGACTACTGGAAAAACCATAGCTTTGACTAATCGGACCTTTGTCAGCAACGTAATGTCTCTGCTTTTTAATATGCTGTCTAGGTTTGCCATAGCTTTCCTTCCAAGGAGCAAGCATCTTTTAATTTCATGGCTGCACTCACCATGTGCAGTGATTTTGGAACCCAAGAAAATAGTCTTGTCACTGTTTCCATTGTTTCCCCATCTATTTGCCATGAAGTGATGAGACCGGATGCCATGAACTTAGTTTTTTGAATGTTGAGTTTTAAGCCAACTTTTTCACTCTCCTCTTTCACCTTCATCAAAAGGCTCTTTAGTTCCTCTTCACTTTCTGCCATAGGGTGGTGTCATCTGCATATCTGAGGTTATTGATATTTCTCCTGGCAATCTTGATTCCAGCTTGTGCTTCATCCAATCCAGCATTTCGTATGATGTACTCTGCATATAAGTTAAATAAGCAGAGTAACAGTATACAGCCTTGACATACTCCTTTCCCAATTTAGAACCAGTCCGTTGTTTCATGTCCAGTTCTAACTGTTGTTTCTCGACCTGCATATAGGTTTCTCAGGAGGCAGGTAAAGTGGTCTGGTATTCCCAACTCTTTAAGGATTTTCCAGTTTGTTGTGATCCACAGAGTCAAATTTGGCATAGTCAAGAGAGCAAAAGTAGATGTTTTTCTGGAACTCTCTTGAGACTAGTAAGTATGAAAAAAGTACTCACTATCTATCAGAAAAATGCAAAAATTTCCAAGCACACCAGCATGACTAAAATGAAGCAAACCAGACCAAGTATGGTGAGAATGTGGAACAAATGTCAACACTCATGCTACATGAGTAGGAAGGGCAAACTGGTAAAAACAGCTTACAAAACTAACTGATAGTATCTCAAAAGTTGAAAGCAAGAGAGCTCAAGATAAATATTTACTTCTGCTTCACTGAATATGCTAAAGCCTTTGACTGTGTGGATCATAACAAATTGTGGAAAATTCTTAAAGAGATGGGAATACCAGATGAGTGTACATGTCTTCTGAGAAATCTGTATGCAGTTCAACATGGAACAATGGACTGGTTCAAAACTGGGAAAAGGAGTACATCAAGGCTGTATATTGTCACCCTGCTTATTTAACTTAAATTCGGAGTACATCATGCAAAATGCCAGGCTGGATAAATCACAAGTTGGAATCAAGATTGCTTGGAGAAAAATCAATAATCTCAGATATGTAGATGATACCACTGCAAATTAAAAGACATCTGCTCCTTGGAAGAAAAGCTGTAACAAACCTAGACAGCATATTAAAAAAAAAGAAGAGACATTACTTTGCCAACAAAGGTCTGTATAGTCAAAGCTATGGTTTTCCCAGCAGACGTGTATGGATGTGCAAGCTGCACCACAAAGAAGCCTGAGCACCAAAGAATTGAAGCTTTTGAATTATGGTGCTGAAGAAGACTCTTGAGAGTCCCTTGGACTTCAAGGAGACCAAACCAGTCAATCCTAAAGGAAATCAACCCTGAATATTCATTGGGAGGACTGATGCTGATGCTGAAGCTCCAATACTTTGGTCACCTGATGCAAAAAGCCAACTTGTTGAAAAAGACCCTGATGTTGAGAAAGACTGAAGGCAGGAGAAGAAGGTGACAGAGGACGAGATGGTTGGGTGGCATCAATGGCTCAATGGACATGAATGTGAGCAAATTCCAGGAAATAATGGAGGACAGAGGACCCTGGTGTGCGGCAGTCCATGGGGTCACAAATGGTCAGACATGACTTAGTGACTGAACAACAACAACCCAAATTGAACATACACCTGATCATCGTAAATAACAGTAAAATTCAAACTTACATGTAACGAGACATGTAAAAGATTTTTCAAAGAAGCATTATCTTTGACAGTCAAAAACTACACACAACCTTCATACCCATCAACAGCAGAATGGACAGATAATGATAATATATTCCTACAATGGGATGCTGTACTTCTACATAAAAGAGCAAATTACTGCCACTCGCAACTACATGGACAAATCTCATAATTATAATACTGGAAACAAGTCAGACACAAAAGAGAGCATAGTATGACTTCCATTTGTATCAAGTTAAGAAACAGGTTAAAAACTAATCTAGGGTGAGAAACGGCAGATCTTTGAGGAGGGTGTATACATGACTGAAGGGGCAGGAGGGAAGTTTCTGGGGTGCTGGTTCTACCCAGTTCTAAGTGGGAGTTACACAGGTGTGTTACATTAAAAACATTCAAAGTGTACCCTTCATGTGTGCACTTTTTAAGCACATTTTTATTACACTTCAATAAAAGTGTTTTTAAGCTTAACAGTGACTTCCATAAGATTAGTAAAGAAATGAGAAAACAAAGAGTAAAATAAACATGGGGGGAGATATGGAACAGGTAAAGGGAGTTAAAAAAAAAAGTAGAAACTTTCAGTTACAATGTAAAATAAGTCATGGGGATATGACACACAGCTTGGCAACTAGAGTTAATAATACTGCACTGCATATATGAAAGTTGCTAAAAGAGTAAATCTTAAAATTCATCACAAGAAAAAAAAAACCTCTCTCTGTGTGGTGACTTCCTGATGGCTCAGCAGGTAAAGACTCTGCCTGCAATGCAGGAGACACAGGAGACACAGCCTCCATTCCTGGGTCGGGAAGATCCCCTGGAGAAGGAAATGGCAACCCATGCCAGTACTTTTGCCTGGAAAATCCCATGGACAGAGGAGGCTTGTGAGCGATAGTCCAAAGAGTCTGACACAACTGACCCAAGAGCACAGCAGCACATGAACGGAGACAGAAGTAACTACTTACGGTGGTGATCATTCCACAATACAGACACATTCTGAATCATTACGTAATATATTGGAAACTCATATTATGTTATATGTCAACTGAACCTCAATTTAAAATAATACGTATCTAGGCAAAAGGAGTCAAAGTCTAATGCAAGTCTATGCTTTTCCATTAAAAATTATCCCCTAATCTTTTTATAATGCTGCTGAACTTTCCAATTTTAATAGCTTCCTTCTGTCAATCAAATCCCTGAAAACAATGCTTTTTCTTAAAATATTTTGATTCAAGCTTGAAATTCAAGTTTACTTCTATGCCAAGAAGGCAGGTTCAACAGTTTTCATGGTTCTTGTAATTTAAATTCAGAGTATAATGTAACAATTAGTTACCAAAGCAAAGAAGAGACCATGGAAAAAAACATATACACCTGTTAAAGAAAACAAGCCCTTAACCTGAGAAATATCATGACTTCAGCAATTTTCCAATAATAGTTAGCATACACCTTTAACTTCATGCATGTTTTCATTAGATGAATCCAGACTGTATTCCAACCAGAAACTGGATAGGATCTAATTAATTAGGACCCAGTTAAAGTTGCATTTTATGTAGTAATGATAAAGCTTAATCATTCTGTGAAAATATTAGTAAGAATAGAAACTATAAGATGGCACTTTGATGAGAACACAGATATTTTTTTTGAGTCTTAAGTTCAAATATGAGCTCAATAACAAATCTTTCCTCCTTTGTTTACATTTTTAACATCTTTACTGCCTAAGTACATTCATCTCCTTTCGAGTTTGGATCTCAATATTATCACTAACAGCTTGGGATTTAACTACCTAATCAAAATGTAAACTAAATTCCAGTTTCTAATTCTTTACATGAAAGTACAATCTGAAATATTTAATCATAATTTACTCTCTCATCCAAGAGATAGTCATTTATTCTTCATATAACTTATAAAACAAAATTAATTTTAGGAGACACATAAAATTTAATTGGACATAGCAAAAGAAACATGTCTTGCTGCGTTGTTTCTTACAACTCAACAAAATATACTTTCTCATCACTAAACATCCCATTTCTCTCAAAATTATGAATTTTAAAATAAGAAAAAGATTTGATTATTATTATAACATCCTAACTGTAGCCTTTAAAAATCTAGTTACTTCCAGTATGATCCAGGAGCATATTTTACAGCCCACTTTGAGGCCCTCTATTTTTTTAACAAAGGCCTATGAACATAAAAACTACAGAGCTGCAGTACCATCTACTGGAGAATAAAGACTATGTTACTTCTTTGGCAAAGTTTTTTTTTTTTTTTTAATTGGAAGATAATTGCTTTACAATATTGTAGTGGTCTCTGCTGTAAATCAATGAGAATCAGTCATAATTTTATATATATATATATCCCCCTCCTGTTCAGGCTTCCCCAGTAGCTCAGCAGAGAAGAATCCACCTGCAATGCAGGAGATGCAGGTTCGATCCCTGGGTCAGGGAAGATCCCCTGGAGAAGAAAATAGCAACCCACTCCAATATTCTTGCCTGGAAAACCCCATGGAAAGTGGAGCCTTGTGGGCTACAGCCCATGGGGTCACAAAGAGTCAGACACGACTTAGTGACTAAACAACAAACTCCCTCTTGAGCCTCTTTCCCCCAAACCAAAGTTTACTATTTTCTATCAAATTTCTGTCCTGTCTATACTGTCTTTCCATCAATCATATAACATGCAATTAACTATTACAATAAATTTTTTCACTTAACCACCTACCAAGTAGTTACAACTGAAACTGATATTACAAATATCAATTTCTACCACAGAGGCAATTATGCATAAAACTAGACAATTAACATCAGCTGACTCAGAGATGACCTGGAAGTTCCTTCTCAATGACATTTTTCAGAATTCTAGCCTTGTACTTTCTTTAAAAAAAAAAAAGGGGGGGGGGATTTTTTCAAACATGCTTCAGCATTTATTGTGTGCCCATAAAATTAAAGACCCTTGAAAACAGAAGGCCAACAAGAAGTCCACATATCCTATACCCAAAGGGGGGGGAAAACTCTCAGAGAAAAGCAGTAAGACAACTAGTGATCTGTAATTAACCATGAAGAACAAATTTCTTCTTCAGTCATTAACACACCTTTTTTTCATTTAAATATCAAACAAATCACAAATGTGCATAGCTCAGGGAGCATATAAATCTCTGTATTGTTCCCATTTTAGTATATGTGCTACTGAAGAAAGCACAAATGAATTCTTTTATATACAGAGTGAAGATTAACGGATGACAGTCTTAGACCTCCTTGAATGTGAAAAGGACGAGCTTGAGAGGGGAAAAGAGATGGAACTTACTGAGGTGCTACACGTCTCCAGTAGCGATCAATTCCATTTTTAAAATACAACACAGCAAGCCACCTTACATTTATATCCAGAGTGTGGTTTGTGAAAATATTCTGTAAATAAAAACCAAAGCATCAGAATGAACATGTAATAAGTTAAATGTACAGTTAATATATCACAATAAAGTACAGATAGATTTTTCAGACACAGAAATACAAATATCGTATAGCTTATGTGTGCGAGCTCAGTCATGTCCACCTCTCTGTGACTCCATGGACTATAGCCCACTAGGCTTCTCTGTCCGTGGAATTTTCCAGGCAAGAATGCTGGAGTGGGCTGCAGCATTTCCTCCCCCATGATACAGCTTATATGTAGAATCTAACAAAAGGGTATAAATAAACTTATTTACAAAAGTGGAGCCACAGATGTAGAAAACAAACTTATGGTTACCAGGGGAAGGATAAATTGGGAGGTTGGGACTGACATATACACACGACTATACATAAAACAGACAGTAAGGACCTGCCGTATAGCACAGCAAACTCTACCCAATATTCTGTAATGGCCTATATGAGAAAAGACTCCTAAAAAAAAAGAGTGGATATATGTATATGAGTGACATTCCCTCTGCTGTACTGAAACCATCACACACTGTAAATCAGCGATGCTACTGTTGTTTGCTGTTTAGTCACTAAGTCATCGCCATTTCCTACTCCAGGGGATCTTCCCAACCCAGGGATAGAACCCTTGTCTCTTATATCTCCTGCACTGGCAGATGGATTCTTTACCACTGCGCCACCATCAACTATACTTCAATAAAATTAAAAAAAAAAAATTTAAGTATGGATAGATCTGTAATTAAATGTTTCACTTAAATTTTATCATTACACATACATTGTTATTTTCTAAGTATCTATAACTCCACAATTCATGTAAGAAAGCGTATCTGCTTAGGAGTATGTTAATTATGTAAGCTGAGTAATGGCTAAGTACAGAGTCATTTCACTGTTCTACTTTTAGGTATATTTTAAATTTTTCCTAATAAAAAATTAAACTTGAAACAACAAATCTAATTATACAGTAAAATCTACCCACATGAAACTAAAATAAACACCTTTAGGACTTCCCCGGTGCTACAGTGGATAAGGATCTACCTGCCAGTGCAGGAGACCTGGGTTTGATCCCTTGTCCAGGAAGATCCCATATCCACATACCACAGAGGAACTAAGCCCACGCACCAAAACTACTGAAGCCCACATGCCCTACAGCCCTCAAGCCTGCGTGCTCAACTACTGAAATCCCATGTACACAGAGCAACAAGAAAAGCCACCACGATGAGAGGGCCCGCAGCTGGAGAGTAGCCCCCACTCTCCACAGCTAGAGAAAGCCTTCGGGCAGCAACGAAGACCCAGCACAACCAAAAAGTAATTTTTTTAATTATATAAGTAAAATAAACATAGCTAAATTTAGAAAGAAAAAGTAGACCCAACAGAATGAACTAAATAATTTCAAAGTATCCTCCCTATCAAAGCAATTATGCTTATAAACAAGTTAGGTAACAAAATATTTTCAAGTATTAGAAAAGCAAAAGCGCTGTGAATAATTTCAAATCAAAGTTAACCATTACTCAAAAAATTTATTCACCGTGTTAATCCAAATACAGGCAATTCCTGCCCTGTACCGTCATGAGACAGTGTAAAAATGACTGTGCAAGCTAAACCATGCAACATGACCTTGAAATCAAAATTACAACTGTTATGTGACCTTTAAAATTTATTAAAACTGTTACCAAAAATTTATAGTTATAAAGGTATATGAAATAAGAAGAGTAAAACTAATATTTACAGTATTATTTGAAATGTCACAAACAGTGAGAATTAAAGTGTATTTTATTGCTTTCTAGGAAAATCCCTGGTGGTCCAGTGCTTAGGACTCCATGCTTCCACTGCAGGGAGCATAGGTTTGACCCCTGGTTGGGGAATTAAGACCCTGCATGCATAATAATAAAATTTTTAGTGTTTCTAGAATAGTGGGTAGATGGGACAGATAGGAATTGTAGGGATATGTTAACTAAAACTGTACTACAATTCAGACCTAAAACAACTCAAATCCCTAGAAGTGACCTCTTAAACACAACTTTGTGTGGGAAAACCTCAAAGTCAAAAATAATGATGTGGAAGTATGTCTTTCACTATATTAAAAAAATTTTATATGTTAAGTATTAAAAATAGGTATGATACTATAATCCTATTTTTTAAAAATCAGGTGCATACCAAAAAAAAGTTACAGAGACAGCTGAGTAATGTCTATTTATTCCTTAAGACCTGTGACAACTGAGGCAGAGTCCCTCTTTGGGTGTCCTTGCAAAAGAAAGCATAGGTTCTCTCAACACATTAATTGTAAGACTAATTAACTAACTGCATTAGCTCTTACCCTTAACATGCCTACCTTCCACACTAGACTGAGTTGTGTCTTATGAGTGGAGTCCAGCACAGAGCCTGACGAAGCAGAAACTTCATAAATAGCTATTGAGCAAATGAGTGAATGAATGAAAGTAATGTGGAATACTGCGGAAGCTGGTAGATCTCAACCTAACTCAGCTATACCAAGGAACCAAGAAAAGTCAAGCTGCAGGTGTCAATACAAGTAAATAAATATACTGAATAATCAGGTTGGAATACACACCTGCAATCAGGTACACAAATTTAGGAATCTCCAGACTAATCTGGATGGCTAAGGCTCAAACAGAACCAATGTGCCAAAACAGTGAGAACAGGGAAAAAGAAAGAAATAACTTACATTCAGCAGTTCTAAAATCTATTATTATCTATACTCCATCTAAAAGAAACTTTACTATCCCCCTAAGAAGAAAAGTAAACCTAATAAAAATAAAGACAAACAGGTCTAGGCACTTAATATTTATAATTCATACATTACACATAAAGTATCAAGCAAGTCCATTGGTTCTCCCAAAGTCAAGCAGTAACTAAAATAAGAAATTCCAGAGGTCTTTTATATTTTGGTCTGAAAAAACACAAGGCTAATTACAAAGCATGCTCGTTTAAGTAAGCATATGAAGAGTAAAAATACAAGATTTTCTAAAGATTTACATACTGTGCCCCAAATTTACAAACACAATGCTGGGATGATCTATGAGAAGAAGACACTTTCTTCAGCCTCTTTAGAAATTACTCTGTTTTTTATCTCTGAGTTACTGTGCCAAAGAGACAATTTTCTAATGTTATATTGAGAATATCCAGTATGACTTCAGATGCTTAATTTCCCTTCCAGGCATGACTAGTGTATCTTCTCAAATGTAACAACTCAAAACTTTTCAGTCATGAAGTCAAAATACATATGCAATGCCACAGTTTTCTATTTTACAAGATACAGTAAACTGTTCTGCTCTGAATTTTTGACCCAGTCACAAATACTGAATCAGTTTTTGATTCAATTTGTAGCCTCCTTGCCATGGTCAGAAACTAAATCTCAAACACCAATCAGAGTTCTCAAATTTTCAGAAGAAAAAAGAATAAGAGAGGCCTTCAATACAAAAAGACATCTTTTCATTCTGGTAATGAGAAAACAATTTTGATTAATTATCCAAAAGCTTTAAACTCCCAGAAAGATTTAAAGCACTGTTAATTATTGTACTATTTCCCATAATATCCAGGGGAAAAAAATCAGATGTTAAGAAAATACTTTTTAGATGGGGGAAAAGAAAATGTTTTAAAGCGAGCATGGCAGACCTGACTCATGCAGCTGTGGGGAGGCCTCTGATGAAGAGCTCTGACAATGTAAACTAACTGGGGCAAGGGTAAGGATGAAGACAAAACATCAAAGTGTGCCTCGTGTGGTCTGCATTCGAGTCAGCATTAACACAGTAAAACAGATTATCAGCACGGCGCTGCCTGCTGGCAGATTCTACCGATAAGTCCCCTACATACAGACCAGTTCTGTTCTGAGACTGTTCTTAAGTTCAATTTGCTCCTGAGTTCAACAAAGTTAGCCAAGGTACCCAACTAACAGAATTAGCTATATTTTACTATAAGAGGTTTATAATACTTCTCACACGAATAATATGTACATAATTTTTTTAAGTCTTACAGTCCAGTCCCTTGAAAAGCACAGTAGTAAGTACAACAGGTGACATACAGACAGGGGCCGGCACACACGTTCACACTGCTGAAAGTTCGCATGTTGAGGGTTCATATGTAGGCGACTTGCTGTACCCTGAGGGGTTATTTATCAAAACCATCAACAAACATTTCGTAACCATCCTCGAGAGCCACGCCCTGAATTAACATGTGGCAAGAGGGACGGCAGCCAAACATCTGGATCAGTTTCACTAAATTAAATTTAATTTAGAACAATTAAAATAGTAGTACCTCATTCTATCAAAAATAATAGTAAACTCTTTTAGAACAGCTTACCAGCAACACTGAATAGAAACCGGGCTGCGTCTCCCACTGTCTCAGCTGCTCTTCCGCGGGTTTTAACACAGCAGTGTCCTGACTGGTGGCCTGCGTTAAGACCTGAAGAACGACAGTACTGGCGCTATTGAGATCCATGGAGACCTGGAAACGACACGTTAACATGCCTGAATGTACACTATACAGAAAAAGTTAACAGGCACAAAAAGGGAGAAAAGGCCTCAACGCTCTGCTCCCACACTCCAATCATTTACCTACTCTTTCCAGTTTCTGCTTGATTTCCCTCTCATGTACCACCCATACTCTTACTTAAAAACCCCATAAGTCAAACTGCCTTTGCTGAAACCAATTTATTTGTAAAAGAAAATGCCATTTTATTATCCCATAAATACAAGGCAGTAAGTTGGAGGGGGGAGGGGCAATGACAAACATCAAAGTTACTAAATTCTGGTTAAATAACACTGCTCGCTCAAGACTCTAATTATTTTGTTTCTTTTTCAAGATAAGCATTATAAAATCTATAAAAGTATTAACCATTTTATCCTTAAGAAGACCAGAAGGAAGAGAACTGCAAAAAGAATGCTTTGACTGATTGCTAAGTACCTCATGCTATCATCTCAAGTGCCTCCAATAATATGTATCTAAAAATTTTTTTAATATAAAAGACAAACACATGTCCAAGAAATATTGTGTTGGGGGAGGGGAGGGGGCAAGAGAACCTAAACCAACAAACAAAATATAAACCTTAAGTTAAAAAAGGTTGGATCACCTAATCCTTCAATAAAATTTTTTATAGAAGTTTAGTTAATGAATGTACAATGTTGTATTAGTTTTAAGTACACACCAGAGTGATTTTGTTATTATAATGTCTGAAACCATCCTAAAAACACATAAGGAATTTACTGAGTTCTCTAGGATTCTGTTTCTAATCATCCCCAAAATTGTGTGTTGGGAAAGTATATGTAGATGTTCACAATACACATATACAACGTATGCAAAACTAAAGCTGAAAACCAGGCCTTCCTTGGTGGTCCAGTGGCTAAGACTTCCTGACAGACTCTGTGCTTCCACTACAAGAAACTCGGGTTTGACCCCTGGTTGGGTAACTAAGACCCCACATGCTGCAGAGCATGGCCAAAAAACCTTTTTAAAAACTTTTTTTAAAAAAAATGAAAACTAAAAGTTGATAGAAAATAGTTCTTGGTACAGAGGTGACGGAATTAGCTTTGTGATAGCAATTGCCTATAACTGAAGAATGTTCCAGATAGTAAAAGTCTAAGTCATTAACCCATAGTCAAAAGCAAATTGCTTCCTTTGTTAAGAGTTGTAATTAAATTCCAATGACTCAAGAAAAGGGAAGGTCCCAAAAATTTGATTCTACAAGAAATCTGACCCAAAGTATAACTTTTAAGGAAATTAATCATTTTGAAGCCTTTGTGAATTAAGAAGGGCCAAGGTATCAGACAAATATTACCAATTAGCAATGGAGTTGGACTAAGGTTATAAATTAGTAGTCTGTTCTTGTCTCTATCTTAGAATTGACTAGGGTGGTTCCTTGTAAACATATATTACCTCCCTCACTAATTAGGAGTTTTTTGGTTTTGTTTAACTTTCTTGGTGATTCAGTTATTTTATATATACATATATATAAGTCATATATATACTTTTTCAGATTCTTTTCCATCATAGGAGCTTCTTGAATAAGCTTCTGTGTTTCATTATCACTTGAAAATAAGTAAATGGATTTTCACTAAATTTATAGGGTTTCTTGGTAATGTATGATTTCAAAAATAGGCTACAAAAGAGAGACTCACTTTATGGAGGCCCAAGAAGATACTTTAAAGAGATAGGCAGGGCCTCCCTGGTAGTACAGTGGGTAAGAATCCACCTGCCGATGCAGGGGACATGGGTTCGATCCCTAGTCCGCGCAGATTCCGCATGCTACGGAGCAACCGCTGAGCCTGTGCTCTGGAGCCCACGCACCACAACTACGGAGTCCTCATGTCATGACTGAGAACATATGCTGCCCGCGTGCTGCCACTACTGAAGCCCGAGCACCGAGAGCCTGTTCTTCACAACAGAAGCTGCCGCAGTGAGAAGCCTGGGGAGACACACCTAGAGAAAGCCCACGCAAAGCAATGAAGATCCTGGGCAGCCAAAAATACTTACTTAATTAGTTAAAATGTTAAAATAAAAATAAAATAAAGACGATGGCAATACACCTTTCTACTTAGTTGAAATACAATGCAAGTCACAAAAGCAAGCCGTGTATGTAATTTTTACCTTTTCCAGTAGACACATTAAGAAACAGAAACACATGAAATTAGTTTTATAATATTTAACTCAATATATCCAAAATGTTATCCTTTCAATATTTTGAAAATACTAATAATGAGATATTTTACATCTTTTATACTAAATCTTCAAAATCCTGTGTATATTTTATACTTAAGGTACATCTCATTTCAAAGTAACCCAGTTTCAAGTACTCAACAGCCACATGTGGCTAGTGGCTACCATATTAACACAGCTCTAGAAAAACCCACTCAAAGTGGCAACACCAGCATCATCTCACTGAAACACAAACTCTCAACCTTCTCTCCAAACCTAGCACATGAAAACAGGGGCTGGCGGCAGGAGGCACTGGGGCAAAGAGCTGTGCTTTAGTAAGTCCTCTAGGTAAATCCTAATAATTGTCAAAGTTCGAGAAGCACAACTTTTAGAACATCTAAAACTGAGGCACATCTGAAAGCCCAGCTCTACTGCTAACGCAGTGGATGACAAAACACACAGGAGCTTCCATTATACATTCCTGAAAAAGAAGGTAGACCAGCACCGATCTGCAGTTCTCACAAGGGAACTGTCTAAAGTGTGAAGAGCAGGAGTTCACTGATTCTCCCCCAAGCAAAATATAAGAGTAATAAAGGTGTGTTTTTTAAAAAAAGCCAGTATCTGAGCATATATTACATGCCAAGCACTGCAGTAAGTGCTTCACTTATTTATTCCTAATAATTAGTCTATGTGGTAGATACTATTATCACCATATGTTAGGTAGAAACTAAAGGATCAGAGACCTTAGCCTGCCAAGGCCACAGACTAATAAGTGGCAGTCCCTGGACCTGAATACCAAAGCCACTGCTCTTAATCAGTATCTAATACTGCCTTTCATGAGTGACGGAACAGACTAAGCCATCTGAGGTCCATGGGCCCAACAAGACACACAATATTTAGTGGGTGGATACTTGATGAATTAACAAAAGTGATCAATTCTGAACAATAAAGGACTTCACACTGAACCACATTGAAGCGAATTAACTGATTTATTCAACGAAATTACTGAAAGCCTTTTGTGTACCTTGTTCCAGGTGCTGAGAACACAGCTGTGAACAACACCATGTCCCTGACTTCATGCAGTTTACATTCTAGTGGAAGCAGATAGTTTTAGGAGGTGATAGGAGGTAGTGATTAAAAAAAATAAGATAATGTTAAAGATGGACTCTGACTGTGTTACTTTAGATTGAGTATTCCGAGAAGTCTTCTCTAGTGACATTTACAAGAGACAAGAGAACGACAAGAGAGACCCAGCCAGGCAAACATCTGAAAGCAGAGATCTGGATAAGGAAAACAACTGAAACAAGGTTTTAGTATTATAAACAAACCTAAGAAAGCCAGTATAGTTGACATTTAATGAGAAGAGGGGAAAGCAGTACTAGATAAGGTTGGAGAAATAGGCAGGAACAGATCATGTGAAGACTTTGTAGGGGAAAAACTGAAGTATCTGGACTTTAGTACAAGTGCCAAAAAAAAGCCCCTGGAAGACAGGAAGAACATGTGAATATAATAACAGAGAAAGGCTCCACCAGAACTCATCCCTGCTCCAACCCTAAAAAGAAGGAAAATACCATGTCTCTGCTTTGGGCTACTACCAGAAAAATAAAGTCATTGACCACTGCCAACCCCCCGAGCAATTATACCTAGAACAAAGATTATGCAGAGCACTCACACACACACACACACATACACACACACACACACACACACACACACACATACACACCTTCACACTTTACACTTCTCTGGACCTTCATGACAAAGCAATCCTTAAGTCTATGTATCTAATCTTTATGCCCCACTTACCCTCACCATTTGGGCTTCCCTGGTGGATCAGTGGTAAAAGGAATCCACCTGCCAATGCAGGAGACATGAGTTCTATCCCTGGGTTGGGAAGATCCCCTGGAGAAGGAAACAGCTACCCACTACAGTATTCTTGCCTGGGAAATCCTGTGGACAGAGGAGCCTGGTGGGCTACAGCCCATGGAGTTACAAAAGAGTTGGACATGCCTCAGCAACTCTACAACAACAACCCTCATGATTCATCTGGTCCAATGTAAATGATGGAATCCCTACCTCCCCACCAGCACCCTGCTCCATCCGCGTCCTCCACAGAGGTATATGCCCTGTCCTCTCTTCCTCTCGCTTTTGATCCTTGTTTCCAAGAGGCCCATTTCAGTCTGAGAGGGAGAGCTCAGCTTACATATATCTGGAGAACCAATGCTGTGCCAAGTACTGAAATAGTTGTTAAGAATTGAAAAGGGTCTTTTCCCAAAAATATGAAGAATGATGAGGTGGGAAGAAGAGAGAATTATTAAAACAAACTATGAAAAATACATTTCTGGAATACCAGTTGGAATCCAGAGTACATTTCTCCCACAAAAACAATATTATGAGTGGTTTATCTAATGTGTAAAAAGGTTTTTTGGTCTGAGAAACAAATCATCATTTGTAACTTCTACTGGAAATATTTCCAAGTACTAATTAACTTACAAGGGAAGCTTTAGGCAGCAATCAGTTCCTGAATTGCAGATTAAGTATATCCTCAAAAATTAACAGTTCAGCAATGACAGACCCATCATAATGGATTATTTTAAATGCCACATTACTAAAGCATGTTAAATTTTTTAAAGATCCCATACCAAACCAATAAAAAGCAAATGTGGCATATGTATTAGTATCATTGTTTCATAGAGGAAGAATTTACAGCTATCAAGAGAGTTGCCCAGGATCACTGCAGAAAACTAGTACATGGCAGAGCGAGGCCTGGCTGCCGTCTATGGGGTTGCACAGAGTCGGACATGACTAAAGCGGCTTAGCGGCAGCAACAGCAGTAGCAGTTGTGGAGTTCTCTTGAAGGGACAACAATGGCAACAAAGAATGGAGAAATATACTGAGTCATTCAACTGTAACAGTGACGAGGTAAACTTCATTAGAATAAAAGGCAGATGACTACTGATGACTAGCAGTCAGTTTGAAGGATAGCACACCTGGAAACTAACCTCCACCATCTTTCTTTTGGAACTAGCATGCAGAAATACAATAGCGCTGCTACTGTTATCTGCACATGGCAGCTGAGGCAGACATAAAACTGCTGCTGCTGCTGCTGCTGCTAAGTCGCTTCAGTCGTGTCTGACTCTGTGCGACCCCACAGATGGCAGCCCATTGGGCTCCGCCATCCCTGGGATTCTCCAGGCAAGAACACTGGAGTGGGTTGCCATTTCCTTCTCCAATGCATGAAAGTGAAAAGTGAAAGTGAGGTAGCTCAGTCGTGTCCGACTCTTAGCGACCCCATGGACTGCAGCCTACCAGGCTCCTCCATCCATGGGAGTTTCCAGGCAATATCAATATTTTCAGTGTCAACATTTAAAATAGCTTCCTCTATAGTTTCTCTGCTTCATGTCTCATTTCTTCAATGCATTTTTCGTAACACCAGCAGAATCATCTTCCTAAAATATGTAGCAGATCATTCCCCCTCAACTGAAAAGTGAAAACAAACAAAAAAAGTACCATCTTTGAAATGCTATTTGGAAAACCCAATGTCACATCGGAGAAGGAAATGGCAACTCTTGCCTGGAAAATTCCATGGACGGAAGAACGTCTCCAAAAAAACTGGAGACCTGAGACTGACAGAGAGGGAAGAAGAAAAGAAGGGGTCAGGAATGAGAAAAGAAGGGAGGCGGGGCAGAGGGCAGAGGGCAGGAGGAGAGGCAGAGACAGACAGAAACAACTGATAAGACCAGCCAGCGGGACATTCCCAAAGGACCGGACAGGATCTTCAGGGCATGACAGGGTCATCAAAAGGGAGGCCTGAAGGCCAGAGAAGCTAGTCTCTCACAGCCCAGGTGCTGTTACAGGTCTGTGTGTGGTGAGAGAAACCCCACACCTATGTTAAAACCAGGTATCCTTTGCCTTTCAGTGTTCCTATTAATTATCAAGGCCCTCGGGACAACGAAGCAAACAGAAAGACTAAATTTGCCTAGGTTTTCTAATTAATCATGCATACATTGAGGCTGTTTTGATTTTCATTATTTTGAATAGTTTCAAAATCATAAGCAAGAGGAAACACTCCTTTGAGCATTTTATAAGCTCTTAACTATACTACCGAAGAGAATTATTCAAAATCTAAATGCATACTCCTTTTTTCCCCTAAGAACAATACTAAGAAAGGAGAAGGTGAAAATTAAAAGGGCAAGTCGCCCTTCTCGCTATTTCACAAGTCGTTCAGTTCAATCTATTCATTACTGGAACACAATACTCTTCGATGCTATTAAAGTCTAAATAATCTAGCGATATGTGACCAAGAGCCTAAAACACTCAGACCTTCTAAGTGGGCTTTCTAAGCTTGATTCTGTAAGATATTTTCCCAATTCTGGAAAAATCCAAAGTCCAAAGATAACATAGATGTGCCTACAGTTGAAAACAAACTAATTTCATTAGAAGAAATAAATACAGAAAACCCAATACCTCTGCCTGTCACCAAAAACAGAATTCTCAGGCCTGCATCAACTTTAATTCCAGTCATGACAATTTTGTAGTCTACTACATTACCTGTGTTTATCCTTAGTTTTAGGACATTCCACGCAAATAATAAACCCACCCCATTATTAAAAGTTAAAGCCATGAGTAAGTAAACTGAGAAAAAGAAGGCGTAAGATTATAAGAGAAGTTTTCAGGATGGGGAACACGTGTATACCTGTGGCGGATTCATGTTGATGTATGGCAAAACCAATACAATATTGTAAAGTAATTAACCTCCAATTAAAATAAATAAATTTATATTTTTTAAAAAAAGAGAGAAGTTGGAAGGAAAAAGAATTTCAAAATCAAAAATGTTCCCTCAGTGATATAATTTATTCAGGCATGGATCAATATGGATGCTAAAACCATTAAGTGAAAGAAGAGCTGTTGGGGAACAGGATATTCCCAGTGTGTCTAAGTATCATCCCACAGATTACTCGCTAAATGCAATGAAGAAATAAACCTTTAAAATGAAGGGATCTGTCAGTCACCAGATCGACCAAGAAAGAAAATTTACTACAGTATCACCAACGGCTGCACAACTTGAGCTAAGTGCCTTCTAAGGTGATACAAAAAGAAGTGTATAACCTCATCTTTGAAATACCAAAAATGATCGGCAACAATCTAATCAGCACTCTGGCTTCCATGTCCAGTTTAAAAGAAAGAAAGGAGGACTTCCCTGGTGGTCCAAGTGGTTAAGAATCCGCCTGCCAAAGCAGGGGACATGGGTTCGATCCCTTGTCCAGGAAGGTCCCACAAGCTGCAGGGCAACCAAGCCTGTGCACCGCGATCACTGAACCCGCGTGCTTCAGCTCCTGAAGCCTGCGCGCCTAAGCTGGTGCTTCATAAGGGAAGCCAGCACCGCACTGAGAAGCCTGTGTGCGGTAATGAAGTGTAGCCCTCACCTGCTGCAACTAGAGAGAGCCTATGTGTAGCTATGAAGACCCAGCACAGCCAAAAATAAATAAGTAAATAATTTAAAAAAAAAAAAAAAAGAAAGAAAGAAAAGAACACTTCAGGAACGATGGCATGAAGAGCTCCATCGATCCTCTCCTCAGTTAAACAACCATAACTGATAAAAGTTACAAAAAGAAACCATTTTCAGTCTCTAGAAAGTATGTTTATGGACACACAGCAAACGGAGAAACATTTACACAAGAAATACTGCTGAATTTTGGTAAAAATAGCAAGAATCTGTGGCATTTGAGCCACAAGCTCACTGCTGCTCCACAAAATGCAGAGGCTATACTCCTGGCAGAATGAGCCAAGACAGGAGGCTGCAGTTTCTCCCCACAAAGAGCCAGCATTTCTCATCTGTCCCAGCTCTGCTCCAGACGAGCACAGCCAAAAGGTCTGGGTACTCTTCTTCCAGCCTGGCAGCACTCAGGGGGCAGAAGCTCTACCTCAGGACTATCAGACCAAGCATAGTGGGCCTGAATCATGCCCACCCCAGGATGCTCAACCAGAAACAATAAAGGCTGGAGATTTCAATACTCCACTTTTTAAAAATGAATGGAACATCTAGAAAGAAGATCAACAAGGAAATATGCCTTGAACATGATACACAAACCAGACCCAACAAACATTCCACTCAACAACAGTAGAATGAGAGCAACCATTCATCTCAAGCGTACACCCAACATTCTCCAGGAGAGACCATAATGCCAGACCAAAAAATGAGTCTCAACACATTTAAAAGAATTGAAATCATACAAATAAGTTACCAGATTGGAATCAGTAACAGAAATATGGAAATAACATTCACACTTCCAGATTTCAAAGCTTACAATGGAGCTACAGTAATCAAGACAGTGCTGGTACTGGCAAGAGGCCAGGTACACACATTAATGAAACAGATTTTAAAGTCCAGATAGACTCTTACATCTAAAGGCAAGTGATTTTCAACAAGGGCACCAAGACAATTCGATAGAAAAAGAACAGTCTTTTCAACAAATAGTGAGGGAACCACTGAATATCAACATACAAAGAATACTGGACCTCTTCCTTATACCATAAACAAAAATTAACTCCAGATGAATCACAGAGCTAAGCATGAAGAGTTAACTCTATAAAACTCTTAGAAGGTCTAGCAGTAAATCTTCATGACTTTGGACCAGGTAAAGCATTCTCAAATATGATACCAAAGCACATGCAATTAAACTAAGAACAATTATATTCATCAAAATTTAAAACTTTACCAAGCAATATCATCAAGAAAGTAAAGACAATTCACAGAGTGGGAGAAAATATTTGCAAATTGACTAAACTAAAGCATTTGACTGTGTGGATCACAACAAACTGAGGACAATTCTTAAAAGGATGGGAATACCAGACCACCTAACCTGCCTTCTGAGAAACCTGTATGCAGGTCCAGAAGCAACAGTTAGAACCAAACAAAGAACAATGCACTGGCTCAAAACTGGGAAAGGAGTGCGTCAAGGCTGTATACTGTCACCCTGCTTATTTAACTTACATGCAGAGTGCATCATGCAAAACGCCAGACTGGCTGAATCACAAGCTGGAATTAAGACTGCGGAAGTATCTACAACCTCAGATATGAAGATGATACCACCCTAACGGCAGAAAGCAAAGAGGAACTAAGAGCCTCTTGATAAAGGTGAAAGAAGAGAGCGAAAAAGCTGGCTTAAAACTCAACATTCAAAAAACTGAGTTCACGGCATCCAGTTCCATCAATTCATGGCCAGTGAGTTCAGTTCAGGTGCTCAGTCGTGTCTGACTCTTTGCAACCCCACAGACGGTAGCACGCCAGGCTTCCCTGTCCATTACCAACTCACAGAGCTTGCTCAAACTCATGTCCATTGAGTTGGTCATGCCATCCAACCATCTCATCCTCTGTCGTCCCCTTCTCCTCCTGCTTTCAATCTTTCCCAGCATCAGGGTTTTTTCAAATGAGTCAGTTCTTCGTATCAGGTGACCAAAGTATTGGAGCTTCAGCTTTAGCATCAGTCCTTCCAATGAATATTCAGGACTGATTTCATTTAGGATTGACTGGTTGGATCTCCTTGCTCTTCAAGGGACTCTCAAGAATCTTCTCCAACACCACAGTTCAAAAGCATCAACTCTTTGGCGCTCAGTTTTAAGGCCCAAGTTCCAGTCTTTGGCTACTTGATGTGAAGAGCTGATTCACTGCAAAAGACCCTGATGCTGGGAAAGATTGAAGGCAGGAGGAGAAGGGGTACACAGAGGATGAGATGGTTAGATGGCATCACCGACTTAATGGACATGAATTTGTGCAGACTCCAGGAGATGGTGAAGGACAGGGGAGCCTGGTGCGCTGCAGTGGGATCTCAAAGAGTCGGACACAATGTAGCAACTGAACAACAACAATATCTGATATGTGACTTATATGCAAGATATATAAAGAATTTTTACAATTCAAAAAAGATATCTAATTAAAAGGCAAAAGATGAGGGGGAGGTTTCTCAACCTTATAAACACTATCTACAGAAAACCCACAGACAACACCATACTTAATGATGAGAAACAAAGCTTTCCCACTAACATCAGGCACAAAGGAAGGCTATTCCCTCTTACCACTCCTTTTCAACATGGAAGAAGAACTGGAAGTCCTTCATAATACAATAAAGGTTAGAAAAGAAAAGGTATATAGATCAGAAAGGAAGACCAAATCTGGTCTGTCTGAAGATGACATGATCATCTATGTAGAAATCTGAAAGAATCAACCAAAACCTCCTGGAACTAACAGGCAATTTATAGCAATGTTGTGGGATACAAGATGAATATACAAAAGTCAAATGCTTTCCTGTATACCAACAATGAACAAGTGGAAGTAAAAATTAAAAACACAGTATCATTTGCATTAGCACCCCCCAAAACCAAGTACTTAGATATAAATTGAACAAATATATACATGATCTCTACAAGGAAAACAACAAAATACCAATGAACAAAATCAAAGAACAACTAAATAAAGAGATATTCCATGTTCATGGATAGGAAGACTCAACACTGTCATTATGTTACTTCTTCTCAACCTGAATTCTGGATTTTGGTTGGAACCAAAACTCCAAAAAATGATCTTACAGATACAAACAATCTGATTCTAATCTTTACACAGAGAAACAAAGGCCCTGGAAAAGCCAATACAATACTGAAGAACAAACTGGGAGGACTAATACTATCCACTTCAAGACTTACTATAAAGCTACAGGAATCAAGAGAGTGATTCTGGTGAAAGAGCAGACAAACAGATCAATGAAACAGATCGGAAAGCCCAGAAACAGACGCCCATAAATTCAATCTTTGACAAAGGAGCAAAGGCAATACAATGGAGGCAAGACAGTCTCTTCAATAAATGGTACAGGAACAACTGAACCTCCACATGCAAAACAAAATGAATCTAAACATAGGTTTACGTCTTTCACAAAAACTAACTCAAAATGGATTACAGACCTAAATTTAAATATAAAACTCCAAGAAAATAACTTAGGAGAAAGCCTAGATGACCCTGGGTGTGGTGATTTGTTTACCAAAGACACAATCCATAAAAGAAATAATTGATAAGCTGGACTTTACTAAAATTAGAAACCTCTGTTCTGTAAAAGATAGTATCAAGAATGAGAAGACAAACCACAGACAGGGATAAAATATGTACAAAAGACATATCTGATAATGAATTGTTATCCAAAATATAAAAAGAACTCTCAAGACTACCTGGCATTCCATGGGGTCACAAAGAGTCACACACGACAGAGTGACTGAACTGAACAGGACTAGCTGGCAGTCCAGTGGACAAGGCTCCGTGCTGCCACTGCAGGGGACTCAGGTTCAATCCCCGGTCAGGGAACTAAGATCCTGCTTGCTGTGTAGCATGGCCAAAAACAAAAAAAGAAGAAAAGGCAAAATGCATGCTGCAGTCCATGGGGTCACAAAGAGTCGGACATGACTGAGTAACTGAACCGAACTGAAGACTCAACAACAAAAAATCAAACAGTCTGATTAAAAAATGGGCCAATAGTTCAGTTCAGTCACTCAGTCATGTCTGACTCTTTGCGACCCCATGAATCGCAGCACACCAGGCCTCCCTGTCCATCACCATCTCCCGGAGTTCACTCAGACCCACGTCCATCGAGTCCGTGATGCCATCCAGCCATCTCATCCTCGGTCGTCCCCTTCTCCTCCTGCCCCCAATCTCTCCCAGCATCAGAGTCTTTTCCAATGAGTCAACTCTTCACATGAGGTGGCCAAAGTACTGGAGCTTCAGCTTTAGCATCATTCCTTCCAAAGAAATCCCAGGGTTGATCTCCTTCAGAATGGACTGGTTGGATCTCCTTGTAGTCCAAGGGACCCTCAACCGTCTTCTCCAACACCACAGTTCAAAAGCATCAATTCTTCGGCGCTCAGCCTTCTTCACAGTCCAACTCTCACATCCATACATGACCACTGGGAAAACCACTGCCTTGACTACACGACCTTAGTCGGTAAAGTCAAGTCTCTGCTTTTGAATATACTCTCTAGGTTGGTCATAACTTTTCATGTGAAAATAATCATATAAGAAGGTGCTCCATGTCATATGCTATCAGGGAAATACAAATTAAAATGTCAATGAGATACACTACACACCTATTAGAATGGCCAAATGGTAGGTAGCAAGAATGTGGAGCAATAGGAACTCCCAGACATTGCTGGTGGAAGTACAAAATTGTATGACCACTTTAGATGACTGGTGGTTTCTTAAACATACTCTTACTATACAATCAAGCCATTGCATTACATGGTATTAGCCAAAGCAGCTGAAAACTTTATATCTACTCAAAACCCTACACACACAGGTTTACAGCAGCTTTATTCCTAACTGCCAACACTTGGAAGTAATCAAGATATTCTTCAGTAGGTGAATGGATAAATAAACTGTGGTGCATCAAGACAATGGAATATTATTCAATGCTACAAAGACAGGATCTACCAAGCCACAAATAAAAAAGGATTGAGAAACATGTGGAGTGACTTCGATTTGAGGTGATGAAATGTTCTAAAATTGTTTGTAGTGATGATTGCACAACTCTGTGTATATACTAAAAATCACTGAATTGTATACTTGCAGTGAGTGAATTATATGGTCTGTGCATTATATCTTAACTAAGCTGTTATTTTCTTTTAAGTGCTCTAACTATGTAAATGCCAGTTAGCACGAGACCAACAAAAGTAACTAAAGAAATGAAAACATGTGGCTGAAGTATTAAAAAGGAATGTTAATAAGAGCAAGAAAGAGTAATAGTTTAAGAAGTTAAAGCAAGATTAAAGGACATAAGACTTCTGCAATAATCTGGAAGGTTCCAGAGATGCTAGTCCCATTCAAATCCACACTGCACCATTTGAATTCATTTCAGTTTCTCAACAGGAAAACTGTTCTCCATACATGCATTATAGGTTGTTTAGCATCCTTGTACCGTATGCGTAAAGACAGTTTTGACTCAAAATGCTTCTATATATCTCCAAATATCTTTATGTTATAGATCTACTGAAAATTCTCTACAAGATGTCATGCAGACAGTCAAAGACTGATCTACTTTAGGATAAAAAATATACAATAAAACATATGTAACAAGAAAGAGAGGAGATATTCCCTTGCTTTCTCTTCTCTACTCCTAAAATATTCTATCTATTCAAGAGTTTCAAAGGACCTATAAACTACTTAGCGGTAGAAATCCAAGTTTAAATCCTAAACCAATCAGAATTTTTAAAATGATCTTTTTTAGTCTGTTGTGTAATTAGAGGAAATCTATAATGTCAAATAAAAAATACTACATGAAATATATGCAGCAAAGCTATACAAATAAAAAATGTCTAAGAATAAAGACAAGCAAGAAACAGAATTATAAACAATACTGTTCTAAAGTAGTCCCAGAAGTTAGAGGGATTTTAACAGTCTACACATTTCACTTTTATGATGAAAAACGATTTTTTTTTTTAAGGCCAAGAATTTTCACTTTATATCTATTCTAAATTTGCATGGGAATATTTGCTTGATTTCTCTTCTGTAATCCTAAAACATTCCAACTCAAGAGCTTCAAATCATGATGTATTTCTCTTGACAAGCACATACCAAGAGATCATGGCGATATATTAAATATGCACATTCAAGTAGATAATGTGGTCAATAAGCACACTCTCATCAAAACATTCAGGAGAAAGCTTACAAACTTGGTTTTCAGTAGCAAGAGTTGATAAGCAATAGTTCTGCCATATTTACCTAGATCTGTGATAGCAACGTTTACCAAAAAACAATCCGTCTCATGAAGGGGACTTTGAGCCTTATAATCCAGTTTTAACTATAAATATTCATCTCTAAAAATTCTTATGAAGTGATGTCAAGAGTTTAAAATATTTAACAGACTGAGAAAAATGAAACTAACAAAAAAAATGTTTGATTTATTACTTTCTCTTTACATAACGCTTCATATACATATATACTGTACGCTTTCATCACATAAAAGGAAAATACATTTGTGTTTGTTAGCAACAGTGTGTTTATCTTTAATTCCACTTTGAAGTCTTTTCATGTTCCTTGAAAGCTTCCACATCAACATACTCCTTTACCAGACAATGTCCTACTAGGATGTAAAAATAAACTGATTAATCTGCAGTGCCACCTGATGGTGAGAAGCAAGTAGCACATCCCAAAGAGTATGTTCAAGCATCCTTTTCCCTCAACGACCTGGGAAGAGAAGGACACTGAGATTCTCTTTAGTGACCACCCGGCCAGGACAACCATCTGCAAGGTGGCAGGAAAACTTCCTTACACCACCGTCTCTACTTCTTTACTTGAACACTGCATCATGAAAAATACTCTCATCTCTACCAAAAGAAAATGTAAGACGAAGCTATGTTTTTGAGCTTCATACAAAATAAAATGATAGAACTTAAGAAAATGTAATATTCATAAACAATGTTTTAGCATAAAGAAGACTGAGAAATTGTGGAATAGGAAAAGGCAGTGATAAGAGGAGCAGGATGAAAACACCTAAAGAGAAAAACATTACAGTAGTCCACATTTGACAGGACAAATGTTCAGAAAGAGGAAGAATGGCGAAATACAAGCCATTGAGAGTGACATAATAACTTGAAAGCTCCAGTTTTCCTCCTGGAAGAACAGGCACTAGGCAAATAACTTGAATGAAGAGTAGCCTTTTTGGTGAAATGTATAAACAATGCAGTATTTACCATAAATTACTGGAACATCCCCTACAGAGAGATGAGGGGAAGATGTCATTTTTTCAAAGACAGTTAAATGCCTGCAAGTTAAATCATGATCTACAGTTCAAGTCTATGAAAAGAAAAACAGAAGGCAGAAAACATATTCTGGAGGAATTATAGATAGGAAACATTACAAAATTGCTAAACTGCCGGGGGTCAAAGGCAAACTAGTCAAAGATGTATCAAAGAGAAGGAAAAAATGAATTTCTGTGAAAACTAGGGGAAGAGTTCTAACATAATGAAAATAGAAAAGTAATCATACCAAAAAGCTTAAAGAAATGCATATTTTTATTACTGCGAGAAACCAAAATCTTAAAGCAGTTTGCCCAAAAATTAATAGTTAAATTTGAATCTGACCAAGCTTCTAGATAGCACAACCAACACAGTTAGAGGGGAAGTAGGTAAGACGAAATAAGACTGATCATGAGCTGATAACTGTGAAACCTGGGTGATGAGTAGATAAGGGTTCACCAGACAATTCCTACTTTTCTGCATGTTTTTAAATGGCAGCTAATGGACCACGATACAGAGAATATGAAAGCTACGGCTCGCTCCTGACAACACCCGCCCTGGGATCTGAAACTGAAAGTGCCCCGTCTTCCACACCCTTCTTGCTTACAGAACATACTTCTATTACTACGTCTATTTCCTTGTTAAATTGAGTCCCACCTTCAAAACTAGGAGCTGCGTAAAGGCAAGAACTGTGTCTTATTCATCTATGCCTGCCTGCACCTGTATAATGTGTCAAAGATAGAGTGAATGCTCAGTAAATGTTTGAGGAACTGAAGGCAATAATGTGATTGCAATTTCTAAGAGTGGAAGGCAGGCTTTCAGAAAAGGTGAAAAAGAGGTGAAAGAAGCAACATTTCTGGAAGTATAGGAATTACATCACAGTAGAGAGAGAAATGTCTATAAAAGGCACTACAAAGGTAAACAGTCTGCTGAAGGGCTAAAATACAAATGAAGGAATAAAGGAACAAACAGTTCACTGAGTATCGTCAGCTACTGAAATGGGGCACATTGAGCCAATAAACGTTAACAATGCTCTTCACTGGGAATATCTAACATCCTTTGTTCTAATCCTGTGCTCTTTTTCAGGTTTCTCATACTTGCTGGCTTACCATTAGACTTTTCCACATTCATTCATTCAAATATTTATTGAATACCTGCAAATGAGAGACATTATTCTAGGCACTTAGGACACAACAATGCACTAAAAAGGCCAAAAAAAAAAAACACCTCTGTTCTCATGAAGAGTATATTCTAGTGGGTAGAGACACAGAAATAAATGTGTAACCTATATAGTATGTAAAAAGGCAGTATACAGTGCCAGGATGCAGCTGTGAGAGAAGTCCTATCCAATAAACCCACATATTGTGCTGGACTGGGAGTTTTTAGTAAAATGGCACTGAAAAGCATCAGGAAGTCATTTGCCTGTTTGGTATACATGGGAGTCCCCATGACTGAACACATCCTCATAAGAAAAGTTAAGGAACTTTCCCTAAACAACAGGGACACCCACCAAGGCAACGCTGAGCAGCGAGGCCCCAGCTAGTGCCACCACCACCTTCTGTGACATCTCTCTAGGTGAAAAGAAAAGACACACACTTGTATAAAGACGACTAAAGAACAGCAATTATGCTTCCCGGTTTTAAAGTTCCTTGTCTGATGCCAAAGAAATGAGAAGGAAAAACTGTAAGAAAAACTGTAAGTGTGATTCTGGACAAGATACTGTTCTTTGGGAGTAATGAAGTGAAGGGAAGTCGCTCAGTCGTGTCTGACTCTTTGCGACCCTATGGACTGTAGCCTACCAGGCTCCATCCATGAGATTTTCCAGGCAAGAATACTGGAGTGGGTAGCACTGCCCAAATTTAATAGGCCATAACTGACCAAATTTTAGTCAAAACTTTTTGCTAACTGTTAAGGGATCATCAGTCCTCTACAAATATATGTATCTTTGACTAGTAGTTTCCAATTACTGATCCAGGATATCGTATGATTCGTCTTAGAAAAATCTCATAATCTTGTTGTGACAGTTTCGCCCGAAGAGTCATTTGTATTTATAAAAATTCATTCATTAAAACATGTATAGGCTGTATGCCCAGTAGCATCTTCAGAATTAACAACTGTTTTACATTTCATCACTAAGATAATATTTTGCATCATTAAAATAATTTCCTATCACCTTGGAGCCATCCATGCCACTTCTCTCACAGTAAATATATCTAATTTAAGCATTCTGTTTTACTGGCCAAGAAACTGCATTCAAAAGGTAAAAGAGATAAACTGTGAATCCAGTATGGTCACAGGCAAATTAGTGACATTTCTGGGAATTTAGAATTCAAGCCTCCCATCACAACCCCATACTCTCTATTGATCACGCAATTTTTTTCTTTTAATTGGACTGTCAAATACCAAGTGAAATTAACTGTTTTTTAAAAAATCTTTAGACTTGAGAACCAAAAGACAATAAAGACTATAGTTTATCTTCCTGATAAATATTACAGCAAAACTGAAAAGCAAAATTAACAGTCAATGAAAACACAAGTTAAAAAGCTTAATATTAGAAGAAGAAATTGTAAATGACTAAGAAGATAAAGGATTACTATATAGAATATATATGGAATGTCTGTAAATAGCAAGAAATAAAAAACAGGATGAAGGATATATAGAGACAATTCACAGATGGGAAAAGTCAAATGGTCAATAAGTATCGGGACAGACAGCCTCACCGGCTATGAGGAATTTTTTAAAAATTGAGATATTACTTTATAATCATCAGACTGGCAAAAATTACAAAGTCTGAAAATATTCAGTCTTGCCAGAATGTATGTAAACAGAAACCTTTAAGCACTGCTGCTAGGAGTATACATTAGTAAAGATACTTCAGAGAGCAATCTTGCCATTAGGAGTGAAATGTGTCTGTGTGTGGGGTGTGTGTGTGTGTGTGTTATGTATCCTATAATCAGGTAATATCCTATGCCCAGCAGTTCCACACTTGATACTCTAACTAAAGAAACTCCTGCATAGGGATACAAGAAAGAGAAAAGGATAAGGGTATCTGTCTTGGCATTGTCTACAGTAAGAGCTAGAGACAATACACTACCCCTCTTTAATGGAATGGATTTACATAAAATGTATCTTATCTTCCCCCTGTAGAATGTGTTCCTCTGGCTGGAAAATTCTTGCCTCTAGCTATCAACATGTCTTGCTGTTTAGCTTCAATCCAGTTTCTGCTCAAACTGTCAACTAATCAAATAAGTCTTCCTTGACTGCCTAATCTAAAATATAAAATAGCTTTCCCTTCAATCAAGAAACTCTCTAATCTGAATATCCTTCCATTTTCTAATCTTCCATTTTAATATTTTTAACTGTCTGATATTCTAATATATATGATTTTATTGTCCAGAATCCCGATTATAAACTAAGATCTAGAGACCAGGGACTTCGACTTGTTCAAAGGTACGTCACCAGAATCTAGAAGTAGTATCGGGAGCAAAAGAGAATGATGAATAAATATTTGTTAAATAAATGAATCCAATGACTAAATCCCAATCTCTGTGTACAGCTGTGTAGTCTTTGACGTTTCAAACTCACTCAGTCTAACCTCCAGAATATGTAATATTCACATTTTTTTCAACTTTCTGATTATTCAAATTCCATTCACGGTATTCAGCAATAAAGCAGGAACTACTCTGAGAAATAAATAAGAGAGCCCTTGCATTCAAGTCTAGAGAGGAAAAAAGACAATTACAAAAGATATTATAAAAGCTATACTAAGCTGTTATTGAAGAACACTCAGAAGACCTAACTCACCCTAGGAACGCTGGGGAAGGCTTCCCAGAGAGCACGGCCGCATTTGTGCTGAGTAGAAGTTATCCAGATGAGCACTCACGGGTATTCGTCAGACAGGAGATGAGTATGTTTGAGGCAGAAGACACACAACACACAAACATCTCAAATTTAAAAAAACATCCAAACACTTCTGAAGAACTGTAAACAATTCAGCATGACAAAAGAATGTGAGGCAGGAAATAACAGAAGGTGAAAGCAAAAAGCAAGCAAGACCCAAAGCATCAATGTCTCTATTTCCTAAACCTGGTAGTTTGGATTTTTATCTGAATGCCTGCATAAAAGGACTGCAGAATAACAGTACAATCAACCTACAGAAAAAGAAAGGGTACAGAGGGGTGGTGCACTGTCAGAAGCAAGGAAATTTTTTAGAAGGTTTACAGGGAAGGCCAGATAATACTGATAATCTGAACCAAGGTGTTAGCCACAGAGAAAAAGTAGATGAAAGAGACAAAACAAGATTTGGTTAATTAGTATATAGGAAAGTGAGGGAATGTTAGCACACCAACATAGTAACAGGGAAGAGTTAAGATTCTGGGTGTCTCCAACTGAGTGATGAGTTGTACACAAGAATCACAAGAGGAAGGGAAGCAACTTCAGAAAGGGTGAGATACATAGGTTTTTTTGACATGAGTTTAAGGTGTCTTACAACAACCACAGTGTGTCGGTGCTTCAGAGTGATGTATGCTTATGCTAAACAGAAATTTGGGAATTATCAAAATAAGGACAGAAGTTGAAGTCATAACAGATGAAATCCTTCAAATAGAGTAGGCAGAGAGGCAGAAGACAGTACCCCAGAGTGAAATGAATGTTTAAAGTGGCCAGAGAGGAGAGAAAATATACGAAGGAAAGACTGACCAAGATATAGAAGGGACGTAAGGAGACTACAGTGGCACAGAAATGTAAGAGAATTTCAAGGGGACAATCAGTCAAAATGTCAAAAGATTTACAAGATTCCATTAGATTTCAGACTAAAGAGATCAATAGTGACCATCGCCCCATCAAACTCAGTGACGGCAACAGATGGCAGCCTTCAACACATTGAAAAATAAGTAAATAAGTAACAGGAAGGTGGAGAAAATGAATATAGACAGCTCAAGAAACTTAAAAAAAATTATTACAGATAAAACTGAAGAGGAATCTAGAGTGAAAAGCGTATATTTAAGATGAGTGCAATACATTTAAATCCTAATAAGTTAGAACCAGTTGAGAGTAAAATGGATAACCAACTGTTATGGACTGTATTCCCCAAAATTCATATGTTGGAGCCCTAACCCTCAGTATCACATTTGAAGATGTGATTAAGTGAGGCTATCAGCGTGGCCTCTCATCCAGTGTGACTGGTGTTTTAAAGAGAAAAAGAGACACTAGAGGTTCTAGTGCTCAAAGGTTCAGCCATGTAAAGAGGCAAAAATGTGGTCATATGTAATGCAAGGAGAGAGGCCTCAGAAGAAATCAATTCTGCACTAACCTTGGTCTTGGGTTTCCAGCCTCCAGAACTGTGAGAAAATAAATTTCTGTTGTTTAAGCTACCCAGTCTCTGTTTTTTGTTATGTCAGCCCTAGCAAACTAATACATTAAGTAAACACTGTCCCTGAGGGAAAAAAAAAAAAATCCAGAGCACAATTAGAAATGAACAGATAAAGGTGACGAGTACGTGGGTGAAGAGGGCAAAAGCAATGATTTCCCAGCAATTCCTCTGTGAAGCAGAGACCAAGATTATCCAGGAAAGAGTAAGGAAGGAAGGAGGTGGTGGGCTAGTAACCACCATGGGAGACATGAGTAATTACTAAAGACATCCAGGATTAGTAGGCTGCCTTTCCATTAGTCAATAAATGTTTGTTATTGAATGAATACCTAGCTTTCATTCATGAATGCTTTAGTTCTGTTTTGATAAGGTGAACTCTAGCGGTAACTAGCAAAAGAAATGCATTATAGTGAATCAGAACCTGAGTTAAAAATTTAGATAATATGTGACCTTATGTACGTCACTTAGCACTGCTGGGCCTTTAGCTGCTTCAACCAGACAAATCAGACTTGATATCCAGCATAAGATCATCTCAGATTAAAAATAAAAAGTGCTATAATTTTTATGCAGGTTTGTGCATGACCTTGGTCTTCAACTTTCACCAACCAATGAATGCAGTGTGCCTCAGGCTATAATGTACATTCAAATCATCTGGAAAGCTTGTTAAAATGCAGATTCTGATTCAGTAGGTCTGGGTTAAGCTGGAGAGTGTGCACGTCTAACAAACTTTCAGGTCATGCCATACACCACATTTTGAGCAGCAAGGGTAGAACACTGTTCCAGCTCAAGTTCTACAAAGCTTTTAACTGTTGACTTCTCTGTAATCAGCCTGATATTTAGAAAACCAAGCAAAAACACTCCAGATTCACACCTGCCCAAAATTTGTCTTGCTGTTTCCTAAAACACTCTGAAATTAAGTGACAGTCCCCATTTGATGCAGAGAGGAAAAGAAAGGAACTGTCATCAATAACACTAAATTAGGAAAAGCCCAAGATTAAACACAAACACACACACATACATATATACAACACAAGGTTAAAATCTATCTAATCATATTTTCTTTCTCAAACTATGAACATTTCCGGAAAAACACACATACTTATCTCTAGAAAGATTTTCAGTACACTTTAACTGCCAAGTGTCTACAAGGAATTTTTTGCATTCAGGTTTGATCCTGAATAATCTTCACCTATTTATTTAGAACCTCCAATTATTATTATCACAACTAAACTCACTTGTGTTGAGTAGTTCCTTCTGCTTTAGGAAGTGCAACTAGGGCAGAGACGGTCCAACTGCCCTAAGGCTGTAATATATCGCCACAAATCACTGCTATAATTAAACTGTTCCTTCTATTCCCTGTCTTAGGAGTTACAGGGGGAAAATTCCACAATCCTATTACACCAATAGGGAGAGATGTTCAGTCTAATTTCACAGAAAGCTTCTTTAGTGACAAAAGATGCAAGGGAATGTCATGAAAAGGATGTCGTAATAACACCGCCTTTAACCTGAAGCCTCAGTAATGAACAGAGAAGTCTGAAATAACGTGAAAATGAAGGAATGAACTCCCAATCCGTGAAAAAAAATAAAAAGCATTACGGTTGAAAGCTGCTCTTCCTTATTCCATTCTGAAGAATAGACAAACTGCAAGGGCACAACCGCACTACAACTGAGCTAGTTCGAATGGGGTGGGGAGGGGAGATGTCAATTGCAATCTTGGCTCCAGGAGGCAATACAGCAATCCTACCTATGTAGTCAAGTTAATCTGAAAAGATAATACTGCCCTCTTTCACCACCACGTTCACAAAAGGATAAAGAAAAATGATGGATGCAATGGGCCTCAATATAGTATTGCTGAATCACAAATACCCTCAAAAGCTGCAGAAGAAGCTGGGCTCAAGCACTGGCGGCCATACCTTAGCAAGTAGGTCCTCTATGAAAATATATAACTTCCTTCACTTTTTCTCTAATGGCAAGCAAGGATCTAATAGTCAATTAAAGCTTTCACAGCATTGCTATTAGCAGCAATGTCGTGGATGCAATACGCAAAAACATACAAGGATTTTATACTAAAGACGACCACGATCTCTGCAAATTAGCACCACCTATCCCCCAAGGGCAAATGCACCACCCTAACCCGCAACCGCAGCCACAGTGAGCATCCTACGTCCTCATTTTGACACCCAGTCCTTGCTTCCCCGGACCCTGATTCCTCCGCGATCATGCTTCCCGCTGCCAGGCTTACTGGGGCAACCTCGAGCTCCCAGGGGTCCTTAAAGTAACAGAGAGCCAAGCCTGCAGGCCGCCCTCTTCTCGCTACTGCTATGCCTGGCCTCCCAACAGCCACACGTTCTTCCCTCGCCTCTCAGGTCTCCGCTGCCCAGCCCACTGCTCCCTTCCACAGGCGCGCGCTCTGAGGCTCTCAAGCCGGGGCCTCACTATTTGGTTCGGTCCGGAATAGTCGGTCTCTCTCGCTTCCACGCCCCAACACGAAGCGGCGTCTAGCTGCTTCTGCGCCCCACGCTTCCAGTCCACACGCCGCCGCCTACTGATGCCGAAAGCGGCTTCTAGGAACGCGCCATGTTCAGCGTCGCGGCTCTCAACGACACGGGCGCGTGAATACTGCGTCACGGACACCGGAGCGCGTGGACTAGGCAAAGGGAAAAGATGATAGGAGAACGGAGAAAGGAGGGGGAGGAGCTTTCTCTTCGAAACCAAAGGCGCCGGGCATCTAAGGCAGCTCTGTGCGCTTGCGCAGTATGGGAGCTGGGACCCCGGTCGCAGCGCGATCTGTAACCATGGAAACCATAGATTCGCTCTGCCCTGCTCCCAGAAAAATCGGTTGTTTCCTGGGTTGATTGAAGCTTAAATCAAAATAATTTCCCCTTTCTTATTATGGATATCAGCTGCCAAACTGCACTGTTTTACAGATCTGTCTAAAGAGAAAAGATTTAAAATAATCCTACTCTCAGCGGTCAACCCTCTCACGTATATTTATTTTTTAAGGTCATACACTTGCTTGGTGGGCACTTTAGTCCAGAACGATGAGGAGGGGGGGAGGCGATTAAAATGAGATAAATCCAGTTATCTTTGCCTCTGCTATTAACTAGCTTAGTGACCTAAGTATTCTTACATTTAGAAAAAAAAATTGTAAGGAAATAGTCCCGTGTTCATAAAGATTAATAATAATAATTTTTTTAAAGATGGATAACAATCATTTAGAATGTGCCAGATACAGTTCTAAGATCTTCAGGTGAATCATATATTTAAATCCTTAAAACAACCGTATGAGATGCTTTTTACTGTGCCGACTTTACAAATGAAGAAGCCAAAGCAAGGAGAGCTCAAGTAACCTGTGAAAGTTCACACAGCTAGTAAGTAGCAGTGTTATGATTTGAATCAGACAAATACAAGCCTTGCATTACAAGGATGTTCATCACCCAAGAGCTGTTTTTCAAAGTAAAAATATTTAAAAAGTACCTAAATGACCACCAAGAAAAGGAATGATTAAATCATGACAGATGCATGTATAATACAAATTGTCAATACAATGCAAACATTAAAAATTATGTTGAAAAATAATCTGAGAAAGAATGGGTATGTAGAGGTATAGGCTTCCCTGTGGCTCAGTGGTAAAGCAGCCGCCTGCCAATGCAGGTGGTGCAGGTTCAATCCCTGGGGCGGGAAGATGCCCTGGAGAAGGAAATGGCTACCCTTTCCAGTATTCTTGCCTATGTTGAATTAAAAAATAGTCCCAGTCTGAAGTTGAGAGTCACTTTTTATTTGGCCGAAATTTTTAGGACTTAAGGCTGGGAGGGAGCATCTCAAGTAGCCCTGAGAGAACTGCTTGGAGGAGGTGGGGTGGTGGAGTGGTTCAGTTCAGTTCAGTCGCTCAGTCGTGTCCGACTCTGCGACCCCATGAATTGCAGCACGCCAGGCCTCCCTGTCCATCACCAGCTCCCGGAGTTCACTAGAAGTTTGCAATAAAGTGCAGGCAATCTGAACATCAAAAGTATTTTCGTGAATTAAAGAAAACCAGATATCCCACGTTAAAGAATTTAGCATTTTTCTATGTTTGGGAAGATGCAAGAGTCTGGGCTCACTGAAACCATTGCTTTCATACGCATCTTAGCTATCCTGAGGCAGGTATTCTGTGTTTTTTCATATCCTGAGTACCTCAGTGCTCACTGTAGGGCCTGGCTGCAGCCTAATGGCTGCCAGATGGTGCAGGTCTTTTCCTGTAGTGCCCTGAAGGGATGGAGTCGCTGATGACTGTGACATCCTTGTTCACTGATGTGGCGGGAAACACTCCATTTCTCACATGAGAAATCCCATGAACGGAAGAACCTGGGGGGCTACAGTCCATGGAGCTGCAAGAGTCGAACACAACTTAGCAGCTGCTGCTGCTGCTGCTGCTAAGTCGCTTCAGTGGTGTCCGACTCTGTGCAAGCCCATAGATGGAAGCCCACCAGGCTCACCCACCCCTGGGATTCTCCAGGCAAGAACACTGGAGTGGGTTGCCATTTCCTTCTCCAATGCATGAAAGTGAAAAGTGAAAGTGAAGTCGCTCAGCCGAGTCTGATTCTTAGTGACCCCATGGACTGCAGCCTACCAGGCTCTGCCGCCCATGGGATTTTCCAGGCAAGAGTACTGGAGTGGGGTGCCATTGCCTTCTCCAAACTTAGCAGCTAAACAACAGCAACATGTATATATATAACTATATATACTTTATAACTACATATATACTTTGCTGTACACCAGAAACTAACAAATTACTGTAAATTAACTATACTTCACTGCAAAATTAAATTTAAAATTTTTTAAATTATGTTAACATGTTCACAATGCAATAGAGAAAGAATGGGTCACAAACAATATGCTTGGCGTGGTTTTTTTGGAAATTAGTATATGCCAAAATGTTAACAAGGTTTTCCATTAGTTAGATGGCATTATTGGCACATTTTATGCTTTAATTTATTTTGCATGATTGTATCTTCTGATTTTACTGGAAGGTAATGGTTCTCAATAGTTAAATTTGCATAGAATCAGATGGAGATCTTGTTAGGAAAAAACAAAAAACAGATCCTGATTTAGTTGGTCTGAGATGGGTCCTGAGAGTTTTCATTTCTAATGAGTTTCCAGTTAATGCTGCTCATCCATAGATCACACATTGCATAACAAGGCTATAAGGAATATGCAACAAAGTAGAGAAAAGATTCCAGTTCCAGTTCCAGTTCAGTTGCTCAGTCGTGTCCGACTCTTACCTTAAAATTAAAATTATTAAGATGAAAAAAATCAGTTTAGGAGGCTCTTTTCTCTTTGGAATAATGGGTTCTTCAGATATTGAAGGAAAGTGGTAACAGAAAAATGCACATAGATACATTTTCCCTACAATTTCAGGACACCAAATTAATATGCACTTGGAGGTCCTAGCTTCAGCTACTATGAATGAATCTAGTAGGAAAAAAATGTGTACAGCTGAATAAATAATTTCATATAATTGCATTTTGTTGCTATATTCTCATATTCTCACAGTCTTTGGAGGAAAAAGACAAATATTAATTTAAATAACCACTGAACTGTTCAGAATATATTTAAAATATAAATATATATTCAGTGCTTTTCCCCAAAAACAGTTGAAAACTAAAAGAGAAAACAGAAAGTTGATGAAACAAATGCTAAAGATAGATCAGAGATTTCCTCACCTGTCAGTCTCAAGTAGGTTCAAGATACAGATAAAGATAATAATAATGCAACTCATTGGTCTCAGTAATTGTATTATGATTACTAAGCTCTAGATTTTTCCTGTGTGCCAGTTACTGTTCTAAGTGTTCTTTTAAACGTTTGGCATTAAACTGAAGACATCACATATGATTTAATTATCCTCATCACCACCCTAGACGGAAAATATTCTTTGCTTTATTTTACAGATTAGAAGATGACGCAGGATTTCCCAGGTGGTGCCAGTTATAAAGAACCCACCTGTCAATGAAGGAGATATAAGAGACATGGGTTTGATCCCTGCATCGGGAAGATCCCCTAGAGGAAGGCATGGCAAACCACTCCAATATTCTTGCCTGAAAATCTGATGGACAGCGTAGCCTGGTGGGTTACAGTCCTTGGGATTGCAAAGACTTGTTTTCCTAACCTGGTAAACTTCAAATGAGTTAATTTATAAGCAGCTAAAAAAAAAAAACTATATTATAGAGTTGCCTAAGACCCAATTTTACCCTGGTCCACTGAAGCAACTTGGCAGGTTCATATGAATTAAGTAATTCCAAATTCTTAAGTGAAGGAACACAGACTCAAATTTAGATAACTGCTTTGTGTAGATAGAATAAAAGAGCCAAACCCCAGTCCCTGAAATCTGTGAATATATTACTGATGCTGAAGCTGAAGCTCCAATACTTTGGCCACCTGATGCAAAGAGCTGAGTCATTAGTAAAGACCCTGATGCTGGGAAAGATTGAAGGCGGGAGGTGGAGGGGACGACAGAAGATGAGATGGTTGGATGGCATCACCAACTCAATGGGCATGAGTTTGAGTAAATTCTGGGAGTTGGTGACGGACAGGGAGGCCTGGCATGCTGCAGTCCATGGGGTCGCAAAGAGTCAGACACTCACTGAGCAAGTGAACTGATACTACTTTTCATGGAAAAAGGACTTTGCTAATATGGTTAAGTTAAAAATCTTGAGATGGGGATGTTATCTACTGGGCCCAATGTATTCACAGGGGTCTTCATAAGAGAGGAACGGGAGTATCAGAGAGAGAGAAATATGACTCCGGGAGCAGAGGTCACAGCGACATGGGCCATAAGTCAAGGAATGCAGGCAGCATATAGAAGCTGGGAAAGACAAGCAAATGGATTCTCCCCTACAGCTTCTGTAAGAAACTCAGTCCTGCAGATGACTTTAGACAGCTGACCTTCAGAACTCTCAGACAATAAATCTGTTTTTGTGGCACCAGTGGTAAAGAACCTGCCTGCAAATGCAGGAGATGTAAGAGTCACAGGTTCAACCCGTGGGTTGGGAAGGTCTCCTGAAGGAGGGTACAGCACATCACTCCAGTACTCTTGCCTGGATAATCTCATGGACAGAGGAACCTGGTGGGCTATGGTCCATAGGATCACAAAGGGTCAGACACGACTGAAGCAATTTAGCACAACACTATTTGTGATCATTTTTTATAGTAGCAATAGAAAACTAATATGTATGACCCAGCAATCCCACTGCTGGGCATACACACCGAGGAAACCAGAAGTGCAAGAGACACGTGTACCCCAATGTTCATCGCAGCACTGTTGATAATAGCTGGGACATGGAAGCAACCTAGATGTCCATCAGCAGACGAATGGATAAGAAAGCTGTGGTACATATACACAATGGAGTATTACTCAGCCATTAAAAAGAATACATTTGAATCAGTTCTAATAAGGTGGATGAAACTGGAGCCGATTATACAGAGTGAAGTAAGCCAGAAAGAAAAACACAAAAACAGTATACTAACGCATATATATATGGAATTTAGAAAGATGGTAATGATAACCCTCTTTGTGAGACAGCAAAAGAGACACAGATGTATAGCAGTCTTTTGACTCTGTGAGAGAGGGAGAGGGTAGGATGATTTGGGGATGTCATGGAAACATGTATAATATCATATAAGAAATGAATCACCAGTCCAGGTTCGATACAGGATGCTTGGGGCTGGTGCACTGGGATGACCCAGAGGGATGGTACGGGGAGGGAGGTGGGAGGGGGGTTCAGGATGGGGAACACAAGTACGCCTGTGGCAGATTCATGTTGATGTGTGGCAGAACCAATAACAATATTGTAAAGTAAAAAAAAAATCATAATAATAATAAAGAAATAGGAAAAAAGAGAAAACTAATATGTACTCCCAAGTCATAGGATTTCCAGTTTGCTACACACCATTTAATATTGCAACTGGGGTAAAATTGAGTCTTGGGCAGCTCTATAATATAGTTTATTTTAGCTGCTTATACATTAACTCACTTGAAGTTTACCAGGTTAGGAGAGTAAGACTTTGAGAAACTAATCGGTCTGCCCTTGGTGATATAATTTTACAGCAGATTCAGTTTTGTTTATAATTTTTAAAAAACTTGAAACAATGTCTTCCATATTGTAAGGACTGATTACATAAATTATGGTATGTTCATACAATGGAATACTCTCTACCTATCAAAAATGGTGATATAGATTTTTGCCAGTTGACATTAATGACTTCCCTGGTGGTCCAGTGCTTAATATTCTGTGCTTCCAATGCGGAAGGTACAGATTCAATCCATAGTTGGCAGGTGGGGAGGAACTAAGATCCCTGAATGTCATGGAGTGCAGCCAAAATTTTAAAAAATAGTTTATCATGTTTAATTAAGTAAGGACAGTAGCTTAGATGTAGATTTCACTTTCTAAAACCTTTTTGTATAATCTAAACTTTTTTGCAATGTTTATTACTTTAATAATCAAAGAAAAATAACAAAATATTTCTCCTTTGGAAAAAAGAATATAAGAATATCATGGACCTATGTATTTTTTAAGGTGAAATGACATTTTTTCATATTCTACTGATAAGAATGAAAATTGTTTTTTCAGAAAATAATCTATTAGTATATCTTCAGAGACTAAACTTTCATACATTTTGGCTAAATAACTCCATTTTTGGATATCTCTACTAGGGAAATTATTCAAAGTTTAGAAAATATTTTTCATAGATGCAGTAAAATGTGTATGGATCTATGTTAACAATAATGGTATAGGAAAGATTTAGCGAACTCTTACACATTCACAAAATGAAATCATCCACAGCAGCTTTCAATATTGATTATAAAGATTATATAATAACTGGGAGTGTACTTTTTATGTTAACTATCTTTGATGGAAAAAAACTGTAAATTATATGACCTCAACTATGTAAAAATATGTATTGGTAAAACAATTAGGAGAAAAGTCTATGTAAAAATGTTCACAGAAGTTATCCCAGAATAGTGAGTTTAGAGTAACTTTTTTTCTTTTTTCACCTTCTGTATTTTTCAGGATTTTTGCAAGTTAAGTTTTTGGTTTTGTTATTTTTTACAATGTAGTTGTCCTATCTTTGGGGCCCAGGAAACAGAAGGGGAAAATAAATCAGTTTTACTTACTTCATCTCTGTCATTAACTGTTACTTTGTACACTGTTCTTCAATTCATGGTAACAAAGATTTAATTTTATAATGCCATACTTTAGAATTCACTTAAATCTTTTCTTGTTTAGTGGCCAAATCCTATGGACCATAACCCGCCAGGCTCCTCTGTCACTGAGATTCTCCAGGCCAAGAATTCTGGAGTTGGCTGCCATTTCCTTCTCTTGGATCAGGGGATCTTCCTGACCCAGGGATTGAACCTACATCTCTTGCGTTGGCAGGCAGATTCTTTACCACTGAGCCACCAGGGAAGCCTGAATCTTATATTAGTCTGTCATTAAAGAGGAAAATTAATTTAGCTTGTATCTATATTGACTCAGTATCCTTTGATTTCCTGCCATTCCACCACAGTTGTTCCGAGAAACTTCCTACATACCAAAATCTGCAAATGACTAAGTCCCTTAGAGAAGATGGCTTAGTACACTGGGACATTTAATCAGCGAATTGACTGTAATGGCAACATTCATTACAGAGAACAAGGGAGGCAACAAAAGGCAGGCTGATGTGGCAAGGGTACAGACTTCCACCCTTACCTTTGCTGCCAACTTCGTGAAAGACCTTGCACAAGTACCTTTAACCTCTGTGAGACTCAGCTTTTTCATATGTAAATAGGATAAGTATGCAGCCCTAACAACTTTCCAAGGTTTCACTGAAAATCTAATTGAGTGAAAAGTACTTTGAAACCCATAAACTGCAATATGAAAACATAATATATAAATACAAATATAAAAATATAAAATAGGCTCTGTTACAACCCAGGAATAGAATTCTTGGTGAAATAATTTTTCTGTTGTATTTCGAAAGCTTCAAAGTGCTTTATTTTGCAACAGAATATATATATTTTTTATAGTAAGGATAGGAAAACATTTATCCCATAGATGCTTTTCGAAGGTATCAATTATTATATATTAGGTTTTCACTAAGAATTATTAGATATTTACTAACAATGCTTAGACAGACCAAAATCATCTTTCTTCGTTAGTTATATTAATTTAAACAGCATTTTAGTAATATGAAAAAAAGGATAATATTTGTAATAGAAGAATACTAAGAATCTCATAGTATTCACAGGAAGATGCCCTGGAGAAGGAAATGGCAACCCACTCCAGTACTTTTTTTTTTTTTTTAATTTATTTATTTATTTTAATTTTTACATTACAATTCTGTATTGGTTTTGGCATAGATTGACATGAATCCACCACAGGTGTACATGCGTTCCCAAACATGAACTCCCCTCCCACCCCCCTCCCCACTCACTCCAGTACTCTTGCCTGGAAAATTCCATGGATGGAGGAGTCTGGTAGGTTACAGTCCATGTGGTTGCAAAGACTCAGACACAAACATGAGCGACTTCACTTTCTTTTCTCTTTGTCATAGTATTCAAGGTACATTACTTCTTTCAGCCAAATTTCATCTTATTTTTCTGTTACAATTTAAACAGCACAGTAGAAATTAAGTCTACTTATAAGTTAAATCCTACTTTGTAAGGCAGCACTACATTTTAGCATTTAGGTTTGGATATTGTCACAATATTTTTTTGTTTTAATAAAACTTAACAGCTTGATAGTAAGTAGAGTTAAATTTAATTGTGTTTTATCTTGGGCAGGTGACTTACATTCCTTTTTTTTCAAAGAAATACAGTATTTCAGTTAATAAACCTGTTAAAAGTGTGAAACGCAAACATTCTTAATGTCTTTATGACTTTTAACTACATTAACTACATTAAAAGTCTGTAAGGAAATATAATTTATACAAGAAAATGCTCACAATGTTTTATTTTTATCATTATATTTCCTGGCACCTTAATTTTATCATTTCAAGCATGCTGTGAATTTAATAACCATCTTCTATGAAAGCAAACACTATTGTAATTCTTTTTCAAGTTAAGATACATTTTGTTAACCTAAAAAACACTATAAGAATGGCAATGATTCAATTGTGCACTCCCAAACTGAAAAGTAATTATTTTTAATTAACAAAGGATATACGAGGCAGAGAAGCATAAAATTATTTTTTATAATTGCAAAGCCATTCGTAGCTGTAAAGATAACTTCACACTGATTTCTTTAATGCGGCTCATGTCTCAGCATCATCCACTCCCTAGTACTCATCGATCCACACTGCTCCCAATATTGTCTCACTTTGAATGTTGCTGGTGCTGCTGCTAAGTCACTTCAGTCGTGTCCGACTCTGTGTGACCCCACAGATGGCAGCCCATTGGGCTCCGCCATCCCTGGGATTCTCCATGGAAGAACATTGGAGTGGGTTGCCATTTCCTTCTCCAATGCATGAAAGTGAAAAGTGAAAGTGAAGTCGCTCAGTCGAGCCTGACTCTTATCGACCCCGTGGACTGCAGCCTACCAGGCCCCTCCATCCATGGGATTTTCCAGGCAAGAGGACTGGAGTGGGTTGCCATTGCCTTCTCCACTTTGAATGCTATCTTAGTAATAATAGAAAAAAATTGGAGGACAATTTCCCTGTACAGATGAGGGTAGCCCTTCCCATCCTTTTTCACTTCTATAGAAATTCCTCAACCAGTTATGTTATCTGAGTGCAGAAAGCAGTGAGTGCCTTCCATCACTGTGTATCAGAATCTCCTAGGGGGTCTTTTAAAGATGCATTTGCCAAGGCCAAATCCTATTCTGATCCATAATGTTTAGGCATGGGCTTGGGAATGTGAATTTTCATTACATGTGGTATTAGTATGCTGCTAAGTCACTTCAGTTATGTCCAACTCTGTGCGACCCCATAGATGGCAGCCCACCAGGCTCCTCTGTCCCTGGGATTCTCCAGGCACGAATACTGGAGTGGGTTGCCATTTCCTTCTCCAATGCATGCATGCATGCCAAGTCACTTCAGTCGTATCCAACTCTGCGACCCTGTGGACAGCAGCCCACCAGGCTCCTCTGTCCACGGGATTCTCCAGGCAAGAACACTGGAGTGGGTTGCCATTTCCTTCTCCAATTAGTATACTAGGGTTGCCATAATAAAATACCACAGAGTGGGTGGCTGAAATAACAGAAATTTATTTTCTGTCAGTTCTGGAGGCTAGAAGCCCAGGATTGAGGTGTCGGCAGGGCTGGCTCCTCCTGAGGCCGTCTTCTTAACTTGCAGATGCCTGCCTTCCGGCTGTGTCCTCGTGGCTCTTCCGATGTGCACACGCACCCCTGGTCTGTCTATGTGTATCCAAATTTCCGCCTTTCATAAGGATACCATTCAGACTGGATTAGGTCACACTCTAAAGGTTTCATTTGAACACATTATTGACTGGGGGGATTTTTGCAGAAACTGACCTCTGTGGCCAGCAGTTTGTTATATAAGTGAATATTGAAACATGCCAGTCAAAAATGTTTGTGTTACAAAAGACCTAACATGACTCTGGTCAATCAGTTGTTAACTTAGTCAGCTCTTTTAAGGTCCTACGTCCAAATACAGTCAGATTCTGAGGTACTAGAAGTTAGGGCATGAATTTGGGGACAACACAGGTCTGCTCATAACGTATGCCCCAGTGTTCCAGAAACAGGTGACTCAAGGTTCATACCTAAGCAAACACCAATTTAGGCTGTAGGTCACCTAGGTGTGCACACTCACCTCAGTCATTTAGCTTTATGAGACTTACTATGTGACCTCTTTCAGGAGGGTCTTGCTACTTCATTCCTAAAGAAACGTGTCATTTGGTTTCTATTCTCACTGTCCATCATGCTACATAAGATAGCGTCTCCCATCCTGTCAAGCCCTGTCTCCTCTACTCTTTCTGTCACACTCATCATCACTGACATCCCTCACTAGAATGTAAGCTCCGCTTCGTTTTGCTCACCACTGTACTCTCCCTCAGGAAAAGGCAATGGCACCCCACTCCAGTACTCTTGCCTGGAAAATCCCATGGACGGAGGAGCCTGGTGGGCTGCAGTCCATGGGGTCTCGAAGAGTCGGACATGAGTGAGCGATGTCACTTTCACTTTTCACTTTCATGCATTGGAGAAGGAAATGGCAACCCACTCCAGTGTTCTTGCCTGGAGAATCCCAGGGACGGGGGAGCCTGGTGGGCTGCCGTCTATGGGGTCGTGCAGAGTCAGACACGACTGAAGCGACTTAGCAGCAGCAGCAGCAGTACTCTCCCTCCCCACCCCATGGGTAGTACAGTGACCCAGGAAGATGAGAGTGTGCTGCAGGTGATCTTGTGCTCCTTCTGTCACGTAAAAAGCAAGGTCTTCTGCTGAGAAGGAGCTAAGGAGGTGGTAAGGCAGGAGGCCTGAGAAGAATTAAGATTTGGCGATGGCACCCCACTCCAGTACTCTTGCCTGGAAAATCCCATGGACGGAGAAGCCTGGTGGGCTGTGTCCATGGGGTCATGAAGAGTCGGACATGATTGAGCGATGTCACTTTCACTTTTCACTTTCACGCATTGGAGAAGGCAATGGCAGCCCACTCCAGTGTTCTTGCCTGGAGAATCCCAGGGACAGAGGAGCCTGGTGGGCTGCCGTCTATGGGGTCACACAGAGTCGGACATGACTGAAGCGACTTAGCAGCAGCAGCATGGAGAATGGGAGAGGAAGATTAGAGCGAATTCAGGAAGAGCTGGCTAGGCTGGCCTCAGAGTTCAGCATATGTGGGGAGCCCATTTATGTTTCTGACACATTCTATTGTATGATCTCCAGCAGTTCTCACAGCTGCAGAGGAGCAGAGAGGGCAAAATGGTTATTTTGATTTCTCAGTGATTACCATTGCTCCTTGGCGTAACATTCACCATAAGTTCCTATTTACATTACCTGTTTATTTCCCAGTTATACCAAGTTTCTTTTTCTTCCTCAAATACTCTTACATCCTGTCTTTTTTTAGTGCTTTCCCTTTGAATTCTCAAACTTTCCCTGGCTAACTTTTGGTTGGCCTTTAATGATTCAGCTCAAATATTCTATTTTGAAAATGCTCCCCAGTCACCTCAAGTATTAGCTATAGTGCTAAGATCATTCCTCTTTTAGAGCACACTGTCTTCAGAATACAGAACGAGTTTCAAGATGCAGTTGTCATTTACTGTGTGATGTTGAGCAAGATATTTAACATTTTTGTTCTTCAGTTTCCTCATCTATATTATGAACACAATGATAAGCCCCTGTTTTAGAGAACTTTGAAATGGTGAAAAGATATATCGGCAAATAGTGCTATTATTGTAATTATTTGCATGTCTTCCTCTCTTGAAAGTTCTTTAAAAGCAGGAATTGTCATTCATGTTAATTTTCTAAATTCCTAACATTTGACACAGTGCCCGGCACACTGTGGATGTTCCAGAATTGTGGAATAAATTAATGATTAATGGAATTAAGAGACAGTTGAAATTGCTAACAGGGTATACACATTTTTTCCTAAATTAGAATTACAGCAAAGAAAGAGCAAGGCTAGGGAATGCACACAATAAATTGTGCAGGGAAGAGAAGTCAGCTTTGGTAAAAACAGATTGCTTCTTCAGGTAAATAAGGTACACACAGAAACATTTCGCTGACAGCTAAAACAGACACGGACATTGTGTTCATGTAACTTTCGGTCAGATACAGCGTCCTATCACAATAGCCAATAAATAACAATGACCACATTTACAGTTTCAGACTTTTTGTCTAACTCTCTCAGTAGAATAAACTTTGAGGTCAGTTTCCTATTTACCTTCGAATCTCCATCACCCAGCAGTGTTTAATACAAAGCAAGAGCTCAATAAGGAAAGGTTTAGGAAATTAATGATGCGCCACAGAAAGAAGCGAAACCACCAGTATGGCCAGTCAAACTCAACACATAATTACATTTTCAGAGTTACTTTCCGTAATACAAGCAGCGGAGAATTCACTCCCGCTAGAGGAGCGACCTCCTCTTCCCAAGCTCCTGGGATCCTCACCCACAATCGGTTGGGATACACGAGAGAAATACATGACATAAATTTTCTCTGGATTTGAGCGATTCAACAACCTAGCCTGATAAAGCATCCACAAGCCTAACTGCATTACGTAACTTAAGCTTCCTCCACTTCCTTGAGGTCCCACACCCAAACCTATTTAACTAGCTTGGTGAGTGTAGGGGCAAGGCCCCGCCCCCGATTCTAAACTAGCCAATCCAAACTGCCAGTATCGGCAGCGCGGTGTCTTCTGGGATCTGTAGGCTTCCGAGGTTAGGCTTCCCGGGAGGCCGAGCTTATTCCAGGCGGCCATCGGGCTCCAAAGGCCCGGCCTCTTTCTGGGGGCGGACCCCGGAGCAAACCAAGGGGCGTGTTTTCGCCCCACCCCCACGTGGCCCGATAGGGTGCTGGTGGTGCGGGCTGCTGATTCCCACGTGGTGCGGAGACTAGAGGTTGCGGGTTCGGGTCCTTCTTGACTTCCTCGGCCTGTGAGCTCTCTGCCTGCGGAGATGCCGAAGATCAAATCAGCGGCTAGCGGCCGCCGCCGCGAGCGCCAACAACAACGCGGGCAGCTGAAGAGCGCCGGAGGTGGGGACAGCCGCGAGAGAGCTGGGGTCCCTTGGTTGGGACTTCCGGTGGGACCGAGCCGGGGCAAGGGCGGAGTTCTGCCGGGGACAGTGAGACCGGGCGCCGGGAGCGCGCGAGTCCCGGGTTTGCCCGAGCGACGAGCGCAGGCCCCGCGCGCCGCCTCTGACTTTCTTTCACGGAAGGGGTGGCCTTAAAACAGTCTGTCATCCAGGCTCCTTAGCGTGACGTTTGGCACTCCTAGCTGGCGCAGATACCGTCCCCTAGCTATCCTGTTTTCTTCTCTGGGAAGGTCTAATGTTTTTAGTTGGGAAATTAAGGCTATTTCATGTTTTATTGCAGGACTCATGTTCAACACGGGGATTGGGCAGCATATTTTGAAAAATCCTCTCATTGTTAACAGCATTATCGATAAGGTGGGTGCGAAAGAGAGGGAGAGAGTTACTGGGTTATTGATTTTAATTTTAGGAATATCTAAGCACAGAAAGGATTCCTGACACAAAATAGATGCTGTATAAATACTTGTTGAATGAATTGAAGAATTGTGTAGGATTCGCAAGTTCTCTTCAATATGATTTGCTTTATTCTGTGAGTCTCGGGTTCTGACTCCAAATTCTTTTATCTTTCTGTAGATTATTTACTTCTTAGCTTGACACTTCTACCTGTTAAATTCCATATTTTTCTTCTATTACCAATCACTTTTTCTAGGCAGCATCTATCACTGTTAGTTTTTGTTTACTGCAAACTCTAAAATTATATCCAAACAGACACTTTTGGAAGTTTGTTCCCCAGAGAAACCTGTATGTTATAAGCCAATGCCACATGTAAACTCTTCAGAGTATTCTTCCTGTATGGGTTATTGATGTTTTCTTATTGTTTTGTATGATTGGGAGCTAGGACGTGAAACAATAGGTGGTGAAGATTACTTTCATGGTTGCAAAGGAAGTATCCTGGAGCTGTAGAAAGGACATTACCTGGGTGAGAGATGTCAACTTAGTGTTGTATGCAAATTGAGAGCTGGCCTAGCTTTTTAACCTTTTTGGCTCATGAATTCCTTTGTGCATGTGATGAAAGTTACAGACTCAGAATACGCCAGCTATGTGCATACATACACTTTTTTTTTCTGCCACGTGTTGAGCGTTGTGGGATCTTAGTTCCCACACTAGGTATCTAACCCCGGCCCCCTGCAGAGGAAGCATGGAGTCCTAACCACTGGACTGACATTAAGTTTTGTGTACAATTTCTGGATCCTTCTGCCTGAAACCATACATGGATGTGGAACTGAGAAATACCAGGACAACATGCTATGGTTCATCATTTTGGTCCTTCCTTTTGGAACCTAGTGATAATAGTGTTGGTAACAAGGTGCTGTTGGAATCATTTCAAAGATAGGAAGGAGAATGCCACTCTTAGAACTGCTGTTCCTACTTCTCTGACTCCTAACTATTGCCCCAAGTTAAGAGAACTGTTCAATTTCCACTTGTGCCTAATGTTAATGAGATAATTTTTTAAGACATAGATCATGAAGCAATCTCCTAAAAATGAAGTCAGAATAAGATCTCCTAACTGTGCACTTTTGAGTAAAGCAAAATAGCTTTAGTATATTAAATTATGTGTTCAGACGTGCCTGTAAAGCTAAAGTAGTTGTGCTTGCTTGTAGGCTGCCTTACGACCAACTGATGTGGTGCTGGAGGTTGGACCTGGAACTGGCAATATGACTGTAAAGTTGCTGGAAAAGGCAAAAAAGGTAAAGAGAGGATTTAGTGTTTGGTATCAGGTATCATGTGAGTAAGCTTAGGTGGTTTACAAGTATAAATCTGTTTTAATGAATTGCTGTTATTTTAACGCTAACTCTTGCTCCTTTGCTAGAAACTTTATAAAATATGAGCAAATTGGGTGAAGTGAGTCAAAAGGTACCAATTTCCAGGATAAAATAAATATGTCCTGGGGATGTAATGGACATCATCATGACTATAGTTAACAACACTGTAGTATATTTGAAGGTTGGCAAAGAGAGTAAAAAGTCTCATCACAAGAAAAAAGATTGTAATTATGTGGTCATGAATGTTATATATATCAAGTCATTGTGTTGTATACCTGAAACTAATGTTTTATGTCAATTATGTCTCAATTTTTTTTAATGGATTAAAAGAAAAAAACATAGGTATATCAATCAGGAAAACAAATGACATTGGATACTTCAGTACAGGGAATTGATTACATGGTTGTTAGAGGACCAAGAGAATAAAACACTGAGGTTAACCCAAGAGTAGAATTACAAAAAGCAGCTACCACCTCTCGGCTCAGGGGAACAAAGCAAGGGGATTGGAGTTATTGGACTTAGAACTTTGGAGATCTAGCACAGGCCTCTGAGACTGGAGTGTCACCTGGCTGCTCTTGGTACCTTCTTTGTCTCTTGGCGGATCCAGTTCCAGTTAAGTCGGATCATCACTGTGTCTTCTGGTGGATGCAGGCAACAAAGAACTTATCTGAAGAGAGTTCAGTGAAGAGACCATTGACAAATGTGGGAATGTTAAGGGAACCAGTAAACATTTAGTGAAAAACCTAGGGACGATCAACAGCAGGAAACAGTTACCATCGAGCAACCTCAAGGGACAAGAGGAGGGAAATGTGTTGCCGGAGCCCAGAAAGAGCAGGGACAGGGACCACCCGTAGCCAAACATGGCCGCTGCCAGAACTTGTGCAAGGCAGGCGCAGGCATTAGGAAGTACTCAACCCCACCCCTTGGAACCAATAATGCCTTCCATTAGCGTGGCCCAACAAGAAGTCAAAGGGCGAGGGAGCTGGACTGTATTACCCTACAGGTACAGCAAAGCTGGAGAATGGATCTGGGAGCTAAGCAGACTAAACCTCACATATATGTGCTCTGTAGACAGGGTCTTCCTGGAAGTCCGCAAAACCTCAGCTTATACTGAAATAAAATTTCAGCCTATGTGGTATCCCTTTTCATTTACTTGAGAAATTATCTGTGCTATATGCTCTGGATCTTAGTAGGTGAGAGAAGTGACCTACTCATTTCAGAGCAGTTGCTTTGTATACTTCCAAAGAACATTTACTTCAAAGACATATTTTGTATTTTTTCTCATCATCACTTGAATTACAAAGCATGGAGCCATATGAGCACAGTAATCCTGTGAAGTATTTGGGTAGAACAGTCATGTAGTCTGGCTGCCTACTTTTCTGGTGATGTTTTTTGTTGTTCCTTTAACCCCCTTGCCGCATTTTGTAAAATCATCTCTTCATTAAATTCTCTTCAGGTAAGTTCTTTAAAATATACTGGTAGAGTACAATTGAAGAATAATGATGGTGGAATTGGGAAAAGAATTTTAATTCATTTAAATAATGTAAGTTCCTATTGAATTAACAGGAAAAGATTTCTCCATAATTAACCTACAAAAAAAATTTTTTTTTTTAATTTAGGTAATTGCTTGTGAACTTGACCCAAGGCTAGTAGCTGAACTTCACAAAAGAGTTCAGGGCACGTGAGTATACATAATAGAATTAAAAGTACATTTCAATCTCGTGAAACAATGTTCTTTTTAATTGCTTTTTTTTTTTAATTATCAGGCCTCTGGCCAGCAAACTTCAAGTAATGGTGGGTGATGTGTTAAAAACAGATCTGCCATTCTTTGATGCTTGTGTGGCAAATTTGCCTTATCAGGTATGTTTTCAAAATGTAGGAACATTATATTTGCTAAATGGTTCTCTGGTGGGTCTTTCCCAGAAATAACCTGTTAATTCTTTTCCAGATCTCTTCTCCTTTTGTCTTCAAGCTGTTGCTGCACCGACCTTTTTTCAGGTTTGTGACAAGAAGACTAAAGTTACTGCCAAATCTTAGAAAAATTAGTTTAGGCCATGAACACGGATAGCCAAAGATTAAGGTTAATTCAGTTGAAAAACTACTGGAGAATTTGTTTTGTAGAAAGTATCAATGTGTGTGCTGCTTGCTCTCTCTGTCTCACATTCTTTAGCAATTGCTAGAGTTATTTGGGAGAGGTGTGGGCTGAGTCGTGCTTCTGAGACCAGATGGCCTTTCCATATTTTCTTACGCTTTTGTTGTTAGCCCAGGTCAAATTTCTTATGTCTAGATTCTTAAGTGTCCTTGCTAACTGGTTTCTAGTACACTCTGTAGCAGTGATTTTCAAATTGCAGGTCAAACTCCTTAGTAGGTATAAAATAAATTTAATGAGCCATGACTGTCACTTGTTAAAAAAATGACATGGAATGGAATATATCAGAGGGCATTCATTTCATGTCAACCAGGTGATTATAGTTTCGTGAAACTTTTGTTGACCTGAAATACTCACTCATCTGATCATTGAGGGCTTATGTTCACAAGGGGTTAGAGCTACAGCCATTATACAATGAAAAACAAAGGTAGCCTGTCATTCTATGGGAATAAGGCTCAGGCTGAAACTGTTCTCCCTTCTGGCCAGCTGTTATTAACCACAGCTATTGATTTACTGTTTCCCACCTAAGAAAAGTCATTGAAGTTAAAATACATTTATAGTTGAAAATGACCTTTCTCTTTTTATTCCTTTCTGCTGTCTTTTCAGATGTGCTGTGCTAATGTTTCAAAGAGAATTTGCTCTCCGACTGGTTGCAAAACCTGGAGATAAGTTATACTGCAGACTGTCAATTAACACACAGCTGTTGGCACGTGTGGACCATCTAATGAAAGTAAGTGACTGTTGTTGAAATGATGGGGCTTAACTCATCATTGAGCATCTAGCTGTGCCTTCTGTGAGGAGAGCATGTATGATTACTCTTTTTTAAAAAAAATTTATTTTTGGCTGCAGTCGTTGCTTTGTGTGGGCTTTCTCTAGTTGTGGCGAGCGGGGGCTGCTCTTTATTGTGGTGCACAGGCTTCTCTTGTTGCAGAGCGTAAGCTCTAGGCATGTGGGCTGCAGTAGCTGCAGCATGCCAGCTCAGTAGTTGTGGCTTGCGGGTTTAGTTGCTCCTTGGCACATGGAATCTTTCCGGACCAGGGATTGAACCGGTGTCCCCTGCATTGGCACTTATCCACTGCGCCACCAGGGAAGTTCTGATTACTATTTAAAGTTGTTTTTGAGAGGACTACTTTAAACATTTTCTGATTAACAGGTCGGAAAGAATAACTTCAGACCACCACCCAAGGTGGAATCCAGTGTCGTAAGGATAGAACCTAAGAATCCACCACCACCTATCAATTTTCAGGTGAGGTTAAAATAGGGTCATTCAATAAAAGGAAAAAAAGTCCAAGGTGGAAGATGTGTGTCTGTAGCAGCAGAAAAATGAGTCAACCTAAATGTCTAAATAGGAGAATATTAATTATAATACATCCTGTGATGGAGTAGATGGAATTATTTGACACAACATAGTTGTTGAAGACTCAAAAGAGCATGGAAAATGTTTGCAAAAGATAAAAAGATTAGAATACCATTGCAGCTTGCTGAAGATTTATATCTACAGAAAACATGTATCTATTTGAATAAGACATGGGAAACAAGATAAAATGAAAATAGTTGTGTTAAAGTAATAGTATGGGTAACACTGTTTAATCAGAATTCTAATTTTTGCCATTTAAAAAGAGAAGAAAGCCTTATGACTTGATGTAAAACCTCACTGCAATCACATTGGATAAAAACATGCTTATATGGTCAGTAGCTGGTGGCGGTGGTGTGGCTGTCAGCTATTCCTGCAAGGTTTAGCTAGGTGTATTACACAGGCTGTATTCTAAATCACGTCTGTTTTGAGTCATGTTCTTTTGAAAACGATAGTTAGATTTAAATAAATGCAATGTTCTTTGTTCTGATGTGGCACAAATGTTTTCTATTTTTAAAATTGAGGATAAAATAATCAATGAGGTGCACAAAAGTGTGAAAATGAAGTATAGATCTTTTGTATATATGAGCCAGACACATCAAGATATAGAACATTTTTATCACTTCAGAAGGCTTTTAGTTTTATATAGTAAGACAAAATTGTACCTACTAGGTATCAGTGGGGCTTAAAATATTTTCTAAGAAAATACCATCTACTGTTTCAGGAATGGGATGGCCTAGTGAGGATCACCTTTGTTAGGAAAAACAAGACATTGTCTGCTGCATTCAAGTAAGTATTTTACTAATTTATGATATATGAGGGATCAGTGCTTCAGATACTGTGCTGAGCGCTAAAATTTGGTCATTTTCCTGAACAGTATTACCCTAAAGCATACAGATTATCCATGTCCAGACACACTTTTAATTTTGTACTTTGGGAGGCAGGAGAATTTAATGAAGAAAAGTTCCTGGACTTGGGAATTAGATCAGGTTTTTTTTTGAGAAATGGGAAAAACCCAAAAACTATACCCCACATCTGCTTTTCTTTGGAAAAAAATGGGTGACAGATGGATCCCTTCCACACTTTTGAAAGATTCATGGCATTTTAACTTGGAAAAATATAAAAGCAATTTGGGGCCCAAGGTAAAAAAGAATGGTGAAAGCCACAATGAAAAAACTAATTTTTGAGATTATGTTTTTTGTAATTTAAAACTTCCTTAAGGTATGTATTAGGTTTAAATAGTAGTAGTTGTGATTATTTCAGAAGTTTAAATATCCAACCTTTTTAGTTCTTTAATTTTACCATGTGGAACATAGGCTTAATCTTACAGTAAAAGAAATTTATAATGTTTGGAATAATAGTGAGATAATTTCTTTATGTAATATAGGTCAAGTGCAGTGCAACAGCTATTGGAAAAAAACTACAGAATTCACTGTTCGATCCATAATATTGTAAGCACAAAATGTTTTTGTTTCAATAAATTGTTATGTTTTAAAATGTCCATTTCCTACTGTTTCTTGTATCATTACAAAACTCTTTAATTCTGAACATTTCATAGGACCCTTAAAAGATAGTATCTAACAGAACGTCAACTCTTTAATAGGTCAGTGCTGCTGTATACTTTGTAGAGTGTATCTGAGCAGCCTTGAATACCCTGTCCTTTCTGAGTTTTTTTTTCTTTTGGCTATAAAAAGATTCAGTTGCGTCATAATTTTCTCCCAAATTTTAACCATGTATAACTTACTCCGCTTAAAGGTATTTGCTAGCTTTTGAATTGGGGCCATCCCTTCTTGCTTGTTGCTCACATAGAAATTACAAATTTAAAGTTATCTTTTTCTCAGTGACTTTAATACCCAGAAATTGAAATAATTAGAATAAAGTAAGAGATATATGGCAAATTCTGGTTGTGAACCTCATGTCTCCTACCATTATCTGTGCAACATTTTCTTTAGTTGTGTAAACACAAGACATCTATATATGACTGTGATGTTTGATAATTTTTTAGTTTTCCAGTCTAAACAGAGTGGCAGATAAAAGCAAATTTCCTTTTTTTCACTCAGTTCTTACATGGTTTAATGTACCAGTAGCATAGCTACCTCCATTTTATGAATACAGTCTCTGAAAAACTACCTACACAGGAAATACTAAATTGGATTAAGAAGTTTTTGGATGGAAGATGTGAAGTGTGAAGCATTCTCAAGGGTTAGAGAGGCTATCTTTGAGAAAAACTAGCTAGCTAGTTTAATGAAATTTGTGCCAAGAAAATGTTATTTTTAAAAGATATTAACAATTGCTGTAAAACTTAGTTTACAGCTTTAATTATGTTATGAAGTACTTTGCGAATCCTGAAACAAGTATTTCAGAATTTCTAAGAAAAAGGGCAGTATACACGATGAGTATTTGGTATGTGCTGAACATCAACCACTTAATGAATTGAGATGCAAGCCTTATCGACACAGATAGGCTTTCCAAAACTATCATGAAGAGATAAGGTGACTGTTTATGACTTACTGAACTGAAAAAAAAAAAGAGTCAAGGTGACTTCATTAAAGATATGTTGTTCATTTATTCTGAATCTTGTATTGATAGATAATACCAGAAGATTTCAGCATAGCAGATAAAATACAGCAAATCCTAACCAGCACAGGTTTTAGTGACAAGCGGGCCCGTTCCATGGACATAGATGATTTCATCAGGTAACTACATTTTCCTTTTACTACATGTTTACATTTCTTTACTGTGACACCTTCATATTTAGAGATTTAAAGGCTTTTAAGCGGTTATAAGGTGCTACCTGGGCGTTATTGCATAGCACTTCCATGGCATGGAATAGTATTTGGTGTAGAAGATGGAGGCTAGTTAGCTGCAGCAGAATGAACATTTTCTGTAAGAACAGTAAGTGAAGAACAGTCCAGGCCTGGAGATAACCTCTGTGACAGTGTGAGTTATGGTGTGTGTGCTTCTCCCTTCCAGCCCCCTCCCCCAACTCCCATTCATAGTCTTAATAGTTTGTCTCTTCAAAGTAGCCTTTCAGGTAGAAGAATCACAATACATATAGTTGCATCTTCTTTACTGAGAATAGCTTTTAAGTATGAAATAATATTAGTTACAATCATATCTGGTTATCATTTCTAACTGGTTCAGTAACTTATTTCATGGACTGAGGCAAGTTCTATACACCTGAAGTAAGAAAGAATGGTGTCATAATTAACTGGGCAATATAGAGCAAAATTTGTTTTCCTTCAATTAAGCAAGTAAATCTTACGAAAGCAGAGTAACGTGTCAAATACTCAGGTAATAATTGACCTGCATTCATTGTTTTTAATCACTAACACTTTGATTTCCTAACTAAAAAACCATAAATTTTTGTCTCTTTAACCAATTCATTTTTAAAGCTTCCAAGATCTAGAGGCTGAAAAAAAGAGGGTAGATTGATAAAGTCACTGGTTTACTTCTTATGCTAGGAACACAGCTGTATATAACCGAGACAAATGACACTTATATTTTATTGGCAGGCTAGCATTACTACTGTCTTCATTAGATGTTAATGCCAGGAGTTGAACATTATCTATAAGTACCCATCTTTAGATATCTTAACCCATCTTGTTGGTTCTTACGGGCCATCCTGAAAATAATCTCAGGCAGGTCTAAATAAAAATATTTCATCTTATTTTCCTTCATTCTTATTAATTTTCTGCAAGGTTACTAAACATGCAGCTTACTAAAACAGTGATCTGATAAGTACATAGGTATCCAGAGAGAAGCATTTGAGTCTGAATAACTGAGCTCCGAGAGGAAGAAAGGACACATGAGATTAGCCATTCATCTCTCTCCTGTCTCTAATTCCAAACAGCTTTGCATTCATTTCCAGGTTGAAATGGAACAAGTGCCAGTGTGCTCTTAGGCCACGGTTAGTGTAGGTCTAAGATTATTTTAGTTAAATTTATCATGCTTTAAGACATATAGGCTACGACAGGAGAGACACCAAAATGAGGTGGCTTTAACCAATATACGTCTCATAAACTTAATTGAAGAATAAAGTTTCTTTGCTGACATCTTAGGAGTGTTTGTGTTTTAGAACTCATGGTACAGGGACTATGTATGTGTTGTTACTTACTACAAACTAGCATTTCAATACCATCCCACTTGGTTTCTTTTTTTCAGATTGCTACATGGATTCAACGCAGAAGGTATCCATTTTTCTTAGGTATCTGGAAGAGAAGTTTTTCAAGCTCAAGGAGAAAAAGTGGAATTATATATTAATAGTTTGAGAAAATGAACTATGCTTGGACACTATGTGCTTGACTGCTTTTGATGTACTACCACTGTCACCATCTAGTTCTCTGAATTTTTAAGAAAGTAAGTCAGTTCTAAGTGTCCAAGGTTTCTTTGTTTTTTGCTCTTTTTTGTTTGTTTTGGTTTAATATATAATACAAGGCAGGGTGATAATAATCTTCAAGAGCCGCAGATACGCACAACTTTACACTTCACGTTATTTCTAACAGTGTATAAAGGTGGTACCCTTTTATTTTCTGTGTTATATATTATTGTGAGAACCATTTTTTAGGCTTTTAGCTCTTTAGGCCTTTGTCCTTGAAGTCATAAAAAAGTTGAAATGTTTAATTTAGTCACATATTCCCCATACCATTCCTGTTATTCATGTGTACAGTAAAGCAGTTGTCTTAAAATGTTATTTTGCTTCTCGAATTCTTTGTTTTTCCGTACAGTTTCTTTCACTGCCTATCCCTCTAGCAATCCTGTAGTGTTAACAGGCTGCATCAGGGCTTTAGGTAAGCCTGAATCTGCTACTGCCACCGCATGGTGGCAGGCATATATTACTTCTAGGCATTCCTTGTAAATAAGCATCTCAACTAGAATAAAATGAATTATAAGACTGTATGATTTTTTTCATACAAAAAAGTCACAGACTTAAAATTTCAGAGTTTTATAAATCAAAACTGACTTTAAAGTTAAAATCTCTGCTCTTCAATTTCAAAACCAACCAACCCAACCAGCCATTCTGCCACAACCACAGGTTCCCAGGATTCATAATTTCTGGGTAATTAAGAATTTCAATAGATGTCATAAATAAGTCTTAATTAGCTACAGTGTTTAAATCATTATCAATATTATACTCAATATCATAAATGCCCTTTAACAAAGAATTATAGTAGTTGACTATTTTATTTATATAAGGAAATTAATAAAAATATTTTCAGTGACATTTGGTTTTCTTTATACCTAATAGAAGGAATGTCTCCAAATTACTTTAACAGGGGTCCATACAGCGAGTGAACCTAGAAGGAAAGCTAGCTTGTTTGCCTAAACAGATTTTTTAGAAATCTGGCCTCAAAGTTATATATTAAAACATTCCTATATAACTAAAATAATGTATATTTTTAGTTAATTTTAATTATTAATAGGAATATCAGTTTTCAAGTCTGAGAAAGTAAAGAACGTTTAATCCAGATCCAAAAAATGTAAGTTAGTCTTTAAATAACAACTGCATAAAGCCACTTTTGTACATATATACTACATAAGCTTAAGAGTAGGTTTTTTTAAATCACACAAAACTACTTAGCTTACTTGTACCATCTCTATCTTTAAAGATTTAATGCAGCTTTCCCTCTTATTTCCCTGTCCTCCTATGAATTGCCTGCTGAGTTTTAGTCCCTTTTATAACCTTCAGATTTCCCTATCTGTAAAACGGAAAGAATGGGTTATACTACCAAGATCCTTTCTGGTACTAATGTTTAATATACCTTGAATGCTATTCAGAATGAAGCCTTTATAGTATAAGGCAGTGTATTTCAATTTCAGGAGATCTTCCACAGATACAGTACCCTTTTAATTTAAATAATAAATTAAGACTAGTCTGTTGTGCTTAAAATGAGTAAATTCATGTATCTCTTTATGCCCTTTGAAGGTTGATTAGGCTCAGAAACTACCTTTTTAAACATTCTCCATAAGGTCAGTACTAACAGTTCTCCATTCTTCCTCTTCTCCTTGAAATAAACACAAGTAGAACATATCTCACAGCTGCAAGAAAACCTGAGTTCCTTCCAAACAAAGGTGATTGTATTGAAGTAAATTGTCTCTAAAACTCATTACACAGATTTAATTTATTAATAATAAGCACACTGTGAAAATCTACATTTGTACTAGATTTCAAGTTTACAGAGGAGCTTTTCACCATGGTGTTAGGATTTTCCATAACTACCCTTTGAATTCTATGGACAGTGAAGTAGGGAGTCTGGCTCATATGACTCTCTATTCATAGCTTCCCTTTAGCCCACAGGAATGAGCTGGTAGTTCCCTAGAGTAAATCAAAACAAGATATCCCTAAAGTAAATCAAAACAAGATATCCCTGGGAGACTTTTTGTTAATGTACTCCTAGACACTATCCTGGGAACTGAGGGAAAACTCCTAGAGAGAGAGAGAAATCTTCTAACAAAATATTTACATGAAAAGTGGCCAGTTTTCTTCCTTGGAATAGCAATCTGTAAAAATAAGTGCCACCATTTAAAAAGTAGCATGCCCTAGATGAACTGATGGGTGAGAATTTGGTCGTTCTCGCCAAATAGCGGTGAAACATCAAACATTAGGTAATGGGTGGAGCTTGCGTTAGATCTGCCCTTTTACGGCAAAGTCAACTCTTTTTTAGCTTAAATTCTTTTTCAACATAAGTTATGTACTGTCTACACTTGACTTAAACCTAACAGTTCTATTATGGACTACTTTCAATGTACATGTACATATTCATGCATCAGAAGCCAATCTCCTTTAACTGTACCATTTAAAAGGTACATTTTGGGGTGCTAATGGACACTTCAACTTAAGTAATGGTATTGATAAAGATCAAATTGCACTATTAGTCTTGTTAATACCACACTGGAACACACACTGCGTATATATGTATTATCCTAAGATAAAACTCTTTCCAGAATTTCATTACTTTTTATTATACACCAACTAGTTTATATTTTAGTTCTTTACAAAGAAAATGCTAAGAAAATTATAACCACATGTTATATGGTTTTAAAATCATAATTCCAGATTTTTTTACATATAAGATGGAATGGTCCAGCAGCTATGTCCACTGTCACAGACTTTAGTTCCATTCAATGATATGGCACATCCTGCAAAATTAACTAGTCACACACAAAAAAATGTCTCAATTACAGTAAAAATGTACACACAATAAAGGTAATTTACAATGACAAATAAGGAATGTAATTCTCTTGGCTGTGCTTCAGAAATTTAGGGTAATAGCCTTAGTCAAGGCACAAAGCAGGAAGAGGTGAGCACAGCTGTTTCTAGGAGTGGGCAAGGTATGTACAATCACTGATGAGGTATGCATGCACGCAAAGGATTTAAAACTGCTCAGTCTTGCTAAGAAAACTGAACTGAGTTAAAAGGAAATGCTGTGGCTTCCCCTTACTATTCACCTCTGGATCAAGTCCACAATCTTACTTCATCATATAGAAAATAAAATTGGCAAGGATCTCCAAAAGTAACTCACTATCTGGGTAAATGAAACAAAATGCTTCACTATTCCCAAATCTTGGTTGTGCCTCCTGACTAGAAGCATCTTGTAGACAAAAGAGTGTTTCACAAAATTGAAATGTCATTCAGGTGAAGGGACAAGACATTTTCCACAGACACTTAAGATTTCAAACCTTCAAATGGCCCTTACAGCTGAACCAGTTATGTTACAGTAGCGAGGGTTCTGGGGATCCTTCAGCAGCAAATGCTGGTTTAAAGGGCACGGGGTCTCTTCGGGTTGATTTGCTTGCTGGCCTGTTCTTCTTCTTGCAGAGCTGCACGAAAAGATTTCACTTTATCTTGGAAAAAGAAAAGAAGAAAGTAAGTTTTGCATTACATGCGATGCAGTATACAATTTCATGCATCCTATCAAGTCATCTCTTACAATATCAACTCAGGGTTTTTCCTTTTGTTCTTTGTGGTCCAGAAACTCAGAAGTAAACATAGTGTTCAGATATAGCAACAGATGCATAGGTTCTGAGAAATGCTTGTGGGGGTCTTTTGTTGTTGTTGTTACCTTCACAACAGATTTCTGTTCTATTTGGCCTATTTTACAGTGTTCAATTTTAATTTCTTTGAATTCCTTTTTACAGTGTAAAGAGGCTATATATGTAAAATAGTTATTTCTTCTCAGAATATTAGAAAATGTCTACTTTCAATTCCTATTTTACCTTTTTAAGCTATGAAATTTTAAGTTCACTTGAATTTTTAAGACATGTTACTTTTTCCTTATCGGGGATTACAAAAGGTATGATGAAGGGAGATTACAGAATATACATTTCTTGGGCTTAACAGTTCTGTCTTACTGTCTGTTCTATCATGTACTGATTCAGAGTCACATAAGAGCAAGAAATAGGTAAGTAAAAATCGGAAGAGGCAAGTAACTGTCAGCTGGGTGAAGATGAGACATCTTTCTACAACAGTGGTTCTCGATTAGGGGTGATTTCGGCTCCCCTCCCAGGGGCACTGGTAACGTCTACAGACAGTTTTAGCTGTCATCCTCGGGGGGTGCTACCGTCACCTCGTCAGTGGAGACCAGGGAGAGCTGTGAGCCCTGCACAGTGCACAGGAGCTGGCGCCTTCCAACAGTTTCCCAACTGAAAACGTGTTAACAGTGAAGATTATGGCTTTCAAAAAAAGGGAAAGACACAGTGTTGGAATCTCGATTTCTTTCCCCTCTTCCTAAGTACAGTGATGTTGAAAAAGTTGATAAAGTTGATTTTTTCTGAAATTTAGAAAGGAATATAAGGACTTCTGGATCTGATGCCTGCTAACGTAATAGCTCTCAAATTTATACTAATATCAAAATTATATTTGGTAAATTTTTTTTCTAAGGACTGAATTATAGAATATTTAGGTAGTAATTTCTTCAAAGTTTGGATATACTTAATATTTACATGAATCCTGAGAAAAGGAAGGGAACTAAGTTGAAATCTACATCTTGCAATGAAAAAAAAAAAAATTAGGATACATTGTGATCTGTCTCCTGAATAAAATGCACACAGAAAGCTGCTTATGCATTATGGCAGATTAGGAAAATGATCAAAACACGTTAAATCAAGGCTTGAATATGAAGGACATGAAAAACAGCAAATTTTAGAAACCCTACATCTGCACAAACAATTTTAAATTGGCAAAATGGTCACTGCTGACTCTATAGGATATAAGTGCAAATAACTAACTTTACAAAGAACCTAATTTAAAAAATTAAGCAGCTTGCTTGGTGCTAAAAAATCTAGCAACTTCAGTCAAGTTTCATGTTGCACTGCATGTACACACAAAGAAGCCTACTTGCATATAAATGAAGATAGCTGGTTCGCCAAAGCCTAAGAAATCAGCACATATAATGCGTGCGTATCTGAAGTCGCATAGATAGGCTAACTAAAAAGCCCAGAAAGGAGACATGGCATGTGAGTAAGCCACATGCTTCCCTTCATAAGCAAAGCAGAAAGAGTAGCTGTTGGAACCTTCCCCTTCATTTTTTAAAATGAGAGTTCAAAGGAAAATCATAACAAAATATGCACAGAAAGGAGATGCAGGTAGGAGGTGATGGAAAGATGACCTGGAATAGATCTAAACCAAGGAAAATAATACTGAAAAGAACTGGCCTACCAAAGCTCTGCATGGGTATATAAAACTTAAAAACTTGTTAAAATATATTTTCCCTCTTTAATCATAAGATGTCTTTATCTTCTCCAAAGACAAAAACAAAAAAGATGACTAGAGAGCACTTAAAATATTTCATGTTTCATTTTCAGGAAAAAAAACAAACAGAATGGTGGGTTGGTCTTTATAACTCTAGAAAGATGCTAAACGTGCCCATAATTTTCACTTCAGATGTCTTTTTACAATATGAAATCCTCCCACTAATTACATACAAATATTAGGCAGATTTCAAACGATAAAATGAAAACAGAATTACCCCGCAGTTCAGTTAAAATGTCTATTTTTTGCTCAAGAATAGCTTCAAGTTGCGTGGCGTATGAATCCACATCATAGTCTACTTCTTCAGTCATCTCTAGGAGAGCCTTTTCATCTTCTAACCATCTGATAGATTCCTAAAATGACCCCCCCCCCAAAAAAAAATCCAGTAAGCCTCTTTGTAAGACAGAAACCAATTTATAGATTTATTTTAAATATAATCAAACATACTCAGAACAGTATTCTCTGAAATATTTATAACCATAAAACATCTTTATTTACAGAATAAAATCAAGAAATATTTCTTTACATTCAAATACAAACATGATAGAAAGAAAAAAAAATGTCCTATTTTTACTTTGAGCGGGGTTTGGGGAAAGGAATGAATCAAACACAGACACACACACACCCACATCCCAACAAGTGGGGTTTGGGAAAGGGAATGAAGCAAACAAACGAGTGGGAATGAATCACACACACACACACACCAATGACACACACACGCATGCACACCCATCAACGAGCAGAGTAAATCTCAAAACCTCAGCTGTCCCTAGAACAGGTGTAATAAAACTTCTGAGCAATCTCATGAGGCCTATGGGAGACCATAACTTGTAAATTATCTGAAACTAACATCCATTTGGGCCTCACGGAGGTTGCACAAAGAGGTAATCATAAATTCGACACAGCAGCTCTCCAAAATTATTGACTGTAAGGAAACACTGGATAGCTCCCATTTTTTTGGCTGCACTGTGTGGCTTGCACAATCTTAAGAGTTCCCTGACCGGGGACTGAACCTGGGCCCTCAGCAGTGAAAGTGCGGAGCCTAACTAACCACTGGACCACCAACGAATTCCCCAGAAAGCCCATTTTAGAAGAGTCAAGTGAACCATTAAATAGTAACTAATTATTACTATTCATAAGCGCTTTAACGAAACCACTGTTAACTCAGTTTAGATATGTGGAATTCATGAATTTCATTTTTCCACAGTGCCATGAACCATACATTATTAATAAGGTCAGATCATTTTAAGTTAAAGAGTTAGGGGATATAAATATGGACACTTTCTTTTTGTGGTACACACAATTTCACTTTTCCAAACACCAATGTAATTTAATTACTAATTACAACTAGACTATATATCACCATCTATTAGAAGACTAACTATCCATTGATTAAAACACACGCACACAACCTCCCAGTTATTTTTCTTTTCCTTCAGCTATACATTTAATTTTTAGAAACAAAACCCCAGTGTGAAAAATGGCACATCACAGACGGGAGGAACAGTGAATTTGTAAGACTATCAGATTGACAGTCAGAATACTCAGTTCTTCCAATAAACAAACTTTAGACTTCATTATAAAATGGCAAAGTGAGAAATGACGGGCTTCATATGACACTTCATTCAAGAAGGGCACAGACAACTACATATAATGTAGTTTCAGTTGCTGAATTTATTAAATCACTTGAATATATAATATATATTAAGGGCATATACATATATCCCATATATATATATATATGCCCATTATATATGAATATATAATAAGAAGGGCATAGACAACTATATATAAATGTAATTTTAGTTGCTGAATTTATTAAAGTACTTGAAACAAATCAGGTAAGAAGACAGGCACACTTCCTAAGAAATCTGTTTTGAGTAAGATAAGTATACTTCACTTTAATAAAGCATTCACAAGTCTACTGCTGAATTCCAAATCAATTCAACTATGCTGCACATACAACTAGTCTATAAATGTACCAATTTAATTCTGACACATCAAGCATAACTTTGAATTTGAAAGCCTCACTTAACTGAGTTTTGTTGTTTAGTCACTAAGTCATGTCTGACTCTTCTGCAACCCCATGAACTGTAGCCTACCAGCCTCCTCTGTCTGTGGAATTTCTCAGGCAAGAATACTGGAGCATATTACCATTTCCTTCCAGGTATCCTCCCAACCCAGGGATCAAACCTGCATCTCCTCATTGGCAGGCAGGCTCTTTACCACTGAGCCACCAGGGGACCCTGTTTGAGTTTTACGGTGTTCATATTATTCTAACAATTTTCTTAAAATTACAAGTGTCCTTTTTGATTTAATCTAAATACCTAGGGCTCTTAAGAGAGTCTCATAATAAGGGGTTGACTTTAACAGTTTTAATCATTGTGTATCCAACTCTACAATTATAAATAGTTCTCATATTTTTGAGCCCTTCATCAAAGTACGTGAATTGCCTAGAGTTAAGGCATGTTAATATTTGTTTACAGATAAAGATTTCTTCAATATCAGAGAAGGATATACAGGTTAATAGGACAAAGGATTTATAATACTGTGGGAAGGGGGTGGGGTTCAGGAGCAAGCCAACCATGCAGTCTCCATAAAGATGTTCAAATAGGTATCATCCTCCAGAATATTTTCTTGTTTAATAAAGAGGGGAGGATCATACAATAAAAGGTTTTTTAAATAGGCTGACACACAATACGATAAATACCTAAGGAGCTATGGCTATATGAAGGGATATATTCCCCCTCATTCATCTGCAACTGATAGCTCAGTCAGTGCAGTAACTCTCCTTCCTGAAATAACCTTCCTTTTCTGCAAAGACTAAATCTTCCTCAACTGCTCTGATACCCTTTAGAAGAGTTCCAACTGCCTACCATGAAGAAAGAGGTAAAGGAGGGCAGAAGATCAACTCCTCTAAAAATAGACAACTAACAAAAGCAAAGAAAGTGGGAGAATAGTAGAAATCAACTACATCTTTTTACCACAGTTACAAAGAAAGTTTGTTTGTAGTCATCATTCATTCTATTCAAAATTTACTGTGTCATATGCCCTACAAACAGACATATGCATAAACATAAACAAGGGCTTTTTTAGATTAGTGTGACATTCAAAAGTCATTAGTAGTAATTTTTCTAGAAAAACATGTGATTAACGATTCTGCCATACTTCACCTGGAATACTGCCCTGTGATCTTCTACAACTTGTTCTTCCATTTCTACCATTTGTGAGACAGCTTCGTGGAAAGTAAACAACTGTGGGGAAACCTCTTCTTCCTTAAAATAAAAAGTTTAAAACTATGACATAAGTTTATATTTTAAATGTTATAATAAAAAAGTGATTTTTCTATGTCATTTACGAAAATGCAACTGAGAAAGTGAGGAAGTCTGAATGTTAAAGACTAAAAATAAAAAACAAAAGGCAAAACCAGAATTTCTTTTCATGGGTCAAAAATATTTAACATTCAATAAGACAACTCAAACTTAAGAGATAGTTTTCACTTAGCACAAGCTTTACTACAGAATTACTCTAAAAAAGCAGTCTCTTTCAGGTGTGCAACTTTTCAAAAGTACATTTATCACAGGCTATAAATATACTGAAATATTTCCTCAGCATTGTTTACTTTCACTAACAATTCATATATATGTCTTAAATTTCTTTTCAGTATAAGAAGCAAAATGTTGATTTTTAAGTTCATTCAATGTTCATTTAAAATAACATTTCAGTATAACAGAGATGTAAATATTACATCCTTCATGACTGTGACTATCAAACTGGTATTCTGAAAGTCTTAACTCTTACTAAATTTAAACTCTGAATTACACTACATAATTTACTTATTGTTTTTTTTGCAGAAGTTTTAATGGATAATTCATGACTCTACTTCATCCACAAAAACCTACAAATGTACACATCATATATTTTGGTCCTATAACAAGTCAAACTTCTCCAGCTTTGTTTTCTTTTTTGAGCTTCCTTTCCAACTCTAGTATCTAATGATTTATTTCCTCAAAACGCAGCCATAGTGACAGAGAAGTTCACTTAAAATTGTTTTATAAAATGTCAGTGCGAAAGCAACATTTTTCAAAAATACACAATTCTAAATATATGGGTGTATCTTGGTTAAATTAAATATTGTAAGTAGACCTTTGACTCATCAATATGCTACCATCCCTAGAAGTTTATATAATCACATTAGCTAAAGAATTTTTAATTTTCTCTATGCGAAAAGAGCCATCTATCTGTTTTTAATCAGGACATGCAGGCATGAGTCTCTCATATTATGTCTTTCTGGTAAACCCACAATCAAAAACCTTTACTTATTTTATCTGCCCACCTCCCTGCTAAGCCCAGAACATCCTGTCTTTCCTTTGCTTCAAGATACTATGCAAATTCCTATCACTTCCATGCAGTCCACGCAGAGAACTTTTTTTATCTATACAACTACTTACGGAATTCTAATGCACTTGATTATCCTCTTACTCTATTACTGTATTACTTTTATCTCCAGAGTATGTCCTAGACACGAGTCCATTTTACCTACCTTGTTAAAATTTAATTTAGCAGTAAGAATATGTAACACATGCATCAATACTTGAACTATCTCAAGATAGTTCCTTGGGGAAGGCAAAGTTGAAAGCAATTCACCCTCTCTCATACATGGAGAAGGTTGCAAGAACCCATAATGTCATGCTTAAAAAGTGTCTAGATTAGTTCTAGTGACCTAGCCAAGTTCTCCCAATTAAGGTCCCACAGAGACCCAACAGATACAAGAATAAAATGCCAGAGATATGCTGTAGGGAGTGCCTATCTCATTCTGGTTTTCTGTATCTTTGAAGGCACCATATGTAGGAGCAAGGCAGCGTTTGCTTTAAGGATTTCAAAAGCAACTACAGTCTCTTTCAAAGCTTTTGGGGGACAGAGGATAGACTAACACCAGGATTTCATTTTTAGTTATTTATCATCTATGGTTCAAAGTTGAGAACTCTTATTTCAACCAGGTTTCTTAACTTCAGCATCACAGACATTTTGTGGGGGTTTGTGGAGGGAGAATGTCCCTGTGCATTGTATGATATTGAGCATCACCCCCCGCCTCAACCCACTAGATCTTAGCAACACCATCCCACTTGGGATGACCAAAGATGTCTCCATACATTTTTCCCTGGAGAGGGGCCAAGTCATTCCTGGTTGAGAACTGCTGCATTAAGTCCTGCTTTATTAATAGGAAGTATTTTGGAACATGATAACAAAATTAGTATGTTCATTTGTTACTCTAGAATATTTGGACTTTAAAATACCTGCTGGAAGTATTAACACATTAAACTTATACTGTTTTTAAAGAATATCTTATTGCAGCAAGCAATAAATTTAGCTGACATAAGATTCACTCGGGAATAACAAAGACCCAGACTTCAATCCTGCCTGGCTTCAGCACTTATTACTTAATCTTTTAGAAAATGTGAGGATTATGTCAGTTAATAAAATGCTTAGCAAATATGTGTCATGAGGTAATAAGCAACTAATAAATGCTATCTTTTATAAGAAAATGCCACTATAGGATTCTCAGTGGGAAAAGTGAAACAAAACTATACAGATTATACATTTTAAAAATAAGTTAAATAACTATGTGAAAATATCTGTGCTTTTTTGTTATTTTTTAATACATCTTTGTCCTTATGCATTATTATTTTTGAGCAACAGGGAAATCAAAATTTTAAATAATGAAACGTCCCCAAACATTCAAAAATACAGAAAGCAGCTAGGTATAACAAATGTCAGATTTTTTTCATTTTTGATATAGTTCATGAGTCCTTTTAGTATATATCCATGTGTCTAAAGTTAATCTTGTTTCTAAGCTTTATGTATAGGATATATTACATGTACAATTCTCAAACCTGTCTGTTTCCTGTATTACTTTAAAAATTCCCCGATTTTAGGCACTTCCCTGGTGGCTCAGTGGTAATGAATCTGCCTGTCAATGCAGGAGACACGGGTTCAATCCCTGACCCAAGAAGATCCCACATGCCGCAGAGCAACAAAGCCAGTGAGCCACAACTATCAAGCCTGTGCTCTAGAGCCCAGAAGCCAGAACTTCTGAGCCCATGTGCCCTAAAGCCTGTACACTGCAGTGAGAAGCCTGTGCAACTCAACTAGTGAGTAGCTCCCGCTCACTGAAACTAAAGGAAAGCCCATACAGCAAGAAGGACCCAGCACAGCTAAAAATAAATCGCCCAATTTTAATCAGTATAAAATCTGGAAAAAAGAATAGTCAGATCAGGGGTCAGCGAACTTTAGTACATATTTTGGGCTTGTGGGCTATCTAGTCAATGTCGCCTCTGTTCTTAATGAGCATGGCCATACTTCAACAAACTTTATTTGTAAAATAGATGGCAGGGCCACAAGCTTTAGTTTTTTGATTCCTGATTTAGAGGACAGTTTTCACTTATTCTGGTATGTATGAAACAAGTAAGATAATTACCATTATATTATGTCACTTACATTCTGTTCACAAAGAAGTTTTAGATCATCCCTCTGAGGGGAACTGCCCACACCCCACTGTGCCTCTAAGTCATCAATCTGATTTGGGGGGTGGTGCATTATTGGACGGACGTCACCAGCAGCAGTTGGATCCACAGTCAGTTCTTTAACCCTATAAACACACAAGAGGTACATTTAATTAACAAAGACTCGTGAGGGACAAGAAATATCAACCTATTTAATATAAAAGCAATTCAATTAACATATTAATATTGATGATGTCAGCTTTCCAGATCAAATCTAACTGAAATCTGTGGAAATATTAAAGGTATGCTGAGATATTAAACTTTAGGAATTTACTTAGGTACAACTTTATATAATTACTTCAAACATAATTACTGTGCATAACAAATTGAGAATCAAAGTACGCTCTTCAGAATTTCAAAATAAATAAGAGACATTTGTTACAGTTAAAAATGTTAACAACAGTACTTAGATTAATAAATGCATCATTGTAAAAAAAAATCAGTTTTTTTTTCTTTTTTTTGGCTGCATTGCATGGCAGGTAGGGTCTCAGCTCTCTGACCAGGGATCAAAACCACTCTGGAGTGAAAGCACAGTCTTAACTACTGGACCACCAGGGAAGTCCTCCAAAAATCAAAGAATTTAATATATTTTGCAGATTTTTGGTAGTTACAAGGCTCAATTAAAATTAAAATACCTACACATGAAATATTTCTAATCCATAAAGATCAGAATCTGTAAAGTTTTATCATTAAAAAATGTTTACCCCGTTATACTCAAATTTACACATTTGGGAGAGGGTACACTTTTTAATTTAATTTTTATTTACTTGTCACACCATGCGGCATATGGGATCTTAGTTCCAATCAGGGATTGAATCTACACCCCTGCACTGGAAGCATGGATTCTTAACCACTGGGCCACTAAGGAAGCCCCCGAGTGTCCATTTTTTAAGTCAAGAGGATCCTTGTGATTTCCTTGCAGAAAGAATGTAAACTTTTCCTTTTAAATAAGACAGTCTATCCTTCAATAATAAATATGGAAAGATGACATCATCCTTAAAAATATGAGAGGGGGGAAAGGAAGCCTGAATTCTAAATCAACATTTTAAAGCAAATAAATGAATAAAGTATGTAAAAATTAAGATCATGCAGTATAACCACCACCTGTCAAACAAAATGAAAATGAAAAATAAAATGGCTCAGGACAAAAGAAGTATATGCCATGAAAGTAAATACTATGAAACATTTATATATAGCACAATCCAAAAGAAACTATGAAAATAAACACCGTATGTATAGAATAAAGTAGACCTGGTAATCGAAGGAGAAAAGTCGTCATACTCATAAGAAGGAGAGAGATCAGGGCGACTGCCACTACCCTGTGAGAAGGGAATGTCTGATGGACTAATTCCAAACTCCTTTACTCTGCAGCACCAAAACAGCAACAAATTAAAAGAAAATGCTCTTGTAAAGACAGGAATGCACATTTCAAGTTTTCATTTAATACTAATTTGATTAGAAAAGGATCAACTTTGTTGTGACAATGCATTTACACTATCTTAAAAATAATTAAAGTTAAGAAGTTTTTGAACCCCTCTGTTCTATTGATTCCCTACTCCATAATTCTTCCTTTTCCCATGATCTTTTCTAGAAGTTTAACTAGACCATCAACTAAATTTGAAATGCCCTGTATTAAGCTACATGACCACTTGTGTCTAATTTCCTTCTGTAGTCAATACCATGAGTATTTTGTTACCATTAATGAGTCCTCAACAGTCTTGCAGTCTTTTCAAACAGGACAGAAGAGAATTAAAGTCCTAATGGCATACAATCTTTATAATGAATTAACTTCTTCCCTATGCACCTAGAATGTATTAGTTATGAAGCAACTTTGGAACAAACTGAAAAAAGTCACTCAAATCATTTTCTGTGTTTCGTGATTCAGATGATGAATCATGGCAAAGAAAATCCTTTAGCAATAGAATTTTAATCGTTTTGGACAATGTCTCTAAGAGGTGTATTAACCAAATCACAGGTTTTCTGCACCAACTTTTTTGAGTTCCTATATCCTCTTTGGGCCAATACCACTTAATAATAGCAAGCAATATTTATTAATTACTTTCTATCAGCAGATAGCATGATTAGTATTTCTTAGACATTATTTAACCATTACGACAATGTTGTGATATTACCACCATTTTACTGATAAGAAATTGGTTCACAGCAATAAAGTACCTTACCCAAGTTCATTCAGTGAGAATGTGGCATAACTGAGGTTCAAACCTGGCTGAGTACAAATTTTATGTTTAAACACTTCAATATATACCAACCATATTCTCTATTTTTCTCATTACTTCTCAAATTAAACTAAATGAAATTACTGTTTATATACATCAAAACAGTCACATAGATAAAACTAGTAATATCTTACACTTAGATCTTTCTTTGACGTTTTGGTAATGTCTACTCTCAAAAGTTCAATATCACATTCATTTGCCCTTTATCCTTTATAGTCACTTTGGAAAGCTTATTTACATACATGCTGACAAACCTAAACTTCTAATACTGACTTAATCACTTTTTTACTCCCAACCCCATTACTTATCTTATTCTCTCAGAGTATCCTCATTTAGGTACCCTTTTAGCCCCTAACCACACATTTTCCCTCAATTCAAAGCTCTCTTGCCCAAGCTGAACTATACTATATGCAGGAATTATATTCCTCAAATGAGCTATCAAAGGAGGTTGAAAATCTTTATTCCTAGAGATATGGAAATAAAAGACAGAACTGTTTGTCCCAGATGGTTAGTAATGTTGCAAATGAATCACATTACATGATAATAAATTAAAATATTTTACTTGGGTCTAAATGAACTAGAGGAATAGCCAAATACAGAAGTCTGAAGACATGAGGGTTTTAATTCTACAGCAGGACTATAACACTAAGCTGTTCCTCATCTCTCCCATGAACAATTCTGAAATAAGAAGCATTTTAAATTAGTGATAAAAACCCTACAATACCAAAAATGTTCACTACAAAGAATGATTAAACGTTCATAGCTAGGATTTTATAATTCAAAGTTTAAAAGGGATTAAATTTAAAAATAAAATTCTATTATATTTTTAAAGAAATTATTATTTTTCATCTTTTGGCAAAAGGTAAGTTTATACGATCCAACAGTTTCTACTGATGATTTTTTAAAATCTCTTGAAGCGAAAGCAAAATACAAAAGAACAAAGGATGTTCTCATTTATGTGAAGTTCAAATACAGCTACCTATATTATTCAAAGATACATGCATAGGTAGTAAAACTATTTAAAGAGAGAAAGAAAGAAAATTGAGCATTTATTCCAAAATCAGGATAATGGATTAATGGATTGAGATTTATGGATTTAGGCATGTTATTCAGGATATGTGATCAGAAAGGGACACATGGGGAATTTTCTAGGGGACTGGAAATGTTATATTTCCAGGTCTGATGACCAGAATTTATACTTTATAAGTACTCATTACATTATATTATGTAAAGTAGGAAGTATTCATTTATTATATTATGTTTGGGTACTTTCCTATATGCATATATATTTAATATCTTAATGAAAGATTAATAATAAAATCTCAATAGTGACTAAAACAAAAAATCAGTACAAATACTCATGTTTAGCAAAATTAAAAGACTCGCCACACTAGAAATGGAATACAAAGAGGAATTTTATCTTTAGGTTAAAATCACAAATGCAGTATGTGATAACAGAAATTTAAAACAATATAAATAGTCATTTAAAACAAGAGCAATGGGAACAAATTCTTTTAACCATGTATAATGCTTTTTGTCCTCTCATTTGTAATAATCCAATTGTCTATTAATGTTTGTAACAGTATTTTCATAAATAATAAAATGTAACCCATATAGAACACCACAAAGAACAGTGCTATCACTACTAAATCCCTAGATTTCCCATGTATAACATTTAACATTATCAGAAATAATTTTTTAGCATATAGCAAAATAATTTAAGAAATACAGACTGTGCCTGATACTCACTTACTTTTGAGTCTTAACATAATGAGAACTAATACTATGAAATATAACTTGGTTAAATGGAAAAATGTATCATGTTCTTGAGTAAGACCAATTCTACTAAAAATATAACTGTCATCTCAAGTTACTCAACACATTTCTAATTATTTTTATTTTTAGGATGTGATAAAATGATTTTAAATATCATTTCAGCAAATATCATGCAAAAATATTTTTGAAAATGGAAAGAACAGTAAGATTTACCCTGTAAGATATTAAATCAAATCATATACTGTTCTACTCCTTTCGAATTTCAAAATAACCATATCTCATACCTATTTGCATATCTTAATGTATTGAGGGTATTTTCACAGGATGCCATTCCTGGAGAGATTGTGGCAATCTATGGGGGAAAAATGCAAAGATAAAGAAAATGTTACGGATGACAGTAATACTGACATGTGATTCCTTAAGGTCTAACCTTAATACGGTCATCCAAAGAAAAGAAACTCCAAGATAACTCAGTCCCATAATCATACAGTAATTATAAACTCCAGTTAAAATATAAACAGCTCTCACCACAAAACAACCAAACATCAGGCAGAGAATGGAGGTCAACACCTCAAAGAAGGGAGTAACACTGAGTACTGACTGCCCCTCTTTTTGATAATTCTTTTTTGGGCGCCTAAGTGCAAATTGTGCTGCTGTCACACTGGACAACTAAAACTTCAATAAAAACCTGGAGTTTCACTAGTTAAGAAGCTAAATAAATAAAGCACAGTTTGGAGGTGGGCACCATAGCAGCTGGGAAGTAAAGTTTGTCCCAGAAGAGAAGTAACCACAAACTGTGTGTGTGTGTGTCTCTGTGTGTATGTGTGTGTGTGTGTGTGTACATACACATGAGTACTCTACCCAAATACACATATTACCCAAATCTCTGCCTGACCCCCGAACTGGAGTACACAAGGCCAACTATAAGAAACATAGCTAAGTCTAAAAGAGCTAAACAGAGATTTCAAGGTCAGCTGCTGCCCAGAGCAGGGGAGACAAGTTTGGAGTTCAGCTAAGTTAACTTTCTGCTAAAATAACAGTAACAACAACAAACTAATAATCTTCAGAAGAACATAACAGAATCCAGAGTGTCTGTAAAATATTCACTCATAATGAAAATTATATAATCCAAACTTCTAGACATATGAAGAAAGAGAAGTGTGACCAATATGTAAGGAAAACAGAAAGCAATGGAAACCAATCTCAAGAGGACTCAGATGTTATAATTAGTAGAATGCATGAATGTATTATAATTGTAATACAATCCTACCAGACTAGCAGGGACCACATTTTTAAGTTTCACTGTATCACAGTAGAAGACTTTAAATGCCATTAATGTATTTCATAAATTTCCCATAAATGTTGTATAATTATTCGTTTAGGATTAAGACAAAACAAGCAAACTTACCATGCAGGTACGAGAGTTTTCACCTATGAATGAATCTCTTAACACCTGAGTGAGTTTACTTGCTCGGAAAGGAGTATGAGGTTTATTTCTACCTAAGGCTCTGATGCACTCCTGAAAATTAAGAAAGCAAATTTCATGGATTATGCTTCTTATAAAGAGTAATCTTAACAAACGTATTTAAAAGATCTTTTACAATAACCCTAACATTTAAGATCTGATCAGCTCTGAAAATTCTATCAAGAGGTTTACAGCACAGTAAAAATGTTCTCATAAATCCTTATTCAAGAAAAAGAAATTTGGGAAATAAAACCACCAGAAACAAACCCCATAAAACAATCTAACCAAAAGACTACTTTGTTAATTCCAAGAGATTCTGCCAGAGACTATGACTGGTGTTTAAAAGTGACAGGCAGTAAGATAACTGCTGTTGTTCAGTTGCTAAGTCATGTCTGACTTCTTGTGATCCCATGGGCTGCAGCACGCCAGACTTCCCTGTTCTTCACTATCTCCCAGAGGTTGCTCAGCTTCATGTCCAGTGAGTTGCTGATGCTATCTAACCATCTCATCCTCTGCCACACCATATTCTCCATTTGCCTTCAATCTTTCCCAGCCAGCATAAGTGTTTTCCAATGAGTCAGCTCTTCGCATCAGGTGGCCAAAGTACTGGAGCTTCAGCTTCAGGATTAGTCCTTCCAATGAATATTCGGGGTTGATTTCATTTAGGATTGACTGGTTTGATCTCTTTGCTGTCCAAGGGATTCTCAAGAGTCTTCTCTAGCACCACAGTTCAAAAGCATCAATTTTTCGGCGCTCAGCCTTCTTTATGGTTCAGCTCTCACATCCATACATGACTACTGGTTTGACTATAGTCAAACTATAGCTTTGACTTTATGGAGCTTTGTCAGCAAAGTGATGTCTCTGCCTTTTTATATGCTATCTAGATTTGTCATAGCTTTGTTAAACTTTTTCCATAAAAGAAAAAACAGAATGCTTTCTTTTCTTTGTTAGTCAAGGGAGATATATAATATTGGCTTAACTTTCTGAAACCCATTCCACACTTTTCAGAGAAACTTTCTTAGCTTAGTTTTGTGGTTCCTTGCTCTCCTTCAAGAAAAAAGACTGATTAATGATTAAGGCTCCCTGGAATCTCCCTAAATAGCCTGTCAACTATTTGGAAGTGGCCTGTCAACTAACAGATCTTTTAACTACCCTAAAAAGAACAAATAATATGTATAAAGAAAATTTCTGGGAGCAATAAAAATCGATAACTGCAAACATAAACAACTAAATTTTGATAAACTCTCTTATTAGAAAAAACAAACACTATCATTGTGTAACTGAGTAAACAAAATTAAAGTCAAAAGTAAGAGACTTTTCACAATTAAAAGGACTTTATTTACCTTGAGTGCTAAAAGGCTTTTGTTAATTTCAGCACCTTCAAGCCTAGTTTGCCTGTCTGCACTGGAAGTATCAGCCCCTCTTTCATTTCCAGCCAAATCGATGAGAGAAAATTTGCCATGTAGTTTTCCTTTCCTTCTAAGGATAATCTGAAACACTGCATGGCTCCGAGATGAATGTGCATTTGCAGATGTCTGACCCGACGTTCTACAATGTAATTAAGAACATTCTGATATGTAACAAGTTCAGTTTGTGCAAGCCACAGTATTTTCATTAAAAATAGAAACAAAAAACTATCCCGTTTTTACTATTTAAATAGGAAAGAGCTATTGTGAATTAACAACACAAATATAATGAGATTAATGCAATTTAACCTGGCACACTTCAAAAAGTCTGGATGAACAATGATTTTTACTTCTAAGATACATTAAATAACATCTTGCTTTGCTCTCGTTATAATCAAAGTATCTAAAATTGATCATCAAATTGTTCCTCTTTATTAAAACGAGTTACCTGCAACTGTTGCCTATGTCAATGAGTTTTAGTACATCTTCAACACATTTGACCTCCCGTTCCTGTAATCCCACCACTTGAACCTGCTGTTTTCCATCTTCAAGCACTCTTAATTTTGTTTTCCTATTCAGCAAGTCAAACACCTAAAAAAAAAAAAAAAAAAAAAGCTTTTGAAAATAAGAACAGTTCTATAAAAATGAGTCATTCAGACTCAAATTATTTCAGAGAATCCTGGTATTAATTGTTATTAGAATAATAATGATTGATATTGAAGTTAAAGAATTTCAAAGGGAATTTTTAAAAAAATCTTACACACAAACTTTAAAGTAATATTCTAAATACATATAGCAATTACGTGGTGGCAACAACTGTCCAACAATGTGAATGCACTCAATTCTGGTGAACTTCTACACTAAAAAATAGTTAAAATGGTAAATTTTATGTTATGTATTTTTAAACCACAATTTAAAAAGCTTACAAAAATTATTTTAAAATTTCAACTTACTTTACCACTATAAATTTCAAAAAAGGTTGCATACACTTGAAGTTCCAACTTCTTATAGTTCGGCTTCTTTAGCATTAAAAATACATCCCGAGCTGCCAATAATTTCATATGGAGAAAATTTGTTAAGATGCAAAAAAATTGTTTTTAACAAGAAATTCAAATTTTCTATTTCCAGAGGAATCAGTTTATGCTTACCTAGAATGATAGTATCAATAATAAAAATGAAGACTAAAGTGGATACTAACTTTACAAAAAATAGTAAGTTTGTCTACACTGACAGTTTAGTCACTCACCTTCATATTCAAGAAAAGAATGCTACTACTTATCTTTATAAATAGCATAAGATTACAGATGGTCACAATAAGGGTACTTTCAGAATTACCAAATGGGAACTTTTCACAAAGCTGCTATTCAACAATACTAAGCTCCAACAATGTGTCAGATTACAACACACACACAATATCAAGATTTCTGCCCCCAAAGCAAAGCTCTTTCCAAAGCAGTCTGATAACCTAAAACTGACCAAATACGTAGGAAGGACAGCATTAATTACCCTTAAAATTCTGCACTGTACTTCCAAATCTTTTCCCAAACCACCTGAATAATATTCAAGAAGAATGTTATAAATGATACCCAAAAAGGAGTTACCTGCTAATGCATAAATTCCTTTAGAACAATCTTGGTTCTTTCCTGAAAAGTCACCTCCCATTGTCTATATGTTAAAAAGAAAAAAGAATTTAGGTCTTACAAGTAAGGTATAAGAAAAATAAACCCGCTTCCTACCAGGATGTAACTAACGAATTACTTACATGAGTCTTTCCACTTCCGGTCTGCCCATAAGCAAAGCATGTAGCCATTCCCCTCTCAAATATAGTTTCCACTAGTGGTCTAGCTGTAAACCTTAAAAATAAAATGCAGCAATCAGAATGTACTGTTACTTATTTAAATTAAATAAGTAATAAAACTAGTGTCTAGTGTTATTAATAAACAAATCTTATACCAAGATTTTTAACAAACCAGTAGGCTCAACTCTAAGACCACAACTGTGTCCACTGATTTAAAATTTTAAATGTCCATGTGCTAGAATTGCTTAAAGCTCTTTAACGCATATCTTTGAGCAATAATTCCATAATAAAAAATGGCCACAAAATTATTAACTGCCGGGGAGGGGGGAAACCTGATAGTAGCTGAGCTAAAGACATATATATTAATAGAAGACAACAGGAAAGTTTTAAAAAGTAACAACTAAATATGGTAATATCAGCCAGACAAGTAGGACAAACATGAAAACCAAACAAAAAAACCCCAACCCAAACTCAAAAATGTATCAAAGGTTTCAACAAAACAGAATCAAGACTGGTAATCTCAGAAAAGAAAAGCTAGAGGGGGAAAAAAGTACAAAAACATTATCTTAACAAATATAAAAGTGGTAAAATTTTCCTGAATGTGAATAAGCAAATATAAACAATGCTTGTTAAGACAATGAATTCTGAACTGATAGTCTTGATTCAGGAAAAGGATGCCAAATATTATAAATAAGCAAATATAGACAATCCTGATAAGACAATGAATTCTGAATTGACAGTCTTGATTCAGGAAAAGGATGCCCAGTATTAGTATAATCACTGCTGGAGTCAAGATTAAAAAGGTAAGGAGGGACAAAAAAATACTTCATTGAGCAGCGCTCTAAAGCATGATACAAAACAAATGGGTTTTTTACACAGGCTTCAAAAGAACATATGTGAACATTTTATACAGCTCTATTGATTTTTCAAAGGCACAACTGGAGAAAGTACAAACAAAAGAAGCAGAAAAAAGTTCAAATCAAACAGAATTAGAAATGAGTCTGAAGGGTGATAGGACAGAAAAAAGTCCTAATTCCTCAATCCACAGAAGTTAAGGATAAGAGAAAGGGGACAGAATTAATATTGGTAAAATTAAGAAGCATAAATACAGGGTGAAACAAAATGTTTACTAAATCTAGCACATACACAGAAACACACCTTTATAATGATTTCTTGAAAGTGATTATAAAAGTCAGACAGATATATTTATGAGACAGTAGTGGAAGGAGACAAGGGAGTGAGGGAGAAGGAGAGGACTCAGTTCTCAGAAAGGTAAAAAATATATAATTTATAATTTTAATTCCCTTTTTAAACAAATTCTTCACAATACCTCTATCTAGGATTCACATACTCTTTAATTTTGTCCTCTTCTTTAGAGCTGAACTCCCAGTTTACTGGCTTAAGACCAGAGGAGTTGATCTTAACAGGATCTCATTTATCATAACTTGTTAGCATTCTCACCAATTAATTTTGTTTTCCAGTCAAATTTATAAAATAAAAGGGCAATGAAGCACAGCATTCAAGTAACTGCCAAGAGCATTTAATATAGACTGAAATAACAATGCTGCTAAAATTGACCTATTAAATAATGAGAAGTAAATGTTTACAAACTATGTATGAAATCTAAATTTGGATAAAATGTGGGACATCAATGCATAATACATGTAAGTTTGAATTGTTTGTAGGTTAAATATGCGAACACATAAGAATTTCATGTACTAAAACTATTCCAAAGTTTAAATATGATAAACTAGGCAAATGCATGTAGATTTCAGAAGTATTTTTCCTTAAGTGGTCAATAAAGATTTAGACAAATAAGTGTCTGATGTATAAGTTATTTTAAATTTCTTTGAAATATTGCAGATATTAAAAAGGAAAAACAACCATATCCCATCTCTAGAGGTACAGAAAATGTTGTCTAGAAATTCCTTATCTGTACATATGGTGTGTTACATAGTGTATAAGTTAATCAGTAATGAAAACTGGTTTGGGGAGCATTAAAGAAAACAAGTATTAGTATTTATTATTGTGTTTATTAAATATTCTTATTTGTTTAAACTCAGGGGGTAAAAGGATACTGCACCTCTGGAGAGATATGCCAAGATCAATATAAGTTTCAGGGTGGCGGTAAACACCCTGAACATAGAACAAGAACAAATTATGATTTACAACAAATTTACCTACCTGTAAACCATTTCATTAGGAGCTGAGTCATCAAAGGCATAATCAAAACGAAATGTTTGGTTTTCTAGGTACCTTGTTAAATCTACTTTTTGTTTTGGTTCATGTACCATCACAACATCTTTACTAGGGATTGTGATTACATCAAGATCTTTCATTTGAGTTTCTAAAAGAATAAATAACAAAATCAACAGCCAGTAATTTTCATATCATTTGAGTTACTGAACAAAATTATTTTAAGTAGTAAGAATTTAGATAAAAGTAGTATAACCCTGTAAATATAAATATCTCATAAATATGCCATTCAAATAGACTACTTCAACAACAAAGTTTAAAAAAAAAAAACCTAAGATTTCCGTAAAGCCAAGAAAGGCAAAGAGTCTTACAGCAATAACACATCAAGAGCCCTAACCACAGAACTCTGCCTAATGTTTATATACAAATGATTTACATTTAACTCTTCCAAATCAATTTGATTTCTGCTACTATCAAAATAAACCACAAACAGAACAAAAACTGACTTTTGATTAGAACTCAACAAACATACCTTTTTTATTGAGTGGTCGTTTTCTTACACAAACACATATCCTGTGTTCATCAATCTAGAAATAAGTTTTCTAGTTATTATTGGTGAATTATGAAACACTGAAAAGTTAATTATGCGGTATTTCTAAGGTTTTAGAAATTTATACACAGCAAAAATAGGATATGTAATACACTAATTTTAAGAGTCATCAGACATAATTATTTAAAAAATTCAAAGTATAATGGAAACTTGCTGATTTTGTCATTTGGTAAACGTCTAGGAAATAACTTTGCAGACATCACTACTACTCTTGATTGCAACAGGTTCACATTAAGAAGCCACCTTATTCATGTCAAGATGGGCTGTATACAACAAAAGTAAAATTTCCTATCAGACTGAACTGGAGGGAAAGTTGTTGGCAAAGATAACTAGCTGTAGACAAGAAACAGGATTATCAGAAGATTATTAGGCAAAATAACTTGGACAATTTAATAATGTGCCAATTAATTAGACATAAATATTTTCATAAACCTTATGATCCCAGTATCTGTCTTGTAATGATATTTGATATAAAGTAGAAATTTGCAAAGTATGGCCTAAAAGCCTAACCCAAGTCACTAGTGAAGTTTTACTGAAACAGCCATACCCATTCATTTATGTATTGTCTATGGCTGCTTTTCATAGTACAAAGTCAGAATTGAGAAGTTGTAACACAGAAAATATGGTTCCCAAAGCCAAAAATATCAGGCCCTTTTCAGAAAAAGTTCTGCAAACACTACTGTAAAGTCTGAGCTCAGATGTCAGTTAAACAATGGAGGGGCAACAAGAACTAAACTACACAAGATCAGATGTTATGAACTACTATTAAATCATATATAACACATCTGCCTAACATAAATGTATTTTGTGTACCCAATACATTCCATGTATGCTAGGCCAGATGTATTATTTTTCACAAATACAAATTACAAAAGTATTCCCTGTCTAGTAAATTCTCATTCTTTAATAGGAAAGGAATGCATAATAAGACATTTTTTAAGCACTAGAGTTTTGGTTTACAGCACTCCTCAATAATTCTTACTTACTGTTAAAAGCCAAAATGACATTTATTTTAAAATAAAAAATTAATTAGCAGTAAGTTGGAATGATGGTGGGATCTACAGCCCAAGCCAAGAGGAAATAAACTTGGAATTGAGATGAAAGTGTAAGTGATGGTTGCTTAGCAAAGCCCTTCTTAGGGCAGAGCAACAGTCAAGGATGTCAGAAGACCCAATCTGCTTTCTGACCATCATTTATCTCAATTCCAAGTTATTTCCTCTTGGCTTGGGCTGTTGATCCCACCATCATTCCCACTTACTACTAATTAACTTTTTATTTAAACTTGAGCAAACTTCGGGACATAGTGGAGGACAGGGAAGCCAGGTGTGCTGCAGTCCATCGGGTAGCAAAGAGTCAGACACAATGTAGCGACCGAACAACCACCAAGGACTTGAAGGCTTTGCTGTGAAATGGGTATCTCTGTGAGAAGCATGGCTAATATAGCAATTATGGGAATTATGGGTAAATGTACGTAGTTTCTCTTTTTTTTTGGCTGCACTGAGTTGCTTGTGGGATCTTTGCTTCCTGACCAGGGATTGAACCCAGGCCTTCAGCTTGGAGTCCTAACCATTGCATTACCAGGGAATTCTCAATGGTTTCTTGATTTTCTTCTTAAAATATGGAGAAGGAACACCCATAAAAAGAGGAAAAAGTTACAGAGCTAAATCTAAGTACAATATTAATTTAGGGGGTATCAAACATATTTTTATTCACAACATAAAAAGTTCCAGAGCAATCATTTACAAAGAATCTTACAGGATCTGCTGTGGTTAACGGTCTGTAATCCAAACTGCCTCTAAAGTCTCTGATCATACACATAATTTCATAATTTGGGTTTGTAGCATCAACATCCTGTAAGACAGAGAATTCATCATTTATTATAATTACAATAAAGTAGCATTTGTTGCATTTATACATGGTTTGAAAATTAAAATTAAAGTAATAAAAAAGTCACTAGTAATAGCCAAGCCCAAACTCAAACCAGAGATGTGATATAGTTTCAGAGTTCAAGATGAGTAACTCCCCAGAAATTACTTTTATTTTAAAAACATAATTCTGTTAATCTACGTGCAATCTGTTAACTCCAAGCCAAATATTGCTTATTAAACCCACCCTTGTCTTATTTCAAATGTTATACACATACCTTAATTGTCCTAGAAAACTGAGCAAGAGAAACAGTACTCATCCTAAACATCAAAAAAGAACTCTAGAAAAGCTGAAATTCTTAGAAAAATGCATTTAATCAGATTCTTATTTCCAATTCCTAATTCAGTGTTTCAGGAAAATAGAACTCTGGATTCACTTATGTTCATTTCCTATTTTTACTGAGTCTCTAAAAAAAAAACCTAAGGCATGGTATAAAACAGTTCCAAATCAACAGGATATAGGATTTAAAGGAACTGGAAGCCAAGACAATTTTTAAAATCTTTAAAATTCAAATTATTGAATGCTAACAGCAATTTACTTTTTTGCTTCAAAACTGAGAAAATTCAGATTAAGATACAAATAGCAATAGCTAACAGCCTTTCCTAGCCAGGCCATGAGTATAAATTATTAAATATTTTAAGTCAGTTTTTTTTCCCCATGTATTTTATTGCAGATTTGCTTTGAGTACAACTCAATTTCAAAACTGTTAATGTAACATACTTTCAATTAACGTTTTGGGAAATAACACCAACTATATCAATTGAGAAGTACAATTTTATAAAGAGTTCACAGATAAAAATATTATGAAGTACCCACAGGAGACACTAGGTGGCATCTGTGCTAAGTATCAGTAGATATCAGCATCATTTATTTCAAAACCCAACTGGTCATTCTCAGGTCACTTTCAGATATAAGCTGATTTATTCAGGTTGAATATTATATTGATTCCACAACACAACATCTTTATGATTAAGGGCACTTGAACATACTCCTAAATAAGGAAACAATCCTGATATTTCATTACAGGAAACGAGTTCTGAGAATTATAATAGTTACAATATAAGCACAATGGAGGAATTATTTGTACAACAGTACAAAATGTGAAGACTTGTAGAGAGATAAAAGACCAGTCCTCCACGTAATTTTCCATTGTTGGTAAAATTTTGCTAACCATCTAAAGGAAACATGAGAAGAGGGGCATGACAGAGCTACACTCTCAACATCTAGCATAAATCAACATACAACAAATTTCCACTCTCTCATTATGATATGTTCAATTTATTAACCATGGAAAAACAATAGTAACATTTATAGTATAACCATACACTTTAACTGGTACTTTCAGAATGCATTTTTAGTCCTTTTAAAAAACCTAAAATCCTATTATTCTTGATGTTAAAATCCTATTATTCTTGATGTTATAAATCTATTAGAATTATGCAGCACAACGGCTTACTATTCAAAATGGAAAAAGCCTCAGGACTAAGACCTACCAACTAAACGAGAAATTTATGTAGTAAAAAAAAAAATCTGTTAACTTATTTTCTCAAGAGTTTATATTATTCCTCAATGCCAATCTAAGGAACTATATTGAAATCTTTAAAAGATTTATTTTTTCATAAGCCAATCACCATCACTGACAGAGTAAAATCTGGTTGGTGCATAAACAAAATGTTTTCATTACAAACCTGGGCTCTTTTTTCTCTAAGTTCTTGCTGTTGCAGTCTCCTTTTTTCTCGTTTTTCTTGCAATTTCTCTACCTCTTTCACACAATTAGATTTTCTACGTGCTAGAAGAAAAAGATGAGCTGTAGAAGTATAGTTTTCTTTTTAGAGTACTGTACTTATACAGAAAAATTTTATGTATCAATGTAATTTTACCACATACACCCAAAAAAAGGTACACAGTGACAAAACATGCCCATGACAAATATGTGAACTTACTTATGAGCTGCTTTAACACAACTAGGAACAGGACAAAATACGAGTAAGAGTCATGAAAAGTGACTCTAACGTACTGCCACATGTCATCTCTTGGTTTAGAATCAAAGATCTTTGAACTGATAAGGATAAAGGAGCATATTTCTTCTGTAACATCTGTCAAGATCATCTGGCCAGAATTTTAAGTTTAAAGCAACTGAAACATTGTTACAGTTTTATATTTATAAATTTTTTTCTTCTGAAATATACATTAAAAAACCCAATTAACAGACTAACAGCAGCAAAAATTTTCCACAATGGTAAAAGTAAAACCTGCAATTAAGCTTGCAATCTGGGGACTTACAAAGTTGACCAAGAGAAGTTACATGTATGACTTAAATGACTGAATCCTTGATACATGATTTACATACAAGGGGGTCCAAATTCCTTTTTTGCAGCTTGAACTGGAGATATATCTGAAACACTACCATTCTGTTGTGCAGAGGAAGACTGTTCAGGAAGCTGACTAGGCCGTGCACGTGCAGAACCAACCACTGAAAGAGAAACACGATTTTTAAATATATGTAATAATCAATTCTGTTCAATACACTGACAAGCTAAAAGGTATTCAAAATAACATGTACAGACTTAGGTTTTACCAATGCAATTGTAGCTATAAAACTCAATCTGAATAATTTATATAAAAACCAAAGCCAAGCTTGATTTTAAATAATCATTTTTTTTAAAAGTGGGCAAAATACAGATTTTATATGCACTCTCATTTCGAAAAACTCAAACAATTCAGACATATAGAAAGTAACAATGTAAAAGTTATTTCAACCCTCTTTGTATTTTAAAACCCACTCTGCTCCTCAAATACACAAATCTTCAACAGAGAATTTCCCACTGTGGATGTTACAAAAGTGGAAAAAACAATACTGAGTTAAATATAAACATCACATTTTACAAAGAAATGTAAATTTTCACAAGACTCAAAGAATAGTGCTGAGAGTGTGGGGCTTTCCCTCTACCTTGAACATCTCCCCTAATACCTACGGCTGTCCTGCCTCATCATCTGTACATACAAGGAAACATCACTATTAGAAAGGACCATTCTGAAGAGCAGAAAAGAATTAACTGTGCTTTATATCACTCAGCTGAAAACATATGAGAGTCCCTATTCAACTTGTCGTCAGTTACCGATGATACTTTTAAAAAGTCTGTTAGCCAGAAAATTATGTAAAAATGTCAATGATAAATTTACCCTTGTTAAATCAATTGACTACTTCCCCATTCCTTTCTTTCTCATAATACTCTCTTCAAATCTGAAAAATGACTGAGTAAATAAGATGAATCAAAAGTGCACATAACATGGAGTTTCACAATTATCATATACCTTTACAAATCATTTTTTAGATATCACTGACATTATTGTCTTGGGAAATCAAGACGATACCAATCTTAAAAATTAGCCATGTAAAGTTTAAATAAATAACACCACCAGGGGTAATGTTTACTTTTGATTTACCTTGGTAGGGCCATAGGCAAAATTAATACATAAAATTTTACCTCTATTATCTCTTGGAGGAGGCTCATTCTTAATAGAAGCAACAGTCCGTCGATTCTATAATAAAGAAAAACATTCATTTTACTTTCTCTCTTTATTCCTCATATATACATCTATCATAATCAGCTTCCTTTAATTAAACAAAAATAGATAGACATACAATAATACAAAACTAAACAGAAAAAAGGGAAAAAATAAATGGAGAAAAAATAAAATTATCTTATAATAAATTACCAGTAATGCCATCAATATTCAAGTTTATTTAAATATCCTGCCACTGTCCCAAAACAGACAGGAATTAAAATGAGCCAGGTATTGTTGTAAGGGCTTCCTATGTATTAATTCATTTAATCTTCACAACAACCCTATGAAGTCACTATTATTGCTATTCTGGATTCACAGATGAGGAAACTGAAGCAAAAACAGATTAAATAATTTCATTAAAGTGTGTGTTTTTTAATCATCATGCTATCCTGACAAAATTTCACCTTTGGATATCAGGGGTAAGTAACAAAACAGAATTTTTAGGCAATGTACAGCTCACTGTTAAACTGAACCATCAAAATACTATGAAATACACTGTTGGTTTTCACTAAAAGGTTTCATTAGACTTGCAAGTCTTTGGTACTATTATTTATTTACCAAGACTTTACTTTATTCATCTAAAATAAAGATACCAAATAATGCCGTGAGTTTCAATGCTAACTGCACATCAAATCAGATGGCTACTATTAAAAGAATATTGATGCTAGGGCCATTCTTTAGATTAAATAAAACTGAATCTCTAGGAGTGGGGTTAGGAATCAGTGTATTCTGAAAAATTTCCAGGTGATTCTAATATACAGCAAAGGTTGCTAAGGACATATCAAGAAAGATAAACTATGAAGACCCTTCAACGCTGTGAAGCCAAATATGAATAACAGTCCAGGGAGTAATTCTAAGGGGGATCTCTAAGCAGTGATTCTCAATATGCTGAAATTATATGAATCGAAAATGTCTTATGTTCATAAAAGCAGAGTATGGTTGATATCAGAATTTTGCTGATATTGTTGAGTTTCTATCATATGTGGGTGCCTATGAATGTCTTCCATGTAAGACAGTGAGCTCCTACAGGGCTAAAATCTTATTAATCTTTGTATAAGATAAAATCAACAATGTAGTAAAAATTTTTGAACACAAAGAATTGCAGATTTAACAACTGTCAGGGACTATCTGATTTTTTAAAAGTTGTATTTTGATACAAAGTTTTAGCATTGAGATATTTCAATAGAGAAGAGGAATTACTTTAAAATAATTTAAAAATCACATACATTTTTAACTGTTAGGAGGGGCATAGCATGGCTTTACATGTCAATCTATGCCAAAACCAATACAGAATTGTAAAGTAAAAATTAAAAATAAATAAATAAATTAAAAAAAAATAAAATATAAAAAAAAAAAATAAATAAAAATAAAATTTATCTTCACAGATAATACAGAAATAGTTAAACTGTCATCTCATTTTAAAAAATAAATCTAAACAGCAGAATTACTGTCTGAAAAGACTACTAAAATGGGAATTTATTATGAAAAAGAAACTAATCTTTTCTTTATCAAAGTCATATGTACTCACTCAACAAATACTAACAAGGAAAGATTTTGACCAATGTCTTCTAATAAACTACTAGTCTTAGGAAAAATCCTAACCAGTCATGAAATTTCTAGGATCTAGAATTGTGAATTAGATAATTTTTCAATCCTTTAAAGCATGTGTGTGTATATATACATGTAGATGGCAGAAAGAATTAAGGTTTTTCTAAAAGCAAACAAATACATACTCTTCACAGTCCCATTTCAAACAAGAATACACACACACACCCTGCTCTGAATTTGTATCACTAACCTTTACAATTTTGTTTACTTTGGCTGAGGATGTTGGAGGTGGGGGTGTCTCTGGACTGGGCTCAATTTCTTCGTCTGGTACAAGGTCAGGGTTAAGTGAAAAAATGCTCTCCAGGTCAATCTGTTTTTAAAAATGCATATATTTTCAGAGTGAATTTAGACAATCTTTCATTTTCAAATACATCTACACATAAAGGATAAATGTTAAACAATTTCAGTCTAATTAATAATATTACCTTAAAAATTAATTTACCTAGAATTACAACCAACATATATTTATTTAAAAGACTCTCTCTTAAAGTAGTACTTTGTGGTCTGATTATATGTCTAATTACATGAGATATGCAGGAGGTATTTACCTTTCTTTGAGTGAAATTTTTTAATCACTTTGAAAGTTTTTCAAAGAATGATAGCAGATATATGCACTATCTTAAACTATACAGTTTCTGTTTTGTTTCATATTCGGAATCTTGATTTTAAGACTAGAAATAAAATTTAACCTAATGAACATACCTCTTTGCCTTTTGTATCTCCATTTTCTATCCACTCAACAGTTACACTTTCGTTATCTTCATTTAAAGATGTTACCATTGCTTGATGTATTCGGCCTAAGTGGGAATAAAATATACACTTTTAAAATGCTACAAATTATGGTATCCCTAAACACTGTCAAAAATAATTTTATAATTTACAAGTTTAAAAGACTATGATACGAGGGATTTGCACAGATTCTTGGGATTGGGGAATGAACTTTGTCTATGGAACCATAAATGAATTTGCCACTTGTCAAGACCAAGAACTCAAGAAATTGGATTAGACTGAAAGTTTTATTTTCAGCATATGTGATAAATGGTTACACGTGGCATGGAATGCCTGAAATTTTATACTGTTACAACAGTTCAAATCATTAAAGTGTCCTTACTGTGAGCCAACAATGATCCTGAAGAACACATAACAAAAATTCATGAAGCAATTTTTAATACTATATAGATACAAAATACTTTTAACTTAAATTTCACTATCATTCCCTGTACAATTGATCAAATTGTTTAGAAATTATTAGGAAAAGGAATCTGAGTCCAAAAAGTCCAGTTATTTTATATGTGGACTCATATAAAAATTAAGTGAATAATATAATCTTGTTAAAATTTCAAATATTGAAGATTTAAGTATATACTGTGAGCAATATATTGGTGCTTTTTAAAAAACTAAAATATATACTGGAATCTTTCCACGACAGCATTATGGATCAATATTAATTTTAACAACTTCATAAGCATTCTATAAAAGGAAAACATCATAATTTATTCTTTTACTAAGAAGAACTTAAACTGTTTCCAATTGTTTGCCATTAAAACATGTTGCACTGAGTATAAGTACATAGTATGAATGTTTTCATTCTAGATTTCTAAATTTCTAGAAGCACACTGGGTTAAGGAAACTGAAATTTTGATACTTATTTGAAAATTGGTCTCTATTTATATTCCCACCAACGATGGGGCCTATTCTATATCCTCATCAACACTGAGCATTATCAATTTAAAATATTTTTACCAATATGATAGGTTAGACTTTTAAGCTACTACTTTGTGAGCACATATACATCAAAGATTGGCTCATTTAAAATCTACACTGGTTCATTTAACATTACAAACATACCTATAAAGTAGAGATTTCTTTCTTTAAAATGAAGATACTGAGGCTCACAGTCACACAGCTATTAGTTGGCACATATTTGAACCTCAGTCACATGCAAAAACACTTGCTATTATCACTGTGTTTCTCTACTCTCCTAAAACTAAGCTGACGAGGAAGATGCCTGTGTGGCTTAAATTCCAAATACCCCTGGAAACATTTATAAACTGTAGCACAGATCCTCAACGCTTACTGTATACCCAGAAACTCCTAGAGTTTTTTTTTTTTTTTAATAAAATGATGTTGGCCTGAGTTTTACCCCAGATAGTATCATTTCTTACCAATTCCACTGCAATCACCTTGGTATAAGTCACCAAGGCCTTAATCTTGGATTACAGCAATTGTCTCCCAACTACTCTCTCTCTTCTACTGCCTATTCTTTATAGAACAGTCTAAACATTCCTGGTAAAAACCAAGTCAGATTATTCCTTTGCTCAAGACCTTCCAGTGGCTCCCATCTCACACAGAGTAAAAGCCAAAGTGCTTCCAATGGCCTTAAATGTCCTGAAACAAAGCCCTATAGGATCTGACCCCTCCCCACCTCTGTGACCTCATTCATCCCTGACTACCGTAATTCTCCAGTTTTACTGACTGATCTCTGTCTCACAGTTATTTTCCCTCCCTTCAAAAAATTCTAAATGGGTCAAGGACTAAAATGTGAAGACAAAAGTAAAAGCAACTGAATAAATAGTGGTGTCATTTATTCAGATTAAGTGGACATTAGGAAAGCAAGTCTTGGGAGTGGAGGGAAATGATGAACTGGAAAATACTGAGAGGATTCAAGGGAGAGGCTTTTTAGGGAAATTAGATAACACTCACTGAAATTTGATTTGGACAGAAATTAGGTAAATAACCAGTACAAATAGTATATGCCAGTGGGGTCCTCTGGGAAGCAGATGTTGAGATAGTTATGAGAACAAAAGGTTTACTGTAAAAGATAAAAGGAGAAGGAAACAGGACTGGTCATGGAAAACTTTCAGACTGTGATGCATTATCTGCAACCTGTAAAAGAAAGGGGTCATAAAGCAGGATTGAGCAAAGAAAGTCTCAGATCATGAGGCAGATCTGACAGTCTTGGCCAGCCCTTCAGGGAGCTCCAGAGCAAAGACTGACCATTAAAGGAGTCCCACAGAGGGCCAAAATGGAAATGCTCTAGTACTCACGCCATGCCCAGTCACTAGATGGAGGTTTCCCAGGACGTAAAGGCCTCAGCTCAAAAGCTAAGGAGCCTTAAAGATATTAATAGCTGAGGCTATCAGCTAAATGTACTCCCTGAACCAGAAGTTCCCCTAAGAGGAGCTACCACGGCTTCCATCAAGCCCCGAATTTATCACCATCTCTATAACACGAGCAGGAGGCTGAGACCCAGCAGCCACTCTTCCCCCACCCATCACCTTTAGCAGCCTCCAACTAGTAGGGCCAAGAAGACTATTGATATAAAGGTCATCATAACACATGGATAACAATTTCTTCAATAGGAAAGGACCCCAAAAAAGATGTATCTGAGCACTGAACTTCCATAAGAATAACATCCAGCAGGAAACGGAGAGGCTGTGCTTGAGGTTGTTGAAGAGCAGTACAGATAGGGATCTCCAAGTAATTCCCAACAGAATTATCACACTAATGAGAATAGAGGAGAACATGTGAATGCTTCAAAAGGCAAGACCAACATCACCATTCTTTTTTGAGGGGTGCGGCACTGGGTCTTGGCTGCTACACGGGCTTTTCTCTAGCTGTGGTAAGAGAAAGCTACTCTCTAGTTGTGGTCGCTTCTTGTTGGGGTGGCTTCTCTTGTCGTCGAAGAGCATGGGCTCTAGGCATGCAGGCTCAACAGTTGCAGCTCCTGGGCTTAGTAGCCCCTTGGCATGTGGAATCTTCCTGTTCAGTTCAGCTCAGTTGTGTCTGACTCTTTGCAACCAAATGGACTGCAGCATGCCAGGTGTCCCTGACCATCACCAACTCCTAGAGTTTACTCAAACTCATTCATGTCCATTGAGTCAGTGATGCCATCCAACCATCTCATCCTCTGTCATCCCCTTCTCCCACCTTCAATCTTTCCCAGCATCAGGGTCATTTCTAGTGAGTCAGTTCTTCGCATCAGGTGGGCCAAGTATTGGAGTTTCAGCTTCAGCATCAGTCCTTCCAATGAACATTCAGGACATTTCCTTTAGAGTGGACTGGTTGGATCTCCTTGCAGTCCAAAGGACTCTCAAGAGTCTTCTCCAACACCACAGTTCAAAAGCATCAATTCTTCAGCACTCAGCTTCTTTATACTTCAACTCTCACATCCATACGTGACTACTGGAAAAACTAGAGCTCTGACTAGACAGACATTTGTTAGCAAAGTAATGTCTCTGCTTTTTAATAACTTTTCTTCCAAGTAGCAGGCATCTTTTAATTTCATGGTGGCAGTCACCATCTGCAGTGATTTTGGAGCCCAAGAAAAAAAGTCTCTCACTGTTTCCACTGTTTCCCCATCTATTTGCCATGAAGTGATGGGACCAGATGCCATGATCTTAGTTTTCTGAATGTTCAGCTTTAAGCCAACTTTTTCACTCCCCTTTTCACTTTCATCAAGAGGCTCTTTAAGTTCTTCTTCGCTTTCTGCCATAAGGGTGGTGTTATCTGCATATCTGAGGTAACTGATATTTCTCCCGGCAATCTTGATTCCAGCTTATGCTTCATCCAGTCCAGCATTTCATATGATGCACTCTGCATTTAAGTTAAATAAGCAGGGTGACAATATACAGCCTTGACATACTCCTTTCCCTATTTGGAACCAGTCTGTTGTTCCATGTCCACTTCTCACTGTTGCTTCTTGACCTGCATACAGATTTCTCAGGAGGAAGGTCAGATGGTCCCATCTCTTTCAGAATTTTCCACAGTTTATTGTGATCCACACAGTCAAAGGCTTTGACATAGTCAATGAAGCAGATATTTTTCTGGAACTCTCTTGCTTTTTCAATGATCCAACAGATATTGGCAATTTGATCTCTGGTTCCCCTGCCTTTTCTAAATCCAGCTTGAAAATATGGAAGTTCTCAGTTCCTGTACTGCTGAAGCCTGGCTTGGAGAATTTTGAGCATTACTTTACTAGTGTGTGAAATGAGTGTAATTGGGTGGTAGTTTGAACATTCTTTGGCATTGTCTTTCTTTGGGATTGGAATGAAAACTGACCTGAAAACAGTCATTCCGCCAACTGCTGAGTTTTCCAAATTTGCTGGCACATTGAGTGCAGTACTTTAACAGCATTATCTTTTAAGATTTGAAAAAGCTCAGCTTGAATTCCATCACCTTCACTAGCTTTGCTCGTAGTGATACTTTCTAAGGCCCACTTGACTTCACATTCCAGAATGTCTGGCTCTAGGTGAGTGATCACACCATTGTGATTATCTGGCTTGTGAAGATTTTTTTGTATAGTTCTGTGTATTCTTGCCACCTCTTCTTAATATCTTCTACTTCTGTTAGGTCCATGCTGTTTCTGTCCTTTATTGTACTCATCCACATGAAATGTTCCTTGGTATCTCTAATTTTCTTGAAGAGATCTCTAGTCTCTCCCATTCTATTGTTTTCCTCTGTTTCTTTGCATTGATCACTTAGGAAGGCTTTCTTATCCCTTTTGTTATTCTTTGGAACTCTGCATTCAAATGGGTCTATCTTTCCTTTTCTCCTTTGCCTTTAGCTTCTCTTCTTTTCTCAGTTATTTGTAAGGCCTCCTTAGACAACCATTTTGCCTTTTTGCATTACTTTTTGGGGGGGATGGTTTTGATCATGGCCTCACAATGTTACGAACGTCCATCCACAGTTCTTCAGGCACTCTCTCTATCTATCAGATCTAATCCTTGAATCTATTTGTTACTTCCACTGTATAATCGTAAGGGATTTGATTTAGGTAATAACTGAATGGTCTAGTGGTCTTCTCTACTTTCTTCAATTTAAGTCTGAATTTTGCAATGAAGTTCATGATCTGAGTCACAGTCAGTTCCTGGTCTTGTTTTTGCTGACTGTATAGAGCTTCTCGAGTCAAAAGCAGCTGATCCACCAGTTAAGACTAAACTCTAGGTATTTAGTAAGGTAGAATTGAGAAAATGTTGGTTTATCTCTACCACAGTTCCGTTTACTCAACCAACAAGAAATGAATGTGAAATTCTAGCAATAAGAAATGAATAAAAAGACTGGATCTGAATGAACCAATGAAGTCTTGAGTGTTTGCTTTTTGTCAGTGGGTTAGATAACTAGCTATATCTGGAGCATCTATGCAGCATGGGGGGCTTTATTACTATTACCAAATAATATCCTTGAAAAAAAATTTCTAAGACTGAATTCCCAAAATGCCTTTGAAGATATTTTTGTCTCTTTGATATAAGGCTCAGTTGAGATACTCAAATATTTTACTTTATTATATAAAAATTTACGATTTCTTCAAAAGTCAAATGGTAATCATCTGTAAACAAAAGTGTTATATAATAAAAAGAGGGACAGATATATGAGATTTTTCAAAGGGAAAAAATCACCATGATTTAGTGATAAATAATGTGTAAGTATTATAGGAAAATTTGAGCCTGGATGACTGGGAAAATGATGCTACGAAGTGGTGGAACAATGATGTAATTTATCCTAAGTCTATGTTCTTAACAGTCATGCACTGCTGTTAATAGTAAGACAACTACAGATACAGAATCACAAGCTCACAGACAAATCAAGGTTAGAAATACCTTTTCTAGAACCTGTGACAATCTTCCCATGTGGCCCTCCATGGGATCATCCCATTTCTCTGGTTTGAAAATATTCCTATACTCTATCCTAAATTGTCATTTGACTCTAATTCCCCATCAGCTTGTAACCTTTAAGCTCACACTCACATCTACACTTTAACACCTAACAGAGCAACACCTGTGTATGAGCCAGGTTAAGAATCAAAACCTTTGAAACCTCACATCCCCCTACTCCACCCCCCACCCAGTGAAACTCCTTCTTTCTCCCCCTTTCCCCTCCAACTCAAGTAACCAGAACTCTGATATCTGAGATAATCGTACTGTGGCTTTTCTTTATAGTTTTTTCACTTATAAACATTAACACACACAACCTAAAGTTGGCCTATTTTTAAACTGTACATAAATGGACACGACTTTTAAGACTTTCTTTTGCATAACACTTTTCCCCAAGATTCACTTATGTCACCGTTCACTCAGTTCAGTTCAGTCGCTCAGTCGTGTCCCACTCTCCGCGACCCCATGAACCGCAGCATGCCAGGCCTCCCTTTATGTCCACTCATTTTCACTATATATGAATACGCCAAAATTTATTCTGTTGATGGACATCTGTTTTTATGGTTCTACTGTTAGGATTGGTGTTGCAGGCATTCCTACATAGGTGTACTGATAAAAATATACAAGTATTCTGAACATACAATGAGAAGAAATACACAGTAAAAACAGCTACAGCTTTTCCAGTTAGTGTTATGATGTTTCTTATGGTGGCTGTACCTGTAAAGATTTGTAATCCCACTACCAATTACTTCATATTCAAAATATTACTTAAAATATTTGTCAGATTTAATATATCACACTGTGGTTCTAATTTCTCTAACTTAATGAGCTTATGCCTATTTCGAGTTCATTGGGCATTCAGGCCATTCATGTGTTTAAAAAAATTTTTTTTAAACTACTTCTCTACAGAAATTCGCTATATATTTCCTTGGTGATAATCTTCTGTTACATGGGTAACAAACACTTCCTCCAACGTCGTGGCTTATCTTTTCACTTTTTTAATGTGTCTTTTGATGAACTAGATGAGTTTTCATTTTAATGTAGTAAAAAAAAAAAATATATATATATATATCTCAATTATGGCTTTTTATGTCAAAAAATTCTTCCTGAGACTCAGGTCATTAAGAAAGTTTCTTATGTTTTCTTCTAATGTTTTATAGGACTCACATGGAATTCTTTTCAATACTCTGTAATGATCAATATGGGAAAAGAATCTAAAGAGAATATATATATATAAAAAAGATACACTTTGCAATAGAGCAGAAACAAATGCAACATTGTAAATCAACTATACTCTAATAAAATTTTTTTTTAAATGAAGTTTTACAAAGCCTTTTATATTCAAGGCTATAATCCACTGTTATTTTGATTTCTGGGTATAGTAACACAATTTCCATTTTTCCCCCATGAAAAACAAATTTCTCCAGTGCTATTTCCTGAAAAGCCCTTCCTTCTACTTATCTGCAAAACTACCCATCAAATTCCAAGCATTCACACAAGTCTATTTCTTTACTCCTGGATCAAAACTACATTGTCTTATAGCTTTGCAATAAATCTTGCTATCTGGTAAAGTAAGAGCTTATTTTACCAGATATTCTTATTGTTCTTTAAGTTTCTTTGGGTCTTCTTACAACTTTTGCAGATCTGTATAAATTTTAGAATCAGTTTGTCAAGTTCCAAAGATAAATAAATTAGCGATAAAAACCCCACCTGTTAAGATTCTGATTAGAATTGCACTGAATATTTTGTTTTACATCATTTATCAAGCTTAGAGTCGGACATGGCTGAAGCGACTTAGCAGCAGCAGCAGCAACACTGGCCAGAAGTTTTTCCTTCTCATACCACCCTTATTCTGGAATACTCTGTATAAAACAAGTATTTGAAACTTGAGTGTTTGGTGGATACTGGTTAAAGTCACTTTGGTTTAGCGTTTCGTGAGAAGATTCAATTTCCTTAATATAAGATTGCTGTAGTTTTCTATTCTTGATTGTTTTGATAATTATATCCTTACGGTTCCACATTTGGGGCACACAGTTGTTCATAATTATGTTGAATGTCTGTGGCATCTGTAATGATAATCACTTTTTATTCCTACTTTTCTCAACCTTTTTCCTTGATAAATCATCTGAGATTTGTCAATTTTATCTTTCCCAAGAACAACACTTCTATTTGCTGAGCCCCTTTATTATATGTTATTAAATACTTGTTTTTAGTCCTTATTTATTACTTTCAACTTATTTTGGGTATTTTTTCTTAAATTCTTAAGGTGGATGTTTAGTTCATTCATCTTTATCTTTTTTTTCTTTATAAGCAAATAAAGCTACACATTTCTCTCCAAGAGAAGATTTAGCAGCATCTTAAAATTTTTCATAGGTAGTATTTTTGTTATTGTTCAAACTATTTTCTAGTTTTCTTTATGATTCTTTGACTCTCAGTAATCCTACTGTGAGATACATCACCAATCAGAACAGATAAAGCCACAAATAATTGGTCTGATTTAGCCAGTGCACAGTGGCTGAGTAGTACCCTTGTATTTCTACCTCAATTAGACTGGACTGCCTCCCTTGGAGGAAAATTTCCTTTAAATCTAGCTCTGGGGAGCAAATCACCAGGAATTTTTTTTTTTTATCAGCATCTTTAAAGAGGAGTCACAAATCTTTGTCTTCAAACAGTGAACCTAACTCTGATTCTTGTTTTTGGTCCCCCATCATCCTTCAGGATCAAACTTTAGCTACCTACCCTTGCCTGAAATCCCACGGACAGGCTTTATGTAGTCCATGGGGTCACAAGAGCTGGAGACAACTTAGTGACTAAACCACCACCACCAGCACCACCTGCTTAGCCTAACTCATCCCTTAGTATTTCTGATCCATGGTGATACCTTGTTCTAGAGCTCAGCTATGTCTTTTTAAAGATGTTCTCATATCTGGGGTATATGGATGCCAGTACATGAATTTTATTCTACTATTTTGCCCAGAAGTGTCAACCCATCTTTAAGTCATATTTCATATTCACAGAAAATGAAAGTTAGATTTGAAACCTATTAAGTTCAGACTATAATATTAAAATCAGTACTATTATATAAATAACTCTTAACAGTTTCAAAACACTACTTTTTAAAACTTAATAATATAGAGAAAGATTTTAAAGTTTTCAGCCTTTATAAAGATAAATTACAGTTAGAAAATGTCATCTGTTGATAGAGAAGTAAAAAAATAGTCGCAAAGTTCTGACAAAAACAGGGAAATCCTGCAAATGTCTTTCTAATCATTTTCCCATGAAAGCACCTCTTGGTTTTTAACACCCAAACTTCAGAAAATTATTTCTCAATCTAAAATATTTTGGCCAGTGTTTAAATAGGAAAAGATTTATATTTGTACATGCCAAAACTCAATTTGCATTTTAAACAAGAATGTGCAAAGAAATGTTCTGAGTTACATTCCAAATATAACTGATAGATGGTCAGAATCACAATAAAAAAGCACACCAAGTATCAAAGTGATACAAAACACAAGCATGATACTCAGTGTCAGCTACTTTCTGACACGGTGTGCTTGTCCTAAATGTATTTCCCACAGCCTTTTATATTTATTTAGTCCTTGTTTGGCCCAGTGCTGAATGAGGTCCCAAACATTTAAGAAAATGTTGAAAGGAAATAGTAAGGACAGGGAAACAGCAATTACAAAGGAAGAAAAGATTTTATTGTATATGTAATGGATTTGGGTCGCAAAGAGTCAGACACGACTGAGCAACTGAACTGAATGGATTTGGTACCCTTATTTATTGTTTGTTAAATGTTTATATGCAGGTGGATTTATAATGTCAGTTCCCTTTTTTTTAAAAATGACACTGCGTGGCAAATGGAATCTTAGTTTCTGCAATCAGGGACAGAACCCGCGTCCCCTGCATTGGAAGTGTAGAGACTTAACCACTGGGCCACGAGGGAAGTCCTAGTTTGAGTTGATGATTAACACTACAATTTTTTCCTATTTATAATAAAGGCAAATAGATTCCCAAGCAGCGTTTTCTACACAAAACATCTGACTTTTAGAAACAGATTACTGACCTCAGTAGGAGATAAATGTATTGTTTAAAAACAGATCTTCTTGGTTTCTACTATTGAGAACTAACAGATTTTTAAGTATAATTAAATCATATAAGAACTATCAAACTATAAGAAGGAAAAAATAGTCCATATTTTTAACCTAAAAAATGACAATTTCATATGGTTAAACCTAAGAGGAATGTAAATTTCACCCCAAATATAGATGTCAGAATAATTTATAAAAATAATATTTACTAAGTCAAGTAATGTAAATATAGAAAATATTTTGAATTCGCAATTTTTATTTCAAAGTTTTATGTTTAGCTCCTGTTAAGAAATATCTTTACATCATTTTAAGCCTCAACTTTCAGCTCTCAATCTTAAAAAATCTGTTAGTAAATATGAAGACAAATAATTTTTTAAAAAAGAAAAAATCTGCAAGTGAACAGAAGAACAAACACCTGAATTCAAGCCACCTTTGACCCAGTGATGAAAAAATAACATATGAATTCTCCATTTCAGGATTTTCTAATCTTTAAAATTAAGATGGTTACTTAAGGTTGCTATTAGTGTTATTTAATTTGCCATAAAACCTCATATATTTGTCAAAACAAGTTTTACATGTTGACAATTGCCTTTTGGTCTTTGAAAACAGGATCCTATTATATGTAGTTCACAGCTGAATTCACAGCAGCTGTGAGGCTAAGAAATGCCAGCAACCAATTAGGCTGGCATAAACCTTGTCTAGCATATAATTTGGTTGCAAATGTAGAGGGCAAGAGCTAAAATAAAACATCCAAGAATACTAATAAAATATTACAAGCATGTAAATTTCTGAATATTCAAAATGCTAACAAATATACATATATTATTAAAAAATACAGTGGTAGAACGTAAGGAAAATTATGAAAAAGCGACAATTCAAACCCATGCTTTAAAAATAAAAAAAAAGTTGCAGCTTTTTTTGACATACCTAGGATTAAAAACTCCATGCTTTTTTTTTCTATTTCTAATTACCCTAATTAGAGTTTGATTACATGAGTATACATGCAACAAGTCTTTCAAGTAAACATCATTTTTATCAGTCCATCATGAGCTGTTTATGTGAAATTTCCTTTTCATATTTCTAAAGTAGTAAGATGCAAATAAACATTTCAAAACAGAAACATGAAAGAATAACACAACTAAATGATTAGTAAAAATAAAACTTGCACGGTGATAGTTTACAATGGCAACCGACAAAGCCTTAAAAGTTAATATCTATTTTTTGTTTAAAGTTTGATAAATTTAAAAACATGACAAAAATCAATGCTTTATAAATATCATTAGTTAAAAATATTTTTAAAAACATTTTACACAAGTTTTGGATAAACTAGTAGTCACTGATCATTCATGTGAAAATGAAAGGAAAACAAATCTAGCTTATATGCTAATAATTTTAAATAAATAGTTCTCCAGTATATCTATTCTTGGTAAAACATCTAGTAACCTCCTCAGTTTTCAATAGAACACCACTGCATAATTTGAAAGGCTCTTTTTTTAACACTGACTTTTCAAAAAATGGTAATAGAAACTATTTCTACTCTCTGCAAGCAGGGACTAAAGTATAAATATCCATACCAGGAAAAACAAAAAATTAAATATTGCTCTGAATCATAAAATCACACATTCATAACAAGTGCTGGGCATAATATTGTTTCCAAACGATGAGTAAAATGCATATGCTTACTCAATTCAAAGTAGTTGGTAAATAAATATGTGAAAGAAGCACTTTCTTCCAAGTCAGTTCCTACCAGAAGAGAATCCTGATAAATTTTCTTAAAACACATTAAATTCAAAACATTTGAAGTCTCGTATCATGTGATTAAAATCTGTCTTAAATAGGTTTCTTTTTTTTTTTTTTAGGTTTCTTATTATTTCTAAATTTTGTACAAAATATTGATTCCAGTAATAGAAATCACCTGTATGTTTAGCTAGAAGAATCAGTGCCAGTGTAGAATGCAAATCTGAGTGCATCTTTTCAAGTAGAATCATAGCAAAACATGTTATGTTAATTAACTTTTGTTATCTAAGGAGGTTTGTTTTAAAGCTGTCTTTTAAAACATACAATTCCTTTCTTCAACTTATTAAAAGGATGCTCCTTCAGGAACATGATGATATTTCAGTGGGAAAAAACTGGGAAAAACGGAGATTTGCAAAGTGCTGCTTTAAAATAGAAAGACTAGATTTGACGATCAAAGGATGTTACTATGAGCAGTATTTAGAAAAATGTTAAATGCAAATGTATCCATACATCATTTTTTATCTTGCTAGCTACTGCAAAGCTATTGATAAATTATTTATATTCTCTCCAACAGTAGATGTCAATCTGTTCCTAGATGCCAATAAATGAGGACAGAAAAAAAAAACCTGGTGATTTTTCAGGGATCATTATAGCAGATCCAGTAGAAGTCTAACTCCCAAACTCTGATATCTAGGTTTCATAAGCTAATCTAAGCAGTGATGAAAAGAATCCTTAATGAGGACGATGTAAGCATCACACCTTCTTCAACAGCTTTGGGGGAACAAGGAGCCATTAGAGAAGGGCACAAACAAAGCCTCAGCTGACGCTGCTAACAGTGCTGTTGCTGTTTAGTGAATCCCTGGGGAATGTGACTTTGCCAAACAGAGAGACCTTTTTGCTGTGGTTTATCACATTTAAGATGTTACTGTTTATAACTAAATTCAAAAGTTCTAGCATTTCCTTTCTTAGACTTTAAACACAAAGCTGGAATTCTGACACAATTTTAAATACAAAATTGTGTTTACCCAACAAAATTTGTGTTACCCAAAGCTGTAGCTTTGAAAAGTGGGAATGGTACAGCTAAGAAATTTCATAAAGAAAATACAACTTAAAAATGGGACAAACCTCATTTATATTGAAAACAAACTACAAAACTTGCACATCTTACCTCATCTGTCCATTGTTTTTGAAAAGGCATGTGAAAATTCAACACTGCTCAGGTTCTCTGGGCTGATGGAGAACTTCAAATCTTGTTGGGTTTTTATGGAAATGCTTGAAACACACTGCACACTAACAATTTGGGTAAAATTATCATTTAGAAGAGCCCACTGTGCAGATTTTTAAGAAATTTCCATCCATTTTTATCCATAAGGATAATAATAAAAATGTCACAAAGGGGCCATGATCCCATTAAATAGTATTAAATCACTGCTGTTTTCTAACATTACGCTGCATATTTGGGGGGGGGGGGGAAGAGAGGGTTAAAAAAGTGTCCAAAACCATTAATAAAGAAAACATAAAAACTGAACTTCTAAAATCATGATAAGTTACCTGATTATGATGCTACTAGTGGAAATTTAAACAAACAAACCCTGGAAAACTGCATTAAATAAAGGCATAGAGTATATTAACTAATGTTGAATAACCAAATAAATCTCAACACATTTTAATTAAAGGTCATTCGCATGGGTGACAGAATATCCAAAATACATCATTCTTCATTTGTTTATAACAATAAAAGATTTGTGAAGTTTTAAAAGTGGCAGTGTTAAAATAACATGTTTCTGACAGTTCAAAATTTTTTAGGATATGTGCTCCCTAAGTAAGCACTAATCCAAAGCTGTGAAGAACGACTTTCACAGATATCTGTTGCATATATTGAGCAGTGCTACCTAATTGCTCCCTGGCTTAAATTCCGATTTACTCAAAAGGGAATTCCGTGCCAATATAGCTACATTAGTCTGTGAACTTTTTGTATCTACATATACACATCATCTTCTCTCATGCTTAACTACATTCTAACAAGAGCTAGGGATTTCTGGGATGTTTTTCAACAGTTTTCAAAAGCAGTAACCCAGGCAATGTAGATTTGTACATGTATTTATTAACAGATTTAAACATAACTAAGAAAGCTGCTGAAAACATTATAAAATGTTTGACCATCCCTATAGTTTTCACCTACACTCCTAACTTTCATTAGGGAATTTAAGGTCTGAATTCAGGTGATGGAGTGCAATAAGTGCTTTGCAGATGTGCTAACGTGAACACCAAGCGGACTCAAGCAGACTGGTAACTTTACAATCTTTAAAACAAACAAACAAACAAAAAAACACCTGTCACCTTGCCAAAAACCCCAAAACAAAAATACCACCAAACCTCTCACAGATAAAAAGAGGCTAAACAATCTGAATATTCCACTAGGAGGCAAATCTTACACGATTCTTATAACACTAAGAGAAACTCGCTACTGGCTCTAGAAACAGCAATATGTGCTAACACTAGAAGAGAATGTGGGAAATACCTCTCCAAGACAAATAATGGTATCTAACTTAAACATTAAAAACTGCTACAGATATAATAGAAAGCTTAATTGAAAATGCCAAGCCTTTATTAAATTACTCATCACTGAAAATGAACCAGTTTAATTTTAAAAGTCACATTCTTAACCACTATACAAAAAAGTGTTCCTTGGTGCAACACTGTCTTGCTGCGGTTTTAAACAGTGGGACTGAATTGTGTTCCCCATGCCCCACCTTCAAATTCACATGTTGAAGTTCTAAATCCCAGTGAGATGGTATTTGGAGATGGTGTCTTTGGAAGGTAATTAGGGTTAGATGAAGTCCAAGGGCAGGGTCCTCATATTAGGAGGATGTGTGGTTTTGCAAAGGGTTAAAGGGAGACATTCCCTCGCCACCATATGAGGACACAGTGAAAAGACGGCCACTGGCAAGACAGGAAGAAGACCCTTACCAGGAATCCAATCGGCCAGCACCTTAATCCTGGCTGGATTTTCCAGCCTCAGGGAGTTTGAGAAATAAAAATCCAAAGAATAAAGTCCTAAAAGTCAAGTTAAGAAGGTATTTCAACGATGAGAGAATGAGTCAACAGTGTCAAATGCTGTTAACAGATCAAGTAAAATAAAAGCAATGCCTGAATGTGAAAGTGGGATTAAGAGTTACCATTTTTTCAGATGAGAAAAATAACAGTCCAATATGTTGATGGAAATAACTCAGTACAAAAGAAAATATTGATGATACAGCACAAAGAACTGATAAAGTAGTAATTTTGGGCAAGTAAATGGAGATAGGATCTAGTGCACAAGCGCAGGAAAGAGTTTATCCATGGCAAAGGAAGGAAGGAAGATTTACAGGTGCAGGTCCCAGTACTTGGGTAGATGGTAGGTTTGTAAAAGTTCTTTCCTGATTGCTTGTGTTTCTCAGTGCTGAAATGGCAAGCGAAGTCATCTGTTCCGAGTGTGGGTAAATAAATAAATACTAAGGATTTTATGACAAATCAGCTAGGAAAGAATGAATGGACTAGAGATATGATTGCTTATTCAAAGGGAATCATGAATTTAAATTGTGACCAGTTAGCATAATTGTGATTTTTTTCCCCTCCAGTCATTTTCAAACAATCTAGAAGGGGAAGGAGGTTTAAAGCATATATAAGGGAATGATTTGAGGTTCTGCTAATCAAAAGAGGGGACAAGGGGGTTTAAGTTACACATATAAGGGAGTGTTCGTAAGAAAGTTAAGTGAGGACATGAAGGAAAGATAGGAACAATAAAAAAGTAGTAGGATTATACATGTTGGCAGGGTCAAAAGACAGTTGAGTCAGGATATGAGAGGGAATATGCTGGAAAGACAAAGGTAACTGAAAACTGGGATGTCTGAAACTGAGATTATGGAGATGCCAGGAATGTGATGAGCTAAGGTGAAGGGCAAGATCACTAAAAGGAACGGAGGGGAACCGAAGAGATGGGAGGGAAGGAGGAAACAAGCTCAAAGAACCAAGAGGCGAGGTACTAGAAAGATCATCTATACACGAATGATGCAATGACCAAATACTATGATAGGAAGAGCAGAGGAGAGAGTAACAGGAGCAAAAACCTTCAAGGGATTAGGGAAGTTGGCAATGTCCGAAGTTTCTATCTTGGAAAACCAGGTGTATGGCGCTTCCATCAACCAATTTAGTGAAGTATTAGTCACTCAGTCATGTCCAACTCTTTGTGACCCCAGACTGTAGCCCACCAGGCTCCTCTTGTCCATGGAATTCTCCAGGTAAGAATACTGGAGTGGGTTACCATTGCCTTCTCCAGGAGAATCTTCCTGACCCAGGCATTGAACCTGGGCCTCCCTCATTGCAGGCAGAGTCTTTACCGTCTGAACCACCAAGGAAGCTACCAGGAATCTGGAGATAAAGGCAATGGATTCCATTTCTGACCAATTTAATTAGAAATATCAGAGGAAATCCATATGGTAATATTTGGAAGTTGGATCTGAAACTAAAAAGAAAGATTAGGTTTAAGGGGGCATTTGTTTTAAGTTTTTATTTAAAAAATTTAAATCTATTATGAAAATTTGTTATTGTTCAGTTGCTAAATCATGTCCAACTCTTTGTGACCCCATGGACCATAGCATGCCAGGCTCCCCTGTCCATGGAATTTTCCAGACAAGAATACTGGAGTGGGTAGCCATTTCCGTATCCAGTGGATCATAGCAGATCAGGAAGCCATCTCTCCTGCACTGGCAGGTGGATTCTCTACCACTGAGTCACCAGGGAAGCCATTAAGAAAATTACAGACACACAGACACCATTCATTCAGTTCCATTAATTCTACCAAATGGCCAATTCTACTGCCATTCCTCCCACCACCAATTTGAAGTAAATCCCAGATATCATACCAATTTATCTATATTTACTTCAGTATGTACGGAGATATAATTTATGGGGTTTTCATATTCTCTTTTTAAAAGGAAATTCCTTCTTATGAATTTATTTTTCTCTCTTCCCAGATGATTTAGTACAGCTAGAAGGGTTTTAAATAAATCGAACTACATGCCATTGATCTGTTTAAAAATAATATTAAGGATATGATCATGAAAGAAACCAAACCAAAATAAATCACCTTTACCACAGTTCAAGTTTAAACTCTACTTCCCACATCTCTCTATGATTGATTTTGTGCTTACTGCTGCTGCTGCCGCTGCTATGTCACTTCAGTCGTGTCTGACTCTGTGCAACCCCAGAGACGGCAGCCCATCAGGCTCCCCCGTCCCTGGGATTCTCCAGGCAAGAATGCTGGAGTGGGCTGCCATTGCGTTCTCCAATGCATGAAAGTGAAAAGTGAAAATGAAGTTGCTCAGTTGTGTCTGACTCCTAGCAACCCCATGGACTGCAGCCTACCAGGCTCCTCCGTCCACGGGATTTGCCAGGCAAGAGTACTGGAGTGGGTTTGTGCTTACTAAGGTTCCTCTAAACCCTAGACATATTATATCACATATGCATATCTACACATATTACCGGAATCTTTCAACTCTGTTAACAAAGACAGCTGACTTCACAATTAGGATTCCAATATATCACAAAACCGTCCCACATCAAAAAAACTGCAGTGTATTTGCTGATAATGCTAAATTAACCTGCTCTCTGTTAAAAGATCAAGAATGAATGTTAGGATCAAAGAAGAACATATGTAGATATTCTAGGTGATACAGGGCAAGAAAAGGACTGCAGAAGTAAAAGTACCTATAAGTGGATCACATTTTGAATTAGGCAACGGCTTCTTAGATATACCGAAAGCAGAGCAACAAAAGACAGAGAGACTGGACTTCATCAAAATTCAAAACTGTTGTGCTTCAAAGGATACTAATCAAGAAAGAGAAGACAGTCCATGCAATGGGTGAAAATATCTGCGAAGCACATATGTGGGAAGAAAACACTATCTAGAATATTTACACAACTTTTACAACTCAACAATAAAAAGATAAATAACCTAATTTTTTAAGTGGGCAAAGAATTTGAAGAGATTTCTCCAAAGAAGATACACAAGTTTTGGCAAGGATGTGGAGAAACTGGAACCCTCAAATATTATTGATTAGAGTGTAAAACGGAAAATATGGAAAATAGCATGGCAGTTCCTCTAAACGTTAAACATTAGTTACCCCATGATTCAGCAATTCCACTCATAGGTATAAATATATATACCCCAAAAAACTAAAAATATTATGTCCACACAATAACTTGTAGGTAAGTTCTACTCACAATAACAACAACAAAAAAGTAAGCATTTCAAATATCAACTGATGATTGAATAAGTAAAATGAATTATTATTCAGACACAGATAAGAATAAAGTGACAAAACATGCTATAACATGGATAAACTCTGAGCATGGATTATGCTAAGTGAAAGAAGTCAGACATTAAAGGTTACTTACTGAACGATTCCACCTATATGTAGGCGCTTCCCTGGTGGCTCAGATGGTAAAGAATCTCCCTGCAATGCAGAAGACCCAGGTTCAATCCATGGGTCAGGAAGATATACTGGAGAAAGCAATGGCTACCCACTCCAATATTATTGCCTGGAGAATTCCATGAACAAGAGGAGCCTGGCAGGCTATGGTCCATAGGTTCACAGAGGCGGACGTGACTAACAGTTTTAGTTTTGGGGGCTACCCTGGGAGAAACCCAGGTTCAATCCCCTGGAAAGTGGTTCCCTAATCCAGTATTCTTGCCTGGAGAATTCCAGGGACAGAGGATACCGGTGGGCTACAGTCCATGGGGTTGCAAAGAGTTGGACACGACTAAGCTACTAACACTAACACACCTATATGTAATGTCCAGAACAGGCAAATCCATAAAGACAGAAAGCTGGTTAATAGATGCTGGGGGCTGAAGTGAAGGAGAATGCAGTGACAACTAATGGGCTACAAAAGGGTATAGGTTTCTATTCTGGAGTGATGCAAATGTTCTGAAATCAGACAGTGGTAACAGTCACACAACTGTGGAATATACTTAAAATCACTGAACTGTATACTTTTAAATGGCAAATTTTCCCCCTTCACCTGGAATTTTACTTTTTTTCCTTTTATTTACAGAGATAAAATTGACATATAACATTGTATTAGTTTCAGGTATACAACATAATGATCTGTATCTACTGTGATATGATCACCACAATAAGTTGACATCCATCACCACACACAGCTACAATTTTTTTCTGGTGATGAGAGTAGTCTTAGCAATTTTCAAATACATAATAAAATTTTAACTAGTCACCATATTGCATATTATACCCTATAATTTACTTATTTAATAATTGGAAGTTTGTACCTTTTGATCCCCTTCTCCCATTTTCCTAACCCTCAAACCCTTCCACCTCCCACTTTAAACATCTATCAATCTATTTCAGGCACATGAGTTAAATTTTTTGTTTTGAGATTTCACATATAGGTGAGATCATACGGTATTTGTCTTTCTCTTTCTTACTTCACTTCACATAATGCCCTCAAAGACTATCCATGCTGTTGCAAAAGTTAAGATTTCATTCCTTTTTACAACTGAATATTCCATTGCGTGTATGAAGACACATACACACCGCCCCCCGCCCTTATATCTTCTTTATCCATCCATCAAGTCAATTCATGCATTAGCTATTATAAATAATGTTGCAATCAACATGGAAAATACAGGTATTTTTCCAAGACAGAACTTTGTTTCCACTAAACACCCAGAAATAGAATTGTTGGATTATATGGTAGTTGTATTTTTAATTTTTTGAGGGACCTCCATAATGTTTTTCATAGTGGCCACACCAATTTTGTTGTTCAGTTGCTCAGTCGTGTCTGACTCCTTGTGATCTCACGGATTGCTGCACGTCAGACTTCCCTGTCCTTTACCATCTCCTGGAGCTTGCTCAAACTCATGTCCATCAAGTCAGTGATGCCATACAACCTCTTGTCCTCTGTCAGCCCCTTCTCCTTCTGCCTTCAATCTTTCCCAGCATCAGGGTCTTTTCCAATGAGTCGGCTCTTCGCATCAGGTGGCCAAAGCACTGGAGCTTCAGTTTCAGCATCCGTCCTTCCAATGAATATTCAGGACTGATTTCCTGTAGGACTGACTGGTTTGCTCTCCTTGCAGTCCAGGGGACTCTCAAGAGTCTTCTCCAACACCACAGATCAAAAGCAACAGTTCTTCGGCATTCAGCCTTCTTTGTGGTTCAACTCTCACATCTATATATGACTACGGAAAAACCATAGCTTTGACTAGACAGACCTTTGTCTGCAAAGTAATGTTTCTGCTTTTTAAGATGCTGTCTATAGATGTGTCATAGCTTTTTTCCAAGGAGCAAGCATCTCTTACTTTCATGGCTGCAGTCACCACCTGCAGTGATTTTGGAGCCCAAAAAAATAACCTCTTTCACTGTTTCCATTGTTTCCCCATCTATTTGCCATGAAGTGATGGGACCAGATGCCATGATCAAGTTTTTTGAATGTTGAGTTTTAAGCCAGCCTTTTCACTCTCCTCTTTCACCGTCATTAAGAGGCTCTTTAGTTCCTCTTTGCTTTCTGCCAGAAGAGTAGTGTCATCTGCATATCTGAGGTTATTGATATTTCTCCTGGCAATCTTGATTCTAGCTTGTGTTTCATCCAGCTCAGCATTTTGCATGACATACTCTGCATATAAGTTAAATAAGAAGGGTGACACTATACAGCTATGATGTACTCCTTTCCCAATTTAGAACCAGTCTGTTGTTCCATGTCCTATTCTAACTGCTGCTTCTGGACCTGCATGCAGGTTTCTCAGGAGGCAGGTAAGGTGGTCTAGTATACCCATCTCTGTAAGAATCTTCCAGTTTGTTGTGATCCACACAGTTAAAGGTGGTAGCGTAGTCAATGAAGATGTTTTACTGGAATTCTCTTGCTTTTTCTATGGTACAACAGATGTTGGCAATTTGATCTCTGGTTCCTCTGCCTTTTCTAAATCCAGCTTGAACTTCTGGGAGTTCTTGGTTCACGTACTGTTGAAGACTAGCTTGGAGAATTTTGAGCCTTACTTTGCGCTAGCATGCAAAATGAGTGCAACTGTGCGATAGTTTGAACATTCTTTGGCATTGCCCTTCTTTGGGATCGGAATGAAAACAGACCTTTTCCAGCCCTGTGGCCACTGCTGAGTTTTCCAAATTTGCAGGCATACTGAATGCAGCACTTTAACAGCATCATTTTTTAGGATTTGAAATAGCAAGTCTGGGCCAGTCTCTTGTGGAGTCACTGCTCCTTTCTCCTGGGTCATGGTGCGCACAAGGTTTTGTTGTGCCCTTCAAGAGTTTATTTCCCCAGTCCTATGGAAGTTCTGTAATCAAATCCCACTGGCCTTCAAAGTCAAATTCCCTGGGGGTTCTCAGTCCCTTTGCAGGATCCCCAGGTTGGGAAATCTGTTGTGGGTCCTAGAACTTTTGCAATAATGCGAGAACTTCTTTGGTATAATTATCATCCAGTTTGTGGGTTGTCTGCTCGACGCCTTTATAGCGGAACTAATGGCGACCTCCTCCAAGAGGACTTCACACCACAGGCCATGCCACCCAGGTCTGTTGCAGCTAGAGCCCCTGTCCCCGCAGCAGGTCCCTGCTGACTGGTGCCTCCGCAGAAGACACTCAAACACTCAAAGACAGGTCTGGTTCAGTATCCTGTGGAGGTCTCTGCTCCTTTCCCTGGGTCCTGGTGTGCACAAGGTTTTGTTTGCACCCTCCAAGCGTCTCTGGTTGGTCTGAGATATGACTTTAAACACAATTCCCAGAGTCAATTTTATAACATTTTAATTACCTCAAAAGGATACTCTTTTATCCTCAAAAGAGTACCCTTTTATCCATTCCTCCAATAATCACTAATAATCATAAGCAATCACTAGTCTTTTTGTCTCTATAGAGATTAAGTTAATTGATTCTGGTCTAAAATTATCAGATAATTCACTTAAGTGAGTTAACCAAGTACAAACTGATAGAAATATAGGCAAATAATTCATTAGTATAATCTACTTAACTGTGCTCAGAGTTTGAAACATCCCAATCAATTATTTAGTAAGGCTGTTCAAGTTTATTAGGTTAAAAACAATAATGTCCATTTTTCAAAAATTTTAATTAAAAAAATCACTTTCTGCTCATAATCAGACACAATACATGAAATCTTGTTTTTTTATACAAGAACTTGAGTGTTTTTCATTATATGTCCAGATCTCATAAACACTACCTGTTACCTTCTATGGGCCATTTAACTTCAGAAAAAAACATTCTCTAGGCCCAGTATGAATTCCATGATCCAAGCTAGCAAAGCTCAAAAATTTATTTTTGTATCCTATATGGACAGGGGTATGAGGAAACAGGCACTCTTGCAAACAAGAAGGTAAATTCACATACTCTTTATGAAAGCAAACTGGCAAGATCTATCAACTTTTTAAATGTCCAATTTTCTGACCCAGCAATCATCCATCTTTTAGGACTTTATCTTACAGATATAATCATGCATGTAAAAAATGATGTTTAAGTTCAAGGTTATTCAGTATAGTACTAGCTGTACAATAGCTACACAATGGGCATAACCTTTAGTGGCATATTAAATCACTAATAAAATACAGCTATGGAAAAGAATAAGTGTGAGGCAAGTCAGAGGAAGACAAATATCATATGCTATTGCTTATAGGAATCTAAAAAAAACTGATACAAATGAACTTATTTACAAAAAAAGAAACAGACTCAGAGAAGGAACTTATGGTTACCATGGAGGAAAGGGGGGACAGTGCAGAATGGGAGTCTGGGATTGACATGTACACACTACTATATTTAAAATAGATAACCAACAAGGACCCACTGGATAGCACAGGAAACTGTGCTTATTTAATATTCTGTAATAATCTAATTCTAAAGGATTATCAGTCCTGGGATTTCTTTGGAAGGAATGATGCTAAAGCTGAAACTCCAGTACTCTGGCCACCTCATGCGAAGAGCTGATTCATTGGAAAAGACTCTGATGCTGGGAGGGACTGGGGGGCAGGAAGAGAAGGGGACGACAGAGGATGAGATGGCTGGATGGCATAACCGACTCGATGGACGTGAGTCTGAGTGAACTCCTGGAGTTGGTGATGGACAGGGAGGCCCGGCTTGCTGCGATTCGTGGGGTCGCAAAGAGTTGGACGCGACTGAACTGAACTGAACTGAATAATCTAAATGGAGAAAGAATTTGAAAAAGAATAATACACCTGAAACTAACACAACTATACTCCAACATAAAATAAAAATTAAAAAAGAAAAATAATTGTTATTTACATACTCAAAGGTTATTAAATGAAAATAAAATCATGAAGCAAGGCTTCTCTGGCGGTCCAATGGTTAAGGATCCACTCACCAATGCAGGGGACAAAGGTCCAATCCCTGCTCCAGGAAGATCCCACCTGCTGCGAGGCAACTAAGCCCATGTACCATAATTACTGAGCCAGCACTCTGGAGCCCGTGAGAGCCACAACTATCAAATCCACTGGCTGCAACTACTGAAGCCCACTTTCCCTAGAGCCTGTGCTCTGCAACGAGAGAAGCCACTGCAATGAGAAGCCTAAGCACTACAACTTGCCCCAACTAGAGAAAAGCCTGTGCAGCAGTGAAGGCCCAGCACAACCAAAATTAAGTAAATAAATTTTTAAAAAAGCAATGACATTTGGGGCTTCACTAGCGGTCCAATGGATAAGACTCCAAACTCCCAACGCAGGGGACCGAGGTTTGATCCCTGCTCAGGGAACTCAGATCCCACATATTGCAACTGAGCCTGTGGGCTGTTCTGAGTCTCTGTACTGAGTCTAGAGAACCCCTCTCACCCCACCTAGAGAAGCCTTCTGAGCAACAAAGAGGCTGTGTGCTGCAATGAGGGCTTCAAGAGAAAAGCAATGACACGTACTGAGTTAAGTCATATTCTTAATACCTGGAGGATGAACACAAATCGACTTTTACCAGAATGTCAAAATCTGAATAGACATAGTGAGAGAATAGCACAGCTAGATATTTACTCCTCTAATTAGCAAATAGATAGTTTATGAAGTATACAGAGGTCCTGTGCTAGGCACTGAGGAGATGACCGAACGGGAGTATGACGAGAGACAAGAGAACACATGAGACCGCCCTGACTCTTCCGACAGAGTGAGCAGGCGGAATCAGAGAGCACAGAGCAGGGGCCCATCCTGGTCTAGGAGTCAAAGAAGGGTGAAACGTGTAACAGAGACAACAGCAGGTCGATACGTTAGGTGCAAATTCTAAGAGTTCAGTGTGTCTGGAGGACCTCACGTCAGTGGCAAGGAATGACAGTGGAGAGGAAGGCAGACGACCTGGGCTTCATCCAAAGTGTAATCGAGATAGAGGAAGTTATTAAAAAGTTTTAAGCAGGTGATCATGTTTCAAAGGTCATCCTGAAAGAGTAACCAAACCATAGGCAGAGAGACCTTAGGGTTATGAATTTGTGGCAGATGAGACATAATGCTAGCCTGACCAAAGTATAGTAGAGGGCTGGGGAAAAAAGTGTATGGACTGAAGAAGTACTTAAGCAGTTAAATTAAGAGAACCTGATAATAGGATAGGAGGTTAAGAGAGAACAAGGAGTCAAGAAAGATATCTAGGTTTCTGACTGGGGCAACAGGGTGAATGAAAGTGATAAGAGATACTGAAGAAATAGATCTGGGGAATGGGTAATAGGTTCAATTTTGGACATGCTGAATTTGTGCTATTTATGAGCTATCCAAGTGGAAATAATCAGTAACACACTGCTTGCTTACTTGCTTGCTAAGTCACTTCAGTTGTGTCTGACTCCTAGCGACCCCATAGACGGCTCCCCCGTCCCTGGGATTCTCCAGGCAAGAACATTGGAGTGGGTTGCCATTTCCTTCTCCAATGCATGAAAGTGAAAAGTGAAAATGAAGTCACCCAGTCATGTCTGACTCTTAGCGACCCCATAGACTGCAGCCCATCAGGCTCCTCCATCCATGGGATTTTCCAGGCAAGAATACTGGAGTGGGGTGCCGTTACCTTCTATGAATCAGTTAACGCCTTAGACATACAAATAGTACAGGTCTTCAGCTGGTCTGAGGTGAAGAGGAGTGTTAAGTTCACCCAGAGAGAATACTGTGCAAGTACTGCAGGGTTAGGACCAAGCCCTGAAGGACATCAACATTTAGAAACTGGAGAGTGAAAGATGCATCTTTGTAGATAAAGAAGGAAAGGTATGAGGGGCAGGAAGAAAATAAGTTTTCTTTACTTTTAATTTAGTTAAGAAATGGCTCTTAATTAAACCAAAGGTATGAGGGGCAGGAAGAAAATAAGTTTTCTTTACTTTTAATTTAGTTAAGAAATGGCTCTTAATTAAACCCAAAAGAGCGGGGAAGGTTTTTAGTTTTACACCAAGAATTTTTCAATTGCACTATAGTTGGTTTACAATATTGTGTTTCAGGTGTATAGCAAAGTGATTCAGTTACACACACATACATATTCTTTTCCAGATTCTTTCCCATTTTTAGGTTATTACAAGACACTGAATATAGTTTCCTGTGCTATACAGCAAATCCTTGTTGTTTATTTTATATACAGTGGCGTGTATCTGTTAATCCCATACTCCTAATTTATCTCTCCCCTAACTTCCTCTTTGGTAACAAGTTTTTTCTATATGTCTGTGAGTCTGTTTCTGTCCTGTAAATAAGTTCATTTGTACTATTTTTTAAAGTCCACATATAATGATATAACATGTCTTTCTCTGACTTACCTCGCTTAATGTGTTCCTTCTTTCTTTTTGGCTACACCTCATTGCTTGTGTGATCTTAGTTCCCTGACCAGGGAATTGAACCTGGACCACTGTACTGGAAATGCCAAGTCCAAATCACTGGACTGCCAGGAATTCCCCAGTATGGTAGTTTCCAGGTTCATCCAAGTTGCTGCAAGTGGCAATATTTCATTCTTTTTTTATGGCTGAGTAATATTCTTTTTGTGTGTACAGGTGCACGCACACACACACATCTTTAACCATTCACCTGTTGATGGACACTTATCCACATCTTGGCTATTATAAAAACTGCTATGAACATTGGGGTGCATCTATCTTTTTGAATTAGTTTTCATCTTTTCTGGACATATACACAGGAATGAGATTTTTAGTTTGTTTGTTTTTAATGAAATATGTGCTAAGTTGCTTCAGTTGTGTCCAACTCTTTGAAACCCCATGGACTGTAGCCCATCAGGCTCCTCTGTCCATGGAATTTTCCAGGCAAGAATACTGGACTGTGTTGTCGTACCCTGCTCCACGGGATCTTCACAACCCAGGGATCAAACCTGCATCTCTTATGTCTCCTGCACTGGCAGGCATTCCTTAATATTAGCACCACCTGGGAAGCCATAAAGTGAAAGTGAAAGTGAAGTCGTGTCCGACTAAGCAACCCCATGGACTGTAGCCTATCAGGCTCCTCCCTCCATGGGATTTTCCAGGCAAGAATACTGGAGTGGGTTGCCATTTCCTTCTCCAGGAGATCTTCCCGACCCAGGGTTTGAACCCGGGTCTCCCGCGTTGTAGGCAGACGCTTTACCATCTGAGCCACGAGGGACGTTCATAATGTTGTGTTAATTTCCACTTTTTAAGGGACTTCCATACTGTTTTCCATAGTGGCTGCACCAACGTATATTCCCACCAACAGTGTCGGAGGGTTCCCTTTTCTCCACACCCTCTCCAGTATTTACTATTTGTAGACTTTCTGATGAGCATCACTCTTAACAAAACTACATCCCAACTTCTAGGGCCATGTTTAGTCAGCTCTCAACACTGGTTACAACTGATGGAAAGCAATGTGTAAAAATGCAGCACATATTATCCCCAAATAATTTCAAACAACAGTTTCATAAGAATAAAGATCACCAAATCTTAGATTGGCCCCCAAATAAACCAAGTATACCAGTGGACTCCTAGCAAGTAGGTATATTATAACTCCCTGACAATATAGTTGATCAAAAAGAAGCATTCTTCCACATGCCAGCATGTGTACTTGTCCAACTTGTGGAAGTCTGTGAGTGAGAGCCTAAACTGAGGCAATGCAGACAGTCTATTTTTTTTTTTTTTTTGGCCATGGAATGTGGGATCTTGGCTCCCTGACCAGGGATAGAACCTACATCTTCTGCATTGAAAGGACAGCATCCTAACTACTGGACCACCGGGGAAACCCCTAGAACTTCTTTTTCAGAAGAAATTATAGCCAGAGTACTTTCATTGGGTACAATAGCTATTTAATATTGTTATAACTAACAAAGCAGTCTTTTCTAGGGGGAAATCCTTTATTTACTCAAAGGGATCAGACAAAGGGACTCATAAGTCATGCTGCAAATGCTAGCTGGATTAATAAACACACCTGAAGGCAATCTCTACTACAGAAAGAAAAGTAAAAGCATTATTCAATGAATGATCTGACTTCCAATGCCTGGAACATTCATAGTACACAAAGAACTCTGAAGGAATTAAGAGACTAGAGGAATTACAGGCAGATCATCTATGTTCCAATCTCATGTGTGTTAGTCGCTCAGTCGTGTGTCTGACTCTTTGCAACCCCATGGGGTGTTGCCCACAAGGCTCCATCCATATGATTTTCCAGGCAAGAATACTGGAGTGGGTTGCCATTTCTGCTACTTTGTGTACGACCTTGGACAAGTCAATTTCCTCACTATAGAAAAATAAGCAAGTTTTGACCAATAGCAGTATTTCATTAGAGAGTTGTCTGTGCTTAAATTTTAAGACTTACCTCATTAATCAGGGTTTCAAATTTGTTCCAATTTCCTAAGAACCATTTAGGTAAATCACTATATCCATTTCTCTTTAGGCTGTCCATATGTAAACTTCAGGCTTAAAAATACCATGTTCCTCACCTTCCAAAATGTAATGCTGTTTACACGCCCAACTAAGTTTTCATAGCATGACACATAATTAGATTTCATATGCATATCTTAAGAGCACAAATTACCTAAAGTTTAACTAGAACAGGTAAACTCTTAAATTAAACCTTGGCCAATTTCAAGGAAGAAGCTTCTAGTACACTACTTGGACATTTGTTATAGTATTTGAATTATAACTCAAAATGTCTGTGGGCCAAAGTAAAGAGATGGAGCTAAAGCTGGTAAGCATTATCTGAATCCTCTCATTGCACTACAGCTCACTTAAAAACTGTCAGCAAACCCCAAGTCTCTCATATTGGCCAACAGACTAAACATAACAAAAATGAAGAGCAAAAATTTACCTTAACTGTAACCCTAGGGTTCTTATTCTTAAAATGTATAAATCCTTGTCATTAATGGGTCAATTATTTCAAGAGTAGCTCTGACTTAACCCCTAAAGCTTGCACCCACCTCCCTCCTTTAAAAGTAGTTTTAAGAGCAGTAGTTTTCAGAACTGTGCAGAAGGTACAGAAATCACCCATATATCCCTTGTCCCCACGTATTATAGCCTCCCATAATGTCAACATTCCACATTGGGAACACTTGTTACAATCAATGAATGTATACTGGCACATCATTGCTATTCAAAAGTACATATTTTACATTAGAGTTCACTCTTCATATTGTATCTTCTTTGAGTTTTGACAAATTTACAACATATAACCACCATTTCAGAATCATAAGGAATCATTTCATTGCCCCCAAAATCCACTGGGTTCTGTCTACTCATCCTTTGCTTTGTTGTTGTTCAGTTGCTGAGTTGTGTCCAACTCTCTGCCACCCCATGTACTGCAGCACACCAGGATTCCCTGTCCATCACTGTCTCCATTAAGTCAGTGATGCCATCCAACCATCTCATCCTCTGTCGTCCCTTTCTCCTTATGCCCTCAATCTTTCCCAGCACCAGGGTCTTTTCCAATGAGTCAGCTCTTTGCATCAGGTGGCCAAAGTATTAGAGCTTCAGCTTCAGCATCAGTCCTTCCAATGAATATTCATGGCTGGTTTCCTTTAGAATTGACTGATTTGATTTTGCTGTCCAAGGGACTCTCAAGAGTCTTCTCCAGCATCACAATTGGAAAGCATCAATTCTTTGGCACTCATCCTTTATGGTCCAACTTTGACATCTGTGCATGACTACTGAAAAAAACAATTTTTAACTCCTAAACTGCAAATAGTAGCTAAGAGATTCTAAATGCTGAAATGACATTCAGAATCTTGAGGATGAAAAGGGAAGGTAAAAGTCAGGGCAGAAAAAAATAGGCCAAATATAAGAGCAAAGGAAAAGTAAAGAAGAGCAGCTGCATTTTAAGCATCAAAACACTCCACCCTTTAAAGAGCCAAAGCCAGATCCTTTAAGTATGGTTTTTCCTTTCCATTCCCTTCTAGGAATTCTAAGAGGGTCTTGGCTAATACACTATAACTGAGTCTTCTTAAGTAGGCAAAGCAGTTATAGCTTAAGTAAATTCCTGATCTCCATATAAACATTGACTGGAAGTGACTCATACCTTAGACTTACTCACTTTTAAGATACTAGTGGCAAAACTATGAACACTCTTGAGCTGGATGCTCTTTGACGGCACACTGCACACCGGCTCTACAGTTCTCTATGCTGTATTCGTGAATAGGATTAGCTTGATTAAACAGACTGAAGAGATTTTATAACCCACACTCAGACTTTTCAAATGCTAAGTCCATTCTTTTCAACACATCTGCCCTTTATTCGGCACAAGTGATATATGCATACAGCATCAATTCTTTTTACAGTATTCTGTATCTCACCTGTTTCTTAATCATTGCTTACCCTCCTCGACTGATGCAATCTTAGCCTTGCTAGTTCTCATTTTCAGTACTTCTCTCCCTCTAATCTATCACTAATCACTAGCTAACTCCGACTACTGCTCTTAGGAGATTAAGTGCTATAGTAGTTTCCAAGTGTCCTAGAAGTTAACTCCAAGATGCATTACCTTACCTTTGCTGCCAAGTCTTTAATAAAGTGCCCCAGATTACTCCCCCTTTCTTCGTTTCCTCATCTATCTCCTTCTCGTTGTTCAAGCAGCTCAGTTGCTAAGTCATGTCCAACTCTTTGGACCCCCATGGACTGTAGCTTGCCAGGCTCCTTTGTCCACTGTGATTCCCAGGCAAGTATACTGGAGTGGGCTGCCATTTCCTTCTCCAGGGGATCTTCCCGGACCAGGGATCGAACCCATGTCTCCTGCATTGGCAGGCAGATTCTTTACCACCGAGCCACCAGGGAACCCCTACTATGCCAGGTTTAAATGCCCTTTACCTGACAGTCCTCCATTTCCAGCTCACATGTGGTGCCATATGCCTGGAATCCCTCATTCCCCCCAAGACAATCTACTGGTCATCTTCTGTCATTTTAACTTCACTTGCCATGAGGTCTTGTCAGTAGCATTTTATGTTAGAAAATGCTACTTTTTCTAACATAATGGATCATAACTCTGGGTGTATACTTGAATCATCAATGTGTATGAAGCTGTTTCACCAGTGGCGTTGTCTTAAATACTGAGGTCCTGGCTTCATATCAGACCAATTAAAACAGAATCTCTGGGCAAGTACCCAGATACTGATGGTGATAGGTGGGGAGTTGTTTACATTTGGTTGTTTTTTCCAAAGCCCTACATGTGATTTTAAAAAGCTATCAGGGACATGAACCACTACATTAACTCTACCCAGGCTAGAAACAGAACTCCCATAACATTTATGTTCCCTAAACATATCTACATCCCTAAAATACACTTACTACATAGCCTTGACCAACACATATAATGTGAATATCTAAAATAATCTGTCATTAGGCTTAAACACCTTACAGTAGTTTATACACTCAAGTGTAGGGTTTCGCTTTTGTAAAATGGGGAAGATACTGCATACATTATAGGGATATAACAAAAGTCAAATAAGATACTGGATATTATACACTTAGCAAAACAACTGAATTATAAAAGGTACAAACGTTAAACCCCTTCAGGTATCAAGAATAACATGTTGATGCACTTTTTAAGAAACAAAACTTAAGTGGCAGAATGGAAGACATAGCTATCTGGATGAGGCCGAGTAGGTAGCTCCTGGCCAAGAGCTTTAATCAAAGGGTTCATTCATAGTATACACACTGGACAAATTTTTACCGCAAAAATGTCCCATCTTGATGCAAACTTTCCTTTAGAAAATCCTATTTAGGTGAAATCTGGTTAAAATTAATGCCAAAAACCAATTTTAAAAAAACCTGGAGACAGTTTTCGAAAGTAAGTAAAACACAGCCCAGGGACAGGCCTGATTCTTACAGTCCCTTGGCCACACCGTGTGAGGAGGCTGTTTTCAAATTACACAGAAGCGCAGGCAGCTGGCTCTATCTGCTTCCTTGGTCCCTGCATTTACAAGCATCCCAACACAGGATATCCAGAGAGGAACCTGCTGCCAGGGACTGGTCTGCCAGAAATTTAAAATGGAAAAAACTTTACTCCTTTAGATATCAAAACAAAGATTAAAAGGCATAAAGTAAAAATTTCAAATGAATATTAGAGAATAGAAAAAAGGCTAGGAATGACAAATAATGCCAATTTCAACTGACTGACAAGGGCTACCAGGACTGGTGGTGCTGTATTTTAAGAAGAATTCTGAGAGTGAATACATTGGTTCATCAGGGAAGCATGCCATGAGAGATAATGGATACTGTCACGGGCAGAGGACATGAAAGGGGCAGCATGTATGACATATATTTTCCATCCAGAAGACTCATAACTTAGAGTGTAATCTAAGAATCCGTATCAAAAAAGGTAAGTGGTAATGATGTACACACAGAATAGCATAGTTCTATTAGCATTAATCATACTATGTAAAAATCATTTGTTTCTGAGGGCAGGAACTTCAACACCTGTCAGAATGCCTTATATGCAACTATGAACAAAGGCATATTTCGGGCTTCCCTGGTGGCTCAGTGGTAAAGAAACTGCCTGCCAACGCAGGAAACACAGGCTTGATCCCTGATTCAGGAAGACCCCAAAAGCCACAGAACAACGCAGCTGGTGTGCTACACCTGCTGAGCCTGCGCTCTAGAGCCCACGAGTCGCAACTCCTGAGCCCACCTGCTGCAGCTACTGAGGTCCGTATGCCCTAGAGCCCGTGCTCCCCAACAAGAGGAGTCACCACAACCAGAGAGAAGCCCGCGCAGCAACGAAGACCCGGCACAGCCAAACATAAACATCTTTTAAGGCATACTGAATTAACTCTGTAATAAGGAAACAAAGAATTATGAGATCACATTATTTTGTGATATGGCATAATCACTTAAGGTCTATACACAAAAATACTCTCACACTCTAGTAAACGCCCATTTGAACAGCAAGCTGATTGCAGTAGGTACGGAGAAAAATACGCAATACCCCAAATGGGAAAGGCCCGGACTAGATTTAGAAGTGCAACTGTTAGAAGGGACACTCCTCTCCTCATTTTACTCTTGAGTGTGTGTGCTCAGTTGGTCAGTCATGTCTGAGCGCGCCATGGACTGTAGCCAGCCAGGCTCCTCTGTCCACGGAATTTTCCAGACAAGAATACTGGAGTGGATTGCCATTTCCTCCTCCACAGGATCTTCCCAACACAGGGATCAAACGCGCGTCTCTTGCATCTCCTGCATTAGCAGGCGGATTCTTTACCACTAGTGCCACTTGGGAAGCCTTTACCCTTGGGAGATAGTAGCAAAAAGTTAAATGAAAGGATAACCAACAATGAAAGGACACTCCATTTCAGTTTGTGTAAGCTTTCACTAGACATATCCCATGATCAGTAATTTGTATTTAGTTCTCATACACACAGTATATGGCACAGCATCCACTATGTGTAATTAAGCACTTAAATGCTTAACATGGTGAGGTTCTAACATCTATTTTCACTTAGACACTATAATAATATTAGTACTATTTTAATTATAAGAGTTAGTGTGTGACAGAAGGGCTACCCTCCTATATTTGCTCTGGACCACAAGAGTGAAAAACAAGTTTTACCCAGGATTTAAAAACTGTATCTATTCTCAAGCTCAAAACTACAATCTCAAAACAAGCAAACAGCCTAAAAGATTACTTCAAGGTACAGGATAGAGGTGTTAAAAGCAAAGTGGGTGGTTAATTCTAAGAATTAAGCTTTGCAAAAGATAAGTGTAATATTAATGACAAGCATACTTGTGACTAGAAAGATTGGGTCTGGATGATCTCTCAAGGAATCTTGGTCTGGATTTTCCATACTTGTACCTTCTTCCTACAAGTATGGAAATGAGCTTAATTGGCTCTTTGCTATTTTCTCTAGATATTTAAAAAATTATCACACACAAAACAACAGACAGCCTTTCCTCACAGTTCGAAAATTTCTGTCACAAAATTCAAGTGACTAGGCAAAGAATATAGATTTCTTTCTGTGGTAGTTCTGGAAGCAACAAGTGACAGACTATTGAAAAGGGGCTTTAAAGCCTTAGATTCAAGAATCTTAACACTTATAGTTAATACAATATGAGAAATCAATTTGATCTCACCTGTTGGGCAAATTTAAGCAACATTACTAACTGTAGGTTATCTAAAGCTAAAGAGGCTTTTATATCTCAAAAAAGAAAAAAACAATCAAAGTACACAAAGTGATAAACTTCATACTATCATCAGCAAACATTTGCCAGCATCTAAAGAGAGCTGGGAGCAAAAGGACTCAGGTTTTGGTCCAAGTCAAGCGTCTTTATTAACCATATGATCTTGGCAAGTTCTCCAACCTCAGATTCTTCACCTATAAAGCAATGAATCTGCCAGCCAATTACCCTACTTACCTCACAGGGTTTCTAGGAGGATCCAGGTAGATAACCTATTTGAAAAATTATGAAGACCTAAAATATATAACCAACATCATGCTAATCACCATGTAAAAAGAAATCATTAATCCACAATTCTGCTTTACTGAACATGCCAATGCCTTTGAGTGTGTGGATCACAACAAACTGTAAAAAATTCTTAAAGAGATGGGAACACCAGACCACCTGACCTGCCTCCTGAGAAATCTGTATGCAGGTCAAGAAGCAACAGTTAGAACTGGACATGGAACAACAGACTGGTCCCAAATAGGGAAAGGAGTACATCAAGGCTGTATATTGTCACCCTGATGCTGGGAAAGATTGAAGGCAGGAGAAGGGGATGACAGAGGATGAGATGGTTGGATGGCATCACCGACTCGATGGACATGAGTTTGAGTAAGCTTCAGGAGTTTGTGATAGACAGGGAAGCCTGGCGTACTCGAGTCCACGGGGTCGCAAAGAGTCGGACATGACTGAGCAAGTGAACTGACCTGAACTGAATCCACAATTCCCTCCATTCCACTCAATCCATAATCAAAATCACATAATTGTTCCAAAAGGACTATACTGCTATGTGGTTCATTTTAATTAACTAAATCACAGTCTATTCTCTAAAAGCCTGTCTAATGACATGGAAAAATAAACAAGCAGAAGAATAAATGTGGCAAAATAGGTAGCGAATTAGGTCACTAAAATCTTTTCTAAGATGGCCTGCCCTAAAGTTCAAGATTCCTGATGGGTCCTTTGAAATCTTCTTTCCTCTGGATTTCAGATGCTTAATTAAAGCACTCTCTTCACTGTTTAATTAAGAAAAAGATGTATTTTTCCCCTCACAATTTTTGAGTTTTGTGACCTAGTAAACATACCACAACACTTTTTACTGGATCATTCCAACTGGGCTCTGTAACGCTGCTCTCCAGTGGCTTTCCCATGAGTGAGAAGCAATTTCCTACTTCTTAACTGGGCTAGAGAAAGCTGTATATGGTTCCCAAATAATAGAGAATTCTTCCTTTCCTGTCACAGTTGTTGATACTCTGGTTTCTATGCTACATTAAGCCAAGTTCTTGGCTTCTACTGTATGAATCTAGACAAGTCACTTACAGTAACTTGGGACTCAGTTTCCACATCTTTAAAAATGAGAACTTGATTATCTCCAAGGATCTGTCTGGTTGAAATAGTGTATGATTCTCTTCAGATCACATTTATCAATTATGTGTCCAAGATACCTCGAAGAATAATTCCATCGTGGCTGCAGCTTCCAAATATGCAAAACATTTCTCATCACTCCCCCAGCCTCCAAAGGATAGTCAAAGCTACTGTAGAACAAATAAGAAATAATTTAACAGTGCAGTTTTTTTTGTGTGTGTGGTCTCCTACCTAGCTACACAACAGTTAACATTGCAGTTTTTAGAGTCATTAGATTTCAAAAAGAAACTGAATCAGAAAGATAATAGAAAGACACATACAAGAAAACAAACACTGAGTGTTCATTTCCAGAAACCAGTCCAATCTCATACCAGGTTATTTCCTGTGGGTAGGACTTATCTTAGGAGCCCAAGCCTAACCTCTGTCACTTCTAATCTGAGGATACCAAAACAGTCAGTAAGCCTTGCTAAATCACTCAATTTCAATCAACATTGGGAATCTTGAACTAAGAGGCCTGTATGAGGCACTGGGGTGGGGGCGGGGGAGCAGAATAAGGAAGTGGCAGCACAGGATGAACATGGATGGAGCTGTTTTCCTTCCAGGTAAGATTCTGTCGTAATGATTAATCAAAACAATGTTAGAAAACGAAGTCCAATAATGAGTGATTCACTCAAAAACTATATGCAAGGAACTCATCGAGGAGCAAATGAATTCTGGGAATTTAAAATCCTGTAATGCCCAGGCTGTGGCTGAAGTGGGAGTGGGCAGTCTGCCATCCATCAATAGCATTCTCCAAACCACCCCTTCTCTGGTGCAGTCTGAAAACATAATATTAAGAAAAATGTACCCAAACATTAATACTTAAGGAAATATGCTGTCTCATGAGTCTCCTAATGACTTAGGAATTCAGTGACTGACTGGCCATCCAGTTTTAGTAATCAATGAAAACATATTGGGAGTTAGTTTTGAGCAGGATGTTGAAAGATACTAACAAGTCCACATTAATTACCTGGAAATATATATTTTTTTAATATATGAGCATCACGGATGGGAGAAGCATGCTCAGAAACAAGGACAAGGATCACCACTTAGCAAGCATGCAGAGAAACATCAAATCACCAGTGAACAGCAGTGCAGAACAGCCCTTCTTCACTCACGTGGTTTCCACTGTCTCAGGCATTACATTAGTGCTCATCCAACTACAAAGTTTATTTCTGTTACAATGATCAGTCATGTTTTATCCAAACAGATACACCATAGAAATGGGAGTAAACAAAACAGCTTCTTTAAAGTGAAAAAGGGAAGGCTTTAGGTGAGTCTCCCAGACATCAATTTCTACTGTGAAACAGCACTACCAATGCAAATGACCATTCCCTTAACTTCTCTGCTTATCTGCTACCTTCAACTCTACTATGCACTTGAGGAACATAAATACATACATGACTGTAAATTAAGATGAGATACACTGTAATGATTTCCATTATTTCTCAAGGGCAAACTGCTTTGAAATGTGATTTTAGGTTACTAGCACTTATGTAAGAACACAAAGCTCTTAGATGTCTGGGTTTCTGGTATAGGCAGAAGATGAAGGCAGAAAGAGTACTAAATATAGTACTAAATAAAGAATATCCTAGAATCCCCCCAAAACCAAAACTGTTTCCAGTCTGACACATTTAAAAAAATGTGAGCCCAGAAAACAAAATTAACCAAACCTTTCAAGTATCATGATACTTTTTCTGATAACTTCTATAGTTAAACCTACAATCACAGTTAAAACTCTTAGAATGTAAAGAACTCACACATTTTATTGCTTCTCCCCCAAATTTTAAATAATATACATAAACCCTACTTTTACTAGTATACAGTGAACCTGCATTTACCTAAAAATGAAATTACAGTAACAGCACAGCTTAAGGAAAGCAATTAGAAGAGAAAATATGAAGAAACCCCAACCAAAGTAAAAGACACATCTCTTTCCCGTTAGTGTTATGGGTAACTTCTAAAGGTCTATGTGTTATAATTTATCTTTTCACATACTGCATAATAATGTTGACACAAATTATGTCAGATATAAGGAAAGGGAAAAAAATCATTAGCTGGACAGGGTCTTCTAATATATGTTATCACAGATAAACAAGACAGTCAATCTAAGCTTCACATAACTTGGTCAAACCTGGTAGAAGCCTCTCGGTAGAGGCTGTAGATGAGACAGCGATAGTTACCATTGACTAGGCTAAACGATAATAAGCCATAACCTAAAGGCACAGGATAAGATACACTGCACGCCTCTCGGTATTACACACCTCTACTTCGCTCAATGTTTGGACTGAAACATACTTTTACCCGCCTCCATGCGTTTTCTCCTTTACAATATAAATTATTTCCAAACCTGGCTGGCTAGGGGCGTAAAACATTTTCCCCAAGAGAAACCTATAGAAAGAGACACAAGCCTAGGGCTTTTTCTCTCTTTATAATTTTAATTAGGCATGTGCCTCCACCTCGTCTCACACTTTTCTCTGGGTTACCTATCAGGAGGGTGTGAGAATATAAACACCCGGTCGTCCACCCCCACCCTCTCAGGAGTGCCTCGCACAGACAAGGATCATCCTGCTCCTTCCCTTTTAGTCTCATCACCTTTGAGAAGCTTATCGAATACTTCTTCCCTTCGCTCCCCCACCCTTATTCATGGCTGAGCACCACAGGCTCCCCATCCTTCTTCCAAGGAAGGGACTGGCAAAAAAGAAAGAGGCATGCTTGAGAAATTAAAGACGAAGAAACCTGACAACCAAACAGTTTAAACCAATGGGGTTGGCCTTTCTCTCCCACCTTGGCCTCGGACCAGTAGTCGGTTCCCTAAATGCTGAAATCTCTGGTCTTCACGTTCTCCCCACCCCCATCCCCTCAGAGATGAGGCCGGAAAATGAAAAGGCCGGGGTGAGCCGCGAGGCTGGGTCAATCCTATCGGAGCCTGGGGTCCCCGGGCGGCGGTCCCCGGGGAGGATGGAGATCGCGGGGGAGGAGCGGGGGGTCCCCCCGACCGGGGCCCCCCCGACCAGAGACCCTCCGACGCACCCACCCGAAGACCCCCGGGCCCTTCCCCGTCGGCCTCCCCCGGGCCCAGCCTCCCGCAGGGCCCCTCCCCGGCCCGGCACTGCAGCGGCACCCGGGGCGGACCCCAAGCTGGCCTCACTCGCACACACGCCACAACACAAAAGCGCCGCGGCCGCCGCCTTCCCGCCCCCACAGCCCGGCGGAGCAATCAATGAGGCGGCCGGCGCCCGCGTCTCCGCCGCGCACAGCCGACAGCGGGGCCAGACGGCAGGGGCGGCGGCGAGGCTCACCATCGCTCCGCTTGATCTCCACGTAAATCCCGATCTGGATCTTGCCGAAGTTGGCCGTTGCCATCACCTCATCTGGAGCAGCGGCGGCGGGCCGAGGGAGGGGGATCAGAGGGCGGAAAAGGCGGGGAGGGGGCGGGGTAGGTGCGGGAGGGGGAGCGGTTGCCCGCGGCCGCGCCGGCCCGGGCGACAGCGTGAACGCGAGCAGGGGCCGCGAGGAGCAGCGGCGGACTGGCAGGCAGAGGCCCCGGGCCTGCAGGCCGGCGGGAGGACGCGCACGCCGGGGCGTCGGGGTGAAGCGAGGGCCGGGGCGGTGCGGCGCGGCGGCGCGGGGGAGAGTGGGAGGGCCCGCACCGCCGGCCCAAAAGCCGACGCTGGGGAGGCGGGGCGCCGCGCGCCTGCGCAGAGCGTGCCTCCCGCGTCTTTTCCCGGTCGGCCCGCCTTGCCCCGCTGCCTGCAGGCGGCCCCGCCCAGCTCCACGGCTGGGAGGGCGGCGGCCGAGGCTAGGCTGGCGGAGGGAGCGGAGCGCGCGCGGCAAGGCCCTCGGGGAGCCTGCGTCTAGTTTGATTTCTGCGCGCGGCCTGGAAGAGGCGGGAATCTGCGCTTCCAAGAACTTGCACTGTTGCTGGAATGGATTAAGCTCCTTGCGGTTTCTGGGCTTTCCGGCTGGAGCGCGAGGCTGGGGGATGTGCATTTAGGGGTCGGCCATTGATAGCATGGGTTCAGTGTCTCATCTGACAGTGTCACCGCCATTGCTTCTTAGAGGTGGTCTGTGCGAGGAGACGTCCCAAGGTTTCCCATCCAGTGCTAGACGAAGAAACACCTTTGAGGTGTCACCCACACTTAGTCGGAATGAAGATCCGCTTTTCATGGCCTTGACGTACAGCTCATCGCCATTCAAAAAGAAACGGCGTAGGCGGGGAGTGGGGGATTAGATTGCTGGATTTATGATGCATCCGATGCAGATGTCTTGGCTCTGCTGTAGAGTTCAAGACTGTTTGCCCTGGACCATAAAACCAGGAACTATGATTCAAGGACAGAGGGCCAAATAAAGTTGACGAAGAAATGTGCCTTTTCGGTAGTCAGTTGGTGAGTCTGACCACACCAGCGTGTGGAGAGCAGGATTCTTCGTCCTGGCAGAACAGGAAAGCCCTGTGGACAGGGACCTTGAAAACTACATTTACAGCACTGTGTACAAACCTCCAAACGTGTGACATTTGCTTCTAGTTTTAGGACTTGACATGGAGGAAACACACTTATCGTGCCCTGCTTTCTCTAGTCATTGTTAATCTCCCTGTAATGATAATTTAAAACATACAGTTTTAAAATTTAAAAATTGGAAACTGGATATGTGTGTGTTAAGTGTGTGTAGGAGTATATGCAAATGGCTAGTATTTTTATCCTAATATAATCAAGTCAAGTAGACCCTAAAAGTTTTGTTGAGAAAGATTTGGACTCTGTAACTTAAATGTACTGAAGGCATACTTATCAAAGAACAAAGTTTCTTAGATCCAGTCTAAAGTAAAAATAATGTCTGTGAGAAAAACACTAGGCAGACAACTTTGAAAACCAGCTTTTACATATCAGAAATGACTAGTGTAAACCTCAATTTAGGACCTCTGTTTCAAAATAAGATTTGACCAAACCAGGGTTTAGTTGTTTTTTTTTAATTATCTTGAGCGTTTTATCTGAACTCTTTGAGCTTCTGTCTAGTAGAACACCTCTGATGTCTCTATGACTGAGGTATAAAGTTTCTATGTATTTGCTTGCAAATTCTTTTAAGAATACAAAGAAATCAAGCTATACACTTATTAAATTTAAAATTGCTTCATAAAATGTGTTTTATCATGGTTGCTGACACATACCTTGCCCTCCATGGGCTATATAATTAAGAAGCCTAAACCTTTAATCCATAGTCAAAGGTATTTAAAAAATATATACATTATCCTGCTCTATAAAAAAATGTATGAGATGTGCTACTTGTCAAACATAAAAACCTTTCCTTTATAGGTCATACCCAAAAGGCGTATGTTTTTCTGTATGCCCCACCCAGCATTTATATTTCCCAAGACTTGCATCTTGGGCTTTGTGCCAGTGGCCTTCTGAAGAGCACCGGTAAATAAATGCAGTGCGGCTACGTTTCCATCAACATCCTATATCAAGAATTCTGACTCTGGCTCCAGCGTTAGCAAACTATATAACCCCGACTAGAACAGTGACTGGCATATAGTAGGCACTCAGACATTTGTTCAAGGAATTAACTTGTTAAGCTGCTCCAAATCTCGGTTACTTTCTTAAACAGCCTGGAAAAATAACTTCTATTCTCTCAATCGCAGAAAATTTTCATGAGGATCAAATGAAATGATAAAATGTGATAGTATTTTGTATTTATAAGTATAATCGAGTTTAAAAAAGATAGTAAACCACCCTATAAAACATAGCCTAATACTTTACTGTAATCTTCAAATCATTACTTGAAATTTTATATCCAATGATATAAAATTAAACACACTTTGCAATTTGGCTCTGACCCTCAACATCTCATATCTGAGAGGATAGCAAGAGCTTAACAGACCTGTCTGTATTCTTTTACCCACTTGAGTCCTTCCTACCTTACTTTACAGAATAATTTTGCTCAAGGGTAATTTCCATCAAGTCATATCCTATTCATAGTAGCTGCTGTTGTCCTACCCTATCCTGAATTGATAAACCATTTCAAAAAAAATCATAGTTTCTGTAATAAAGCCAAGCCAATCTCCTTATAAAGCCTAGATTAAATTTTTTTTGTCTGCTTTGGAGTCATTAGTACCTAAACGTTAAGAGATTATTCCAAGAAAGAGGCTGTTAAGTCAGTGAGCAAGATTTGAAGCAGAGGGCAGCACTTACCAGAACCAGTTACCTGCTCCTCTGGCAAAGAGCAGAGGAAGGACTTGGCTTCAGTTCTAGCTCAAATCATATGTACTTGTCTACATCTTATTTGAAATTTTCCATTCAATGTTTGCCTCTAAGTTACTTCCACAAAGTTTGTGAATTTAGAATTGAATGGAAGGATAATAGACAGAGTTGATAGAAACTTTCTTTGACTCTATTGTCTACTTTCTGTCCTCGGCTGTTTGGGAAACTCTGTTTGGTTGTCAGTGATTCCCATTGCCATTAAATCTACTCAAATTTTAATTATAATTAAACGTGTAATTTTACCGTAATATATTTTAGTCCTTAAAGGAATACATTAAAAACACTTGGGAGATATGAATCCCAATTGTACCCACTCTATAATATCTGCTTTTTTCTACTTTGTTGGATTTCTCTTCCTGCCTGCAAACATTTTCAGACTCCTTTGTCTTGGAAAAAAGTTTTCTTGATCCTTCTCTTCCTATTCAAATTCCATTCTATTTTTTTCTTTCCCTCCCCTGCAAAATTCTCAAATGATTGCTTTAAATACTCACTACCTTGATTCCACATCACCCATTCACTTCCTAACCCCTAGACCTGGATTCAGTCCTCTACTGTATTATATTTTTAAAGTCAACAATTACCTTGTAATTACCTCATTCAGTATACACTACCATCTTTATTTACCTTGAATTCACTGGAAAATGGCCAACCTGCTGTCTCCCAAACAATACCTTGCCCATTCCCACCTCAGTTTATGCTCATAGAGTAAATAATTTACTCTCCTCTTTCTTAGTCTGTGCTGCATGGCTTGTGGGATCTTATTTCCCCAAGCATGGATTGAACCTATGACCCCCGGAGTGGAAGCACAGAGTCCTAACCACTGGACCACCAGGGAAGTCCCATATTCTTCTCTGCTTAAAACTTTTCCATGTGGCAAAGCGCAGCTGTAGGTATGCGGGCTTTCTTTATGGTATTTTGTCCACTCAATCTAATCTATAAGGACTGCTCTGTCTGAGTGATTCTCCCCCAGCCATGATCATCAGACACACTTAAGAAATATTTTAATAAAAATGCATAAACACAAATTTTACTTCAGGCCTAATAGTTTAAAATTTCTAGTGGGGAGCTTAAAGTCTGCTTTTTAAAAACTCATCAGGAAGATTCTGAAACATATGTATAACTGGTTGAGAACTATTGATTATGCCTGAATTTCCATAATTTGGTATTTTCTAAACACTGGCCACTTAGGAACTAGGTAATGAATAGACATTGATTGGTTATTTATCTAGTCCATCTTCTTTGTTATAATTCTTTCATGTATACTTTTCAATAATCTACTTATCAAACATTTTGATAGTATACTTTCATCTATACCTTTCGATAGTGTCTTGGATTATATTAACTTTTGGTAGAGAGCTAATTTTAAGGTCCATATTAGACTTAGATCTGTATAGAAATATCAATAATGTGGTATCATATTCAATTATTGTCTGCACTGAAGTATGCCTAATCCTTATACTGGTTCATGAAGTGTTTGCCTTTTTATTTACACGACAGATTCCTCTCAAAAATAGGAAGTATAGAGGTTTTCCCTTACACCAGATTTTCAGTAATTTGATGAATATAACTCATAAATAACAAGAAATGGTCTTTTCACCGTTTGGAGTAATATATCCAAAGTGAAAATCATTTCTATATCCTTAAATTAGTTATTTTGTATATTATTACAATAGTTATTGAAGCTGAAATTCTAATACTTTGGCCACCTGATGCAAAGAGCTGACTAATTTGAAAAGACCCTGATGATGGGAAAGATTGAAGGCGGGAAGAGAAGGGGACGACAGAGGATGGGATGGCTGGATGGCATCACCGACTCAATGGACATGAGTTTGAGTGAATTCCAGGAGTTGGTGATGGACAGGGAGGCCTGGTGTGCTGCAGTCCATGGGGTCACAAAGAGTCGGACACGACTTAGCAACTGAACTGAACTGAACTGAACTGACAATAGTTATTAATTCGAGAGCTAAGTAAACTCTTTTATAGAGTTGTTATGTAGCATCAATGAAGTAAAACAGAATGATTGATGTTGTGCTACACATACTCATTATTTTAAAAAACTATGACCAGTGTTGTTTTGTTCAATATATTCAGTCTAAGTCAAGTTTAACTAGAGAATAGGGTTCCCTGAAATATTTCTTGTTGTTAAAGGATAGCATCTGATATTTTGGTTGCTGTTATGATGTAATCATAAAAAACTTCAGAAAGCCAAATTTCCAATAAATATTAAGACCCCAAACATACCTTATTTCCCTAATCTTTGTTAATATACATACTTACTTTTATGACTGTTTGAGTTCTTTCTTTAAATCAAACATACATGTTATGTACCATGATCAGAACCTAGCTAGGACAAAGTAAACACATAACAGTGGAAACAAAGACATGTTTTTCATTGTAGATTTAATCTCTTGAAATATTTGTTTTGCTTGACTTCATTTCTTATGACTATTTCAGGGACTATTTTTTATAGTCCCTATATTATAATTTTGATTTTTGTTTTTTATTTTACTGCACTGGGTCTTCGTTGCTATGCGCAGGCTTCCTCTAGTTGTGGAGAGTGGGGCTAGTTGCGTGGACTTATTGTGGTGACTTCTCTTGTTGAGGCATGCAGGCTTTAAGCGTGGTCTCAGTAGTTGTGCACGGGCTTACTTGCTCTGTGGCGTGTGGAATCTTCTGGACTAGGGATTGAACTCCTGTCCTCTGCATTGGCAGGTGGATTCTTATCTACTGTGCCATCAGGGAAGTCCCATATATTTATAATTTTTAATAGCCATATCTATTCCATATATTTCTTCTTCTTTTCTTGCGGGAGGGGGGCACACCCTGGGGCATATGGGATCTTAGTTCTCGATCAGGGATCCAACCCATGACCCCTACTGCAGAAAAGCAGAGTCCAGTTCTCCTGGGTTCCCTTACCCTCCTGCTCTCCACCCTGGTGCCCTTTCCCAATAAAATCTCTTGCTTTGTCAGCACATGTGTCTCCTAGGACAATTCATTTCCGAGTGTTAGACAGGAGCCCAGTTTCGGGCCCTGGAAGGGGCCGCCTTCCTGCAACAAATGGCGACTCTGGAGGGGACTCTTCTTCGCTGAGACTGACATCCTGACCACTCGGGGTACTCAGGGGCCAGCTTGCCTGTCAATGGACCAGACCCAGCGGCCGCAACTGGGACCCTTTTGTCCCTGGTCTCCTCCTGACGTGGACAACTGGCAAGAGTGCCCCAACCAGTAAGGAAGACTATTGACCTCTCTCCCCTTCCCTCTCTCTTTCCTCTCCTTAACCCTTCCTGTCCTTTCCTATTTTCCTAGTCCCCCGGTCCTGGACACAGGAATCTGGCTGAAGGGCCCTCAGCCTGAGCTGAGGATTGGAGACTGATCACCTCCTCTTGGCAGAGAACTCGAATTCTGGTTCTGGTCTGGTCTGATTTCTGGTAGGGCCAAGTTCCAGTCCTCCCTTCTCTGGAGGCCCAGGGAAAAGTCCCATAACGCCTGGGCATCTGTAGGTGGCAGACGTCTGTAAGGCCACCCCTTTTGCCGCCCCCCTCCCACCTCTTCCCCCTTCTTCTTTCAACCTGGCTTCCTTTCCTCCCTTGAAATCTTTGATGTTAGTACTTAGATTCTTGTAATTAAGGGCTTCCCTGGTGGTGCAGAGGTTAAAGCGTCTGCCTGCAATGTGGGAGACCTGGGTCCGATCCCTGGGTCCGATACCTGAGTCGGCAAGATCCCCGGGAGAAGGAAATGGCAACCCACTCTGGTATTCTTGCCTGGAGAATCCCATGGACGGAGGAGCTTGGTGGGCTACAGTCCACGGGTCGCAAAGAGTCGGACACGACAGCGACTTCACTTTTACTTTAACCACTGGACTGCCAGGGAATTCCCTTGCTATTCCATGTATTTCTAAGTCATGTTTTGCTTACACATTCACTGTATTGTTGGGTTATCTTCAAAGTAAAATTCTAATTAGGAACATCTTTGAAAACCTTTTTTTGTGGGAAACTTCCTCTAAATGAAAATACCACATCAAAAGATATGAAAGTTATCACTTAAATTGCAAAGGAGATAACATCACTTCCTTCTTAGAACCAATCACCAGGTTCCTAGAATAAAATCTAAATTCTTTACAAAACAACACATGATCTAGCTTTGGGGATCTCTCCACCCCAGTCTGGTACGACACACTCCTGCTCATTCTTCTCTAGCCTCACTGAGTTATTTACTTTCCCTTAAATATTTCAAGCTCTTCCCTAGATCAAGATAGTGGCTCTTGCTCAACTTGTCATATGACTGTTTCTGTTATCTTTCAGATATGAGTAAAAAAATACCCACATTTATACTTGCTGGTGTGAGTCTTTTCTTGAATGAGCTAAACTGGTAATGTATTTTCTTATTTACAAGACCTAGAAAATCCATATTTAATGTTTTTGTCTTTTAAACCTCAAAAATCTCTAGTAGATACAGATAATTACTAAGTAATGAATTCTCATAAAGAATTTTTAAGTGCGAAAGAGTATAAAGTAAAATGAAAGGGAAAACTCTCAGCCCTCCACCCCACCCGCCTCGACCTCTCACATCCTCCCTCACCCTGGCTTGCCCTCCAAGTTCCTTGGCTTCTTTAATACTACATCAATCCAGTAATCCTCAAACTGTACTGGGTACAAGATTCATGTGGGTTGATTGTTATGCAGAGTCTAGGGTTCAGTCACCAGAGACTATGATTCCGTAGGTCTAGTATGTAGTTCAGTAGAAGATCTTCTATGGTCTCATAGGTCAGGAGATCTTATATGAAGTCTAAGAATATGTATTTTAACATGTACTCTAGGTACTTTAGGGGATTTTCATACAAACAGATGACGATGCTTTCAAAAACTTTTTAAAAACTCATTTAACATATGAGTAATGCCTATGATGTATATTTTAAAGAAATCATGCTTTATATATTGTTCTGAAAGTTTCGTTTAAAATATATTTTGGACCCCTTTCCATGACAATGTTCACAGATCTATCTCTGTTTTAATAGCTGGTTATTATTCCACTGTATGTTTGAATAGTAGAGTGTAGGCAGGTAAGCATGTAGATAATTATTTGGGTTGTTTCCATTTTCTCTCTTTCTCTTATCAACAGTGTCGAATACATTCATTTTGTCCTGTTGTGTGAATCATTCTATAGGATAACATCCTAGAATTAGAATTGCTGAGCCAAAAAGATAGTCACATTTTCAATTTTGGGTAAAATTGAGCAATTTTTGTGTTGTTTTGATATTTTTGATGTTATACATCAATTATGTTTCACACATTATTTTAATTAAGCATAATATATCATCATTTTCATAGTTAATCTATGCCCTCTCCCATTCCTGTAGATTTCCAGATATCTAACCAAATTCTTGGCCTTGACATACTGCCTTGTTCTGATTTCTAGCTTGTGTACAAAGCCTGCTTCAGGAGTTGATTCAGACCCCTGCTCTAAATTTATGGCCCAATTTTCTGTAATTTCTCAGGGCTAGCTGTTTCCACACCTCCCTTGCACTCATTGCTATGTCATGATTCTTTAAGTCCACACCCTAGCCCAGGACTCCATAAAACAGTTCCACCCATATCCTTCTCACCTACTCCTACGTATATGGAACAATAACAAACTATATAAATAATTTGTAGTTACATGCTGATTGTGTAGTGTAGGCTCTAAGTAGAGAATAAAGTCCATTTGAACTAGAGAAGTCAGGAAAGAAATTTTAAAATACTCTTTTGTGTTTTTATATTTTGTTTATGACCATTGAAGAAGTTCAGTTTTAAAAAGGGAGTAGCGATCAAGAGGTATGATTTCAGCTAGGCCCTGAAAGATGACTGAGATCCATATAGACAGAGATCTAAATAGCAGAGAAGAAAGCAAACAAGGCAAAAACAACAACAACAAAAAACGACCACCACAAACAGAAGTAAGATATTTTTGATACAACCACTTGATGAAGCCATTTTGACAAGAGGTAGGACAGCCCAATTAAAATGTAAAAGTCATGATTTCTGCCTTAAAAAAATTTGGATGTGTACAGCCAGACATCTGTATTCTGTCTATAATGGTTCCAAATAGGAAAAGGAGTACATCAAGGCTATATATTGTCACCCTGCTTATTTAACTTCTATGCAGAGTACATCATGAGAAACGCTGGGCCGGAAGAAGCACAAGCTGGAATCAAGATTGCCGGGAGAAATATCAATAACCTCAGTATGCAGACGACACCACCCTTATGGCAGAAAGTGAAGAGGAACTCAAAAGCCTCTTGATGAAAGTGAAAGAGGAGAGTGAAAAAGTTGGCTTAAAGCTCAACATTCAGAAAACTAAGATCATGGTATCTGGTCCCATCACTTCATGGGAAAAAGATGGGGAAACAGTAAGTAAACACAACAGTGTCAGACTTTATTTTGGGGGGCTCCAAAATCACTGCAGATGGTGATTGCAGCCATCAAATTAAAAGACACTTACTCCTTGGAAGGAAAGTTATGACCAATCTAGATAATATATTGAAAAGCAGAGATATTACTTTGCCAACAAAGGTCCATCTAGTCAAGGCTATAGTTTTTCCAGTGGTCATGTATGGATGTGAGAGTTGGACTGTGAAGAAGGCTGAGCGCTGAAGAATTGATGCTTTTGAACTGTGGTGTTGGAGAAGACTCTTGAGAGTCCCTTGGACTGCAAGGAGATCCAACTAGTCCATTCTAAAGGAGATCAGTCCTGTGCGTTCATTGGAGGGACTGATGCTAAAACTGAAACTCCAATACTTTGGCCACCTCATGCGAAGAGTTGACTCATTGGAAAAGACTCTGATGCTGGGAGGGATGAGGGGCAGGAGGAGAAGGGGACGACAGAGGACGAGACAGCTGGATGGCATCGCCGACTCGATGGACATGAGTTTGGGTGGACTCCGGGAGTTGGTGATGGACAGGGAGGCCTGGCGTGCTGTGATTCATGGGGTCGCAAAGAGTCGGACATGACTGAGTGACTGAACTGAACTAAACTGAATGCTCACTCCAAATATGGTGGACTTCTGTGTTCTACTTTAGTCACTTCTGTATTGCTTGAACTTTAAGTTAGCATGTATTGTTTTTATAATCAGATTTTTTTCACAAAAGTATAGGATCACCAGCTCTTACAGGAGGGAGATTGAAGAGACATAGCTGATAAGAAACGTACACCTTGAAGGTGGATATTATTGTGATGGGCTTTGAACATTGTGCAGAGATGTTCACCCTTGGCATGGACATCAGTGGGGAATTCCTTTGAGGACAGGTATGATAAAGCAAAAATGCAATTTATTTAAAGCTATAATTTACTTTGTATTTTATTTTGATAGAATGCCCAAGTCAGTCAATTTAGATTTGATATTGTAGTGAACATGTGTTGCTTCCTTCTCAATAATCTCTTCTTTCTTCCTAGTAATACCTTGAATTTCTCAATTATCCAGTTTGAATGGGACTGACCCTTCCTCCAACAGCTCCAAGGGTAGACCCTGATTAGTATAAGCCAGTCAGTAGATTTCATCCCCCTGACGCAATGATTGTTTCATAGATGAAAATATTCCAGTAAGGTGTAAAGAGTCTCCATTCTCAGAACTGGTTTGAGTAATTAGGTAAACAAACTCCCACTTTTCTGCTAGAAAATGAACCTGAAGAAGGAAGCTTCAGAGTTGTTAGCAACCATCATTGTGACTACAGAGTGAGGGCCTGGTGAAAAAAAAGTGGACTCAACCTTGACAAAGCAGAGCCAAAATTTTGAGGGAGAAAAACTGGGTGCTTGTCCTGATTCTTGACCTGCTGGGCTGAATGAAAGCATCCCTGAAGTCATATCTATTTCTGAGTTTTCCTGCAACATAATCCATAAATTCACTTCAATGTTTCAGCTAGTTGAAGCTGAATTTTCTCCTTTCTGCAGCCAAGAATCCCAATAAATCCAAGAGACATGGCACTTGTGGCTGTTAGTACTGTCTTGAACTCTGTAGGATGTTGTCACGTGCAAAAAATGGATCAAACGTTAGGGTTTGAATTTGTGCTTTGACAGAGTTTATAGCAGAAGTTAAAGTCCCTAAGGTTCAAATTCCCACAGGGATATAGAATTTAAAATAGTCTCACTAGTAGATTTATTATCAATTGGCTTCTAGAAATTATTTTTAGCAATCTCCTATCAAGCTTCGTTTTACCTTTAACCAAGTACTGGAAGAAATGGGGCTAAAGATGTAAAGTAACTTGGGTCAGTCATTTTAGTTTATTTTCTAACCTCTTGATGAGAAGTATTTGTACCACATTAGAGGCTGTAAAAAAAAATTAGAAATTTAAGATTTTATTTTGAAATCAATTCACTTGGTTTTACATAAGATCCCAAATACATTCTGAAGATATAAAGTGCTATTTGAAACAAGACATCGAGTAAACATATACCCTTGTTATTGAACTTAAAGATTTAATCCTTTTTTAAAAAGTGATTTTTCTCAGACTGTAGAAGCAGTTTCCTATAAATCATGTTAGACCTGGAAAGACTGTAGCAGGAGTGGCCCCAAGACTTGCATTTGTAAGAGTTGCTGTTGAAGGGCTAGCCAGAGCCATGTTTAAAAGGGTGATAACTAAGGAAATGGATGAACACTATCTGAAGAAGGAAAAGAAAATATAAGTAAAATATCAGTTGATGTTAGAGAATCCAGGCAGGTTTAGTTTATAGTTTTTAAATAGGCATGGCTCTGATTTTGACAAAGGCCTTCAGAGCAGTTCAAAGAGAAAGAATAAGTGGATCCTGCAGAAGTTTTGGGAAGACTTTGCTGAACTCTGACACAACCATCAGTACCTGTCCAGGAATTAAAAGAACTTCAGAAAAAAACTTTTGAGGAGCAGTCAGAATGTGTACATATACTGAATATTGTATATATTAAAGAATCATCTTTAATTTTATTGTGTGTGAAAGTGATATATATATATCATTGTTCTGTTTTTTAAAAAATATTCCTATTTAAAAATATCCCTTATTTGTTAAAGATACACACACACACGCATCTGCGTACAGAGACTTTTATCAAAGGGGAGACACCATGAATCTTTTAAACTCTTTAATAAAGATGAAATTTTCAGTCCTTACAAGTTGAAGATTGATACAAGAATGTCACATGTCATGGAAAATGGAAGATATGAAAATCACAAGTATTCTATAAATGAATAGCAGAAACTGCTGATCCTCAGCCTCCCTCTATTAGAGCAGCCATATGATAAGAGTTCTGGCCAGTGGAAGGTTAGTAGAATTGATGTGCACTCTTTCAAGCCATCAAACCTTCCTGCGTTGTTCTCATTTTTTCTCTCACCTTTCAGTTGAAGGACAGAACTCCTAGAAATGCTGCTGCTGCTGCTAGGTCACTTCAGTCGTGTTCGACCCTGTGGGACCCCATAGACAACAGCCCACCAGGCTCCTCCGTCCCTGGGATTCTCCAGGCAAGAACCCTGGAGTGGGTTGCCATTTCCTTCTCCAATGCATGAAAGTGAAAAGTGAAAGTGAAGTTGCTCAGTCGTATCTGACTTAGAGACCCCATGGACTGCAGCCCACCAGGCTCCCCCGCCCATGGGATTTTCCAGGCAAGAGTACTGGAGTGGGTTGCCATTGCCTTCTCCATCCTAGAAATGAGTGAAGCCCAAAACCAGAAGGACTCTGGATCCTGAATGACTGTCCCTCTCCCCTCTGAACTACAGGGCACTATGCAGTGTTGGATAAGAAGCAGATTTTTATTGGATTACATCCCTAACAGTTTGGTATTGTTTATTAGAGAAGTTAGTCTGTTACGATTAATAAACAAGTCACCATCAACATTTTAGATTATTAAATGATAAATAAAAGTGGTGGTTTGATTATGACCAGAGAATTCTCACCGGGCACAGGTTTCCTAGGAAACCGACTCTGAAATAGAGATTACTTTTCACTTTCATGCATTGGAGAGGGAAATGGCAACCCACTCCAGTGTTCTTGCCCGGAGAATCCCAGAGACGGGGAAGCATCATGGGCTGTCTATGGGGTCGCACAGAGTCGGACATGACTGAAGCGGCTTAGCAGCAGCAGCAGGAAATTTACTAGGAAGTGGCTTAAGGATCAACACCTTCGGGAGAGCATAAGAAGTGGGACTGGGCAGAAGGAGAAGTTGTATTGCCAACAGAGGCCACTGCAATTGCATGGAGAGCTTTAGAGCTAGGATATTCTTTCAAAGATTCTCGAGTTGAAATGAGGGAGCAGTTGTACCCCTGTATGTGGGCCAGTTTTTGCATTTGAGTTTTCCTAGGGGAGTGCTGCGATTCATGGGGTCTCAAGGAGTCGGACACGACTGAGCGACTGAACTGAACTGAACTGAGGGGAGGGGAGACGATGTTGGATGAGGCAGCTTCCTTTGGCAGTGGGCAGCGCCTGAAGAGGAATTCAGCTGGGAGTCCTCAGTAGCCAACACTCCTGTAACGGGAAATTAATGCCTGAAAGATGGGTCTGGGCAGTGCAATACATATCCACTTCAGAAATATTCCAGAAGCTGGGTTGTGAGTGACAATATGCTTTTAATGAATAAGCCAAGAAGCTATGTATTGTTTACTAAGGAGACTGGCTACTAAGGCCAAGGGATTAGTAAAGTCTGTATTGAATGCCAAGGAGTTTGAGAAAATAATATTAAGACAGCAGAAGACGGGTAGATGGGGGAGGTGGGGGAATCTTCCTGGAGGTTTTAACCAAAAGACCTGGTTAAAGATAACTGCTTGAAATAAACCCACTCCAGTGTTCTTGCCTTGAGACTCCCAGGGACGGGGGAGCCTGGTGTGCTGGCGTCTATGGGGTCGCACAGAGTCGGACATGACTGAAGTGACTTAAAATAAATAAAGCACAGCTTCTAATTGTTACCCTCCACTGACTTTCTGATTACCCATTTGATGATAATATTTCATTGAAAACCAGTTGGAGACTATTAAAATGATCAAAACAATGGTTCAGTGAGGTCTTTAAAACTTGATTCTTAATACATTTTTAAAGAAGGCAATCTTTCTCTTAAAGAATCTTTAGTATTTGCTGCAGAACAATGTTTTGAAAGGGTAGAAAAGTTGCCCAAAGATAAACTACATTTGGAGCATAGCCTAATGTTTTAAAATTACATCCCAAACTCTGATTGCTTCATAGAGTCTGAATGACTGAGGTGGTAGATTGAGGGCAATAATATTCCAGGGGTAACAAAAGAACTGCAGTGATGGAGTATCTACCTTTTTTCTTCAAAGATATTAACATTACCCTCCCCCCAAAAAAGAATATAATTAACATTTGTATACTCACCAGTACTTTTTAATTTTTTTTCTTTTTTTCTTTTTTATTGTTATATAATCTTTCTCTTTACTTTTTATTGAAGTATAATTGATTTTTAATATTATGTTAATTTCAAATGTACAACATAATAATTTGATATGTTTATATATTGCAAAATGATCACCACTATAAATCTAGTTATCAACTGTCACCATACAAAATTATTACAGTGTTCATGCCTACATGCTTATGCTGTACATTACATATCATGACTTATTATTTTATAACTGGAAGTTTATATTTTTTAATCTCTCTCATCTATTGTGTTCATCCCCCTCCTCTGGCAACCACCAACTTGTTCTCTGTACCTATGAGTCTATTTCTGTTTTCTTATGTTTATTTATTTGTTTTTTCTAGATTTCACAAATAAGTGAAATTATATAGTATTTGTCTTCCTATGATATTTCACTTAGTGTAATACCCTCTAGGTCCATTCATGTTGTTGTGAATGGCAAGGTTCATCTTTTTTGTAACTGAGTACTATTTCCATTGCTTGTATAAATTTGCATATACATATACAACATTTTTTAATCCATTAATCTTTTGATGGACTCTTGGGTTGATTCCATATCTTGGCACCAGTACTTTTAATAGCTACTAATTTGTTACTAAATAATAATTATTTTATTCATAAAGATCTTTTATACTTGTAACTATTTTTAAATTATATTCTTTATTTTTTTATAAAAATGACTGGTTTGAATTATATTCATTCATAACCCTATGACTTTCTACTTCACACAATGACATTTAGATAACCTTTACTAACTCTTAAGACAAATGGAAAAAGTGGGAACTTGCCCAGGAGAGGAAATCCCCCTAAGAGTTCAGAGCTACAGAAATAAATCCTCAGGCTGACTCCAAGGGTGCTCAGTTGATCTAGTTCATGTTTCTACTGGAGTGCTGACTTCAAAGGAAACTTCCTGAAACCTCACAAATACTGACCTCTTTCAGAAGCTGGTAATATGAAGCAAAACAAAGGTTCCAAACTCATTTGCAATGAATTGTACTTGGGAACAGACAGTTCCTGTTAGAAGTAACTGCACCCTATCATGTAGTCCAGCAAACTGTCCTGGATTCCCACACTTGAGAAATTCAGGTTTGTTTTTCTCAGTTTCCTATTCTAGGGACAATCAATCTTTTTGATGGTTATCTCATTGGAACAGAAGTCATAGGCCTTACCTATGAAATAAAGCCTCATAATACTCACGTGTATGTGTGTGTATGTGTGAGTCAGTGTATGAAATGCTAATGAATGTAAACTATAAAAGGAATGATTTAGGGTACTCCATAAAAATACATGACCAATTTTGTCTTATTAGAGAGCGTAGAATATATTATATTTGTGAATCTGCTGCCAAGGAATCCTTCCTAAACTGTTTCTGAGATGGGGATCCTGAAGAGTGAATTTTGCCAAATTCTCCTTGAAAATTATTCACTTGTTCACTCATTCAACAAATATCTACTGAATGCCTGCTATGTGCCGGGCATTATTGTAGGTGCATGGGACACATCAGTGTACAAAACCAAGATCCTTGTCCGCAAGTTATTGGACATCCTATTGTAAAGAAAGTAAGTAAAAATGTAATAAATAAGTGACTAAGTGCTATAGTATATTAGAGGGTGATAGGTATACAGAAAAAAAAAAGTAGAGCAGGATAAAAAGGATGAGAAGTGTTGGTGGGGCAGATAGTCTGCAGGATTAAGGAGGAGACTCTGGGCAAGACTCATTGAAAGAGTGGGTTGTGAACACAGACCAGAGGGATCTGAAGGAATTTAACTCTGTGACTACATGACTACATGGGCAAAGGGCACCACAGTCTGAGGAAGCAGTCACACAAAGTCCTGTCTGGCTGGTTTGAGAAAGAGCAGGAGTGAACAGAGGTGATGATGTAAGCTGTGATGCAGCCGTGGCCAATCCCTCTGAGTTGTCTTGAGTTAGGTCCACATGGTCAGGCCTTTACACTCCCACAGTGATCTGTCACTGGATGTGGGCCACCGCAGAATGGCTGTGACCTTGAGCAAGATGGCTCTCTGCAGCTGAGGGGACCAAGAACTCGAGGCTATCTACTGCCATCACTCCTAGCAGCATTCATTGAAGAAATGCTGTATCAGTTCCTGTGGCCTCTTCATTCCCAGAGTCACCTGTGGTTCATGATGGCTGCTGTGACTCCAGTATTCAACCAGCTAGAAGAACGGAGAGAATGAAAAGGAAATATCCCAGAAGTTGCATGTGCTACTTCTGCTCAATCTATCAGTAGAATCTAATCACATTGCCACACCTAGCTTCAAGGCAATCTGGATCATGTAGCCTTTATTTTTGGTGGCCTAGGACAGCAAACAAACAGAAAGGACATTAAATACAATCAGCCATCTCTGTTACTATCATGCTCCCCATTTTTGTAGGGAAGAGAATATGGTTTCACAGCACAGAAGAATAAACGAAGTGCAGTCCTTTTAGCTTATTCGGGATTTCATGATTTTGGATACTGCAGAATTGATAGGCAGCAAAGAGACAATATTACCTTGAAGAGCTCACAGAAGAGAAGATTTTATGGGGGAAGGCTGTTACCACTTATATAGATAAGCGGTCAGGCCTGTGAAGTCCGGGAATGAATGCAAGGAGATTTGTATCCATAGACTGGTGGGACTTGGGGCCAGGCAGGGGGCATTAAAGCAACATAAATGAATACAGAAATGACTTCCTTCCTGACCCCCACACTTGGCTTGCTTCTTCTGACTTTCCAGTCTTCTTTACTGGCTCTTCTTCCCATGCTTGACTCTTTAAAGTTGGGATACTTCCTAGGTTCTGCCCTTAGTCCTCTTCTCTTCTCACAATGAATCATTGTGCATGCCTTTCCTTTATTGGTTCCTATAACTCTTTGAGAATATGATGACCTTCAACCCCAGAAAACTGTCCATATAAACATCACCAATTTATTGAGTAGAATAACTTAATAGAATACCAACATTAAAGATTTTACTTTTCTCCCATCTCTACCTTTAACAATGTTATATCAACTCTTCCTTAAAATAGGTTCTTCATGACGTGTCAGGAACAGCCCATAGCTTTCTAGACTAAAAACAGCAGTGGATTCCACTTTAAACTTTAACCACATTTCCACTTTTCCACCAACTGAGACTTGATCGGTGGTCTAAGGACCTTCAAAGTCAGCTCTTTGGCTCTTCCCCCACCCCTCTCTTTTCATTCACTGGGTAAGAATTCTCTAGGAGGAGAGGTAGGATTGCCTTGTGTAACTGATCTTCCTCTGACTCTGTCCAGACCTGTTCTCAGTAGCTGGACTCTGCCAGGTGATGGCTTCTACCTTGCAGATGGTGAGTGAGACTTTCTCTGGGTACTTCTCAGAGTCATCTTGGCTGTCTCTGATGCTAAGAATCTCTTTCATCCTTTACTCCCATTATGGGTTAATAAGTTTATGTACCCCTCCCCCCCAGTTTATATGTTGAAATCCTAACCTCCAGCGTGGTGGCTTTTGGAGCTTAGGGTTTTGAAAAGTGATTAGCTCTTGAAGGGGCCCTCATGAGTGGAACTGATGCCCTTATAAAGGACAATCCAGAGAGCTCCCTCACCCCTTCCACCGTGTGAGGATGTAATGTGAAGGTGGCTAGCTATGGACCAGGAGGCAAGTCTTCACCAGTCAATGAATTTGCCAGTGCCTTGATCTTGGACTTCCTAAGATCTCCCAGCCTCCAACTGTGGGAAATAAAGTTTAACAAATAAGCCAGCCAGTCCCTAGTATTCTGTTGCAGCACTCTGAGTAGACTAGGACAACTCCAAAGACTTTCTCTGAAAGAACATCACCTCTCTCAGCTGGTGGTTGCCTGGACAGCCTTACAACGTCTGTCCTCAAGTCCCCTGCATTAATACATTTTCTATATGTAATTGCACATACATAAAATATTTGCATTCTACAGGTGGGCACATCTCAGAGGAAGAGGAAAGAATGGGTTGAATTAAACATGCCTTAATTTCTGCCTCCAAATTCATCAATCAGATGCCAGTGAGTGATGAGGAAAAAGGAGGACTGAAGTGTTACTCTACCGGAAGTACCATGACGTGGTAACATCAGGTGGGGGGAGAAATGTTCCTGACTAATAGTTTACATGTTACTATCTAGTATACAACTACACTAAGATATGTCACATAGGTATATTGAACTTAAAGTCTATCATACTGAACTCATTATTTTCAAATACATTCTAATCTTGTCCAAGGATCAAACCCAGGTCTCCTGCATTGCAGGCAGACTCTTTACAGTCTGAGCCACCAGGGAAGCCTGTACTATGTCGTTTATCAAAGTGTGGTCCTTAGAACACCTTTGGCTAGAATCACTTGGATGGGATATTACAAATACAAATTCCTAGGCCCAATGGAACACTTAGAATCTCTGGGGGCATAATCCTGAAGTTTGCATTTTTGACTTGTATATTTAGAAAGTGGTTTTTATACCTAAATTTTGGTGTGAATGCTAATCTGTAAGATAAATCTAAACTCCTTTTCAGAGTGTATAAGGCTCTTTAGCATTTGACTTCTATCACCTTCTTAATTTTTTTGTGCTACCACTACCATCTTTGTTTTGGGAAACATGTTTCCTAATAAGCCATCTCATATTTCTTTGTCTTTGAATATGCTAGTTCCTTGGTTTGGAGCATTTTTCTCCCTCAACTCTCTTTAAGCTCATGAAAATGATTTTAGCCTTCAAAATCTGATTACTTTCACTCTCTCTCTTTAATGTAGATACACACACACACACACACAAATCCTACCTATCATCTATATTTGGCCTTATGCAACTGTTGGAGCTAGCTGAGCACTCTCCATGTAGGACTACTGTCTCTATCTCTGCTAATACTGGGAGGGAAGAAGGATATGAAGTGGGAAAGATGACTAAGGGCAGGCAGGAATCCAATAAGCCTGAGGTGCCATCCCACAAGGACAAACAGTAACCTATATTTTTATTCTTGTTGCCTCTGATGATGATACCTGATGATGAAAAGTGTATATTGCAGGAGCTAGGGCTCTTCAGTACTGAGACGAAAAATACACACTTGGACCAGGAGCTGGAGGAACTAAAGGATGATTCAGGGGAAGATAGAGCAGTTGCTGTTTCCCTAGTAGCCTCTAAATCTTTCAAGAATCTTCCTTGTGGTCCACTGTAACTGGACACATAAAAGAAAGTGAATTCTAGGAAATGTTCCACTCAGCCAAGTTGATAAATTAAGAAACACAGAACACACTGGATAATCTAGTCTGGGCAGGGTGGTCTCATTGGTGAGATGACATTTTCACAGCTACTAAAGTGAGAGATTGGGCTACAGAATAAAATGACCAAGATATGCAAAGGTCTTAAAGCAATAATAGCAAATAGCTAAGCCAAAGGAAAGGCAAGTTTCAGCTGAGTGTCAGGAATACTTGGAACTAACATCTTAAACCACCATGACTTTCTTCCTGCTATTCTGTTTATCTGTGTCAACTTCATCCTTTTTCTCTTAAAACTGCTTTCCTTCACCTGGTAGAAATGTGGTCACTTAAATCATTAAATTGTCTTTGTACTTTCTGTGATAGTCCATCAAAAAAAAATCTGGGGGAAATTACTCATTGGTTTTGCTTGGGTTAGTTGTCCATCCTTGGATAAATTATGTAGTATCAAAGGATGGAGTATGATATTAATTATCTGTTCTTGTATAGTAAACTACTTCAAATTTTAGAAGCTTTAGAAAGCAATGGCCATCTGTTCTGGCTAACTATCTCACAGTTTCTCTTCAACAGGAATTTAGGAGCAGCTTCGTTAGGTTTCTGTCTTGGGCAGAAGTAAAGTCATCTCTGATGAAATTGCAGTCAAGCTGTCAGTTGGAGTTGCAATGATCTGAAGGCTTGACTAGGCTGAAGGATTCGCTTCCAAGGGGACCCATTTACACACCTGCTAAGTTAACGCTGGAGGCCTCAGTTCCATGCCATGTGGAAATCTTCATAGCTGCTTGAATGGCTTGAACGTTCTCATGACATGACATCTGGCTCCCCCCCAGAGTAAGTGATCTAAAGGGGCAAGAAAGATGCTGTGATATTTTCTTTTTTATGTTTTATTACAATTTACTTTTATTTTTTATTGAGGTATAACACATATAATAATATATTATGAAGACATAGAAGTCATACTCTGTTTTTCCTTAATATCCTAATAGTTATATAGGTCAGCCTCATTCAGTGTGGGAGGAGACTACATGCGTGTGTGAATGCCAGGAGGTAAGATTCACTGGGGGTAATTTGAGGGGATGGATCCCAAGGTGTTTGTAATTTGCACAGCTTGCATTAGGTTCTTAGTATATGTGGGCAGAGTGAGGATAAAATATATCACAGGAGAACATTCAACTCCCTTAAGTGAAGAGAAGAGACACTATATGGACAGAGTAGATGAAGAAGAAATATCTGGACAAATTGAGGGAAGGATGCTGGTGAAAAGATAAATGTCGATTACTAGTCATATTGTTATAAACACTCATACTCATGCCTTGAATGAATCTCTGTGGTACCTCTTGGCATTTTATATCCCAGTCATCATTTACAAATATCTCTCTTCTACTAGATTATGAGACCCCCTTTTTCATCTTTGAATCTGCATCACCAAGTACGTTATCTGGCACAAAGTAGACAACCAAATATACATGAACTGAATGGAACTAAACAGACGAGGACATGAGCAGAGTTCTTAAATAATTCAAGGTATGGTTAGTATATAGAATCAACATCCAATCTCAGATTAGAAGGCATTTCTTGACACTTGAAAGACATGTTCTTTAGATGAAATAAGTTAGAAGTTTATGAAATGTGTATCTTCAAAAGTTAGAATAAGCTGGAGTATGAATAATTTACATTCAACATTAAATAAATAACATTTATTGAATAAATGAAAATTTGATAAGACTTTTATTTGTTGGTGTCAGGAACAGAAGCCCAGCTCAAACTAGCTTAACAATAAAAAGAGGGTAAACTGGAGTAATTAATGGAATCCGAGAGGCTCCAGGTCCTCAAGACTAGAACCACTAACTGTAGCACAAAAGGAAACCCAGAAATTCTTCTCCTCATGACCCTTATCTCTGCTCTCTTCCCACATCTGCTTCACTTTCTCAGTGTTGACCATCTTTCTTATTTTCAAACCACATGTCAGTAGTAACGGTTCTCAAGTTAGTATTTATAGTAGAGTAGATTAGAGAGAGATGATCTGTTCCTCTCAGTTCCAGTTGTAAAATTCTTGGGAAATGACCGATAGACTCCTTTAAGGTCAAGTCTCCCTTCCCCAAAACAAACTGATCATGCTTGGGGGGCAGTGTCACGTTGTAAAAATATTGCAAAAGCTGCTGCAACCCTGGAGATTGGACCATGGGGTGGAGGCAACTCCTGGAAAATAACTGCTGGGTAGACAAAATAATAGGCATCTCTTCCATGAAGATTTAGATAAGTTAAAGGATGACATATTCATTATAAAACACAAAGTTTGTTCAAGGTCCAACACAGTGTCTGGAGCTTGATGTGAAGCCCCAAGATAGTCTCCATGTCACTGTAAGAAATGATTGGTTGGAATCTTGGTCTGAGGCAGGGTAACATTTCTCATGTTCTTGTCATAATTACAACATCATCCTGGCTGGGGTGAAAGCACTGTCTGTATTGCTCCATGTAATGAAAAGGGTTTAATTAAGATTTTAATTTCCTTTGCTGATGTGTTGAGGAAGGTGTCAGAAGAGATTAACTATAGATTACAGCATTAACTACATTATTTAGCTGTAAAGGAGGATCCAGATGACTTTTATAACACCTACCTCCTTCTAAAATTTTGGTGACAACCGTGGTAGATTTGCTAATAACTGACTTCAGCATCTGGGAGTTTAATGACTATGTTTAAAACCAAATGTTTTTTGATGCTACCTACTCTTTTTTCTTTCATGTACTTTGGCAAAAAAGAAAGTGTCTCTAAAAGGTCTTAAGACCTCCATTACAAATGTTATTACAGTAAAAATAGAAAATGTAAGCTTATTGAATGTGAAAGTGTAGAAGAATATGTTCTTGATCTAGTTTTTAAAGGAAGAGAAATTATGATCATGTTAAAGTTACTTCCCTACAACATTCCTTTCTTAGTCTGTTTTGGACTGCTATAACAAAGTACTGGTAGCTTATAAACAACAGATATTTATTTCTCACAGTTCTGAAGGCTGGGAGGTCCAAGGTCAAGGCACTAGCAGATTCAGTAGCTGGTGGGAGCTGGCGTCTTTGATGGCTCTCTTTTTGTCATAACTTCGCATGGCAGAACAAGCAAGGAAACTTTCGGGGTCTCTTTTAAAATAATGTTATTAATTAATTTCTTTCATCTGTGCTGGATCTCCGCTGCTTCGCTGGCTTTTCTCTAGTTGAGGTGAGTGGGGGCTCCTCGCTAGCTGCGGTGTACAGGCGTTGCGGGGGCTTCTCTTCTTGCGGAGCGCAGGCTCCAGGGCGCACCGGCTTCAGCAGCTCTGGCTCGTGGGCTTAGCAGCTGTGGTTCCCGGGCTCTCGAGCACAGGCTCAGTAGCTGGGACACACAGGCTTAGTTGCTCTGCGGCAACTTGATCTTCCAGGATCAAGTATCGAACCTTGTCCCCTGCATTGGCAGGAGATTCTTTACCACTGAAGCATCAGGCAAGTCCCAGGGTCTCTTTTAAAAAGGCATTAATTCCATGTGTGGAATTCCATGGGCTTTGCTTTCATGACATAATTACTTCCTGAAGACTCTGCCTCGGAATACCTTGGAGGTTAGGATTTCAACATACGAATTTTGAGGAACAAAAGCATTTAAGCCCCAGTAGTTTACTATTAAGTAAATGGCTTCAAATCAGCAAGGATAAGATTGTGTGTGTGTGTGTGTGTGTCTTTTGAGGGGAGGAACTAGGAAGAATGAAGCCTATTAGATCCTTTCTTCAATGCCCCCCAGTCAAAACCATCCATTTTATTGTTTATCATAGACTACACTCACCATGCTTTTAGCAGTACCACTGAAGTCAGCATTAGAACCAGGGAAAACATGATTGCCACACCAGTGTTCTCTGCTCATTTCCGCCTTTGCGTGGGCTGAAAGAGGAGGAAGCATATACCAGCCTCCTCCACTGCCTGTTAAGTTACTGTGCTCATTTTCCCCTGGCCTTCCATGTTTCTGACTTTAGGCTTTTTCACATTTCTGGGACTGTGTTTAATGCCACTAGCTTTTCCATTAAGATCTAGCCTTCATCTAGAGTCTTCTCATTCATTGATTTTTTTAATCTACTTTGAGGTTCAAATTTTGATGTAATGTTCTTCTCAGACTCATCAAGGCCAACATCTACTGCTCATTATTATTATAATTCTGTTTCCTTTAAATAATCTATGGTCAACTCCTAAAAGTGAATTCTATGAATGTTGGCAGATTTACACTTTTTTCTGTCTTCCATTTATTTTCAAGTATTTTATTATCAAAATGTTTCACATTTTGGAAAATCTGTATATTCTCTCCACTTCTGAATATCATTTTTTTAAATGAATAATAAAGTAAATGTGTTCTAAGTTTCTGGGTAATTAACCCATCCCATGTCTGTGGTCTAGATAAGAAAAATTATAAAACTTTTGTCAGTCCTACAGAGACAGACAACTCAAAGGGGGGTAGGGCCATTACATTCTGTAAGGCTCTGCACAGAGATGGGGAGACAGAGTCCCAAACAAAGCTAGAATTCACTTGTTTGGACCTGCCCAGTATTAGTCATCTGTCAGCCTGATTATATAGTAATCAGAAGCTTAGCAGTAACAAATTACACAGTGCTAAGAAATCCTTCAAATGGATTTGTCTCTAAATTCATGGCTTTCATTGTGTCATTAATTTTGTAGCATTTATGTTGTGGTTTAAATTAATACTTTACTATCTTCTATGTTTTCTTTTTAAACCCCTTCTCCCAAATTCCTCTCAAACACTTTTGACTTAGGAATTCATGCATGAAACAAAGTAAGTTCCAATAAATAGTTGTTAAATGAATAAATATAAATAGGGACAGAATAATAGATTATTCTAGTCTGGCTTCTTAACTTTCTGTGTCTGGATTTCTTTGGCTGTCTAATGAAGCCTATGGACCCATTTCAGAATAATGCTTTTAATACATAAAATAAAACATGCAAGATTACAAAGCAAATCAAATATATTGAAGAAATAAAGTATTTCTGAAAATTGAGATAAAATAATACATGGATTTCTTTATCAATCCATTAAATCAAGTGATTGTGTCCAATAACTACCATAATTCTGAAGTACACAGTGATGAATACGGGCTTCTCTGGTGGCTGAAATGGTAAAGAATCTGCCAGCAAAGCAGGAGACTTGGATCTGATCCCTGGGTTGGGAAGATCCCTTGGAGAAGGGAATGGCTACCAGCTCTAGTTTTCTTGCCTGGAGAATTTCATGGACAGAGGAGCCTAATGGGCTACAGTCCTGATTACAGTGATTTTTGGAGATATCTGCAACAACTGTAATGAGGTATAAAAATATCTGAAATGTCTATTGGTGACAGTGTCTTGTACGAAGGCTGCCATCTCCTGATGTTTTTGGCGTCTGCTTCATGACTCTGGGTCATGGAGTTCTTTTCATCTCGGGATCCAAAGAAACTTACTTGTGCCCAGAGTTTCTGAAAGTCTCTCATGAAAGCTGACCCTTCAGACTTTTGCTCTTTGCCTCTCATCCCCTGCAGGCAACCCTCAGAAGTTCCCCTATTCCCACTCTCTCCAGAGGAATAAATGATATTTCAGACAGGTGAAGGAACATTTATTTACCACACCCTCCCTGCCCTCCAATCAACAAAATCTTAAAGATGTAGTTCTGATTTTGTTTTTCACCCTGTGTGGCTTTAATTCTTTGGATGGCAGCATCACCTTGTTTATTTTGGGTTTGTTTCCAGTCATTCTGGTTGCAGAATTTTGGAATTGATATTGACTGTGTCTCCCTGTGCCTATTGACATCATAGCCCAGAAGTTGTGCTGACACCCAGCTGGCTGGAATGATGATTCCAGTTGCTTCTAGACTTACTGGGCAGCCACCTACATCTTAAAGCGAAAGGTAGAGAAGTCAGTGGATTGCAACTATATTTTAAGGTAAAACTCTAAGCAAACCCTTTTATCTAAGACCTGACCCCACTTTAAACATGATAGATATTCTCCTTCTATTGGTGACAGTGTCTTGTACTAAGGTTGCCATAGATAAGGGTTCAGTCCTTAGCACTCCTTATTCCTCTTCATAATCTGCAATAATTCCCAGGCTTGGCTTCTCAGGGCCCTTCACTCCACTCCCTGACCTTCTTCTCTGGAGAGCTAGAGCCTGCATATTGTGCTCTCTGTCTCTTGGTTGGAGTCCTGCCATGAACAGGCAGAGTGATGGTTAACTTTATGTGTTAACTTGTCTAGGCTATGTCATCCAGTTGTTTGGTCAAATATCAGGCCAGGTGTTGTTGTGAAGGTATTTTTAAGGTGTGATTAACATTTACATCAGCACACTTTGAGTTCAATTCAGTTCAGTTCAGTTGCTCAGTCGTGTCCGACTCTTTGTGATCCCATGAATCGCAGCACACCAGGCCTCCCTGTCCATCACCAACTCCCAGGGTTCACTCAAATTCATGTCCTTCGAGTCGGTGATACCATCCAACTGTCTTATCCTCTGTCATCCCCTTCTCCTCCTGCCCCCAATCCCTCCCAGCATCAGAGTCTTTTCCAATGAGTCAACTCTTCGCATGAGGTGGCCAAAGTATTGGAGTTTCAGCTTCAAAATCAGTCCTTCCAAAGAAATCCTAGGACTGATCTCCTTTAGGATGGACTGGTTGGATCTCCTTGCAGTCCAAGGGACTCATAAGAGTCTTCTCCAACACCCCAGTTCAAAAGCATCAATTCTTCGGTGCTCAGCTTTCTTCACAGTCCAACTCTCACATCCATACATGACCTCAGGAAAAACCATAGCCTTGACTAGATGGACCTTTGTTGGCAAAGTAATGTCTACATACTTTGAGTAGATTACCTTAAATTACGTGTGGGTGGGCCTCATCCAACTGATTGAAGTCCTTAAGAGAAAAGACAAGACTGAGGAAGAAGGAGCTCTGGCTCTCGTCTGCCTTTGGGTCTCTAGGCTCCTGGCCCCCTTGCCCATTCCATACTTGCCAGCCTCCACAGGTGAGTGAGCATCTTCCCTAAAATCTGTCTCTTTCTCCATCCCAATGGCTCTATTTCTCTGGAGAGCCTACTAATAATAATGATTCATTGTTCTAAACCTTGATGACTTTACCCCTTGACTTTGAGATTTGTTCTTTGTTGGTTCTTCTCCCACTGACATGTTATTTGTATCTGTTCTCACCAATGCTATTACCTGCCTGTCCCAAACATGATATTTTCCATTTCTTAGAATACTGGACATTTTATTTTCCAGTGGCCTTAGCGGGCTTTCCTGCTGGCTCAGATGGTAAAGAGTCTGCCTGCAATGTGGGAGAACCAGGTTTGATCCCTGGGTTGGGACGATCCCCTGGAGAAGGGAATGGCTACCCACTCCAGGATTCTTGCCTGGAGAATTCCATGGACAGAGGAGTCTGGCAGGCTACAGTCCATGGGGTTGCCAAGAGTCAGACACGACTGAGCAACCAACACTTTGACTTTTGCCAACACCGGTTCTACAGCAGGATCAGTTTTCTCCGAACCTCTCCCATTGTCCCTAGGTCTTATCTGTCTTCTCCCCAGACTAAGCTAATGAGGTCCCAGAAATCTAGCGCCCGAGTCTGAGGAATCTTGTTCTTTCTAAACATAGAACATGTTCTAAGTATATCATTAGCTCCAGTTATGAAAGCGTGGATGTTTTCCTTGGTAAATGAATAGATTCATAATCTGGTTTTTATTTCATTTCTTGTGAATTTGATTAGTGGGATGTAATCATCTAGAATCAGTGCATGAATGATTGGACTAATGAAACTGAATTTTCAGGACCAGCAAAGTCAAGTTGATGAAGTGAGTAAAGGTACTTGTTAGCTTCCTAGGTTTTCTGTAACAAATTCCCTCAGATTTTGTGGCTTATTCTCCTCCAGTTCTAGAGGCCAGAAGTTCAAAAATCGAGGACTTCTCTCTAGAGGCTTTAAGGACAATTTCTTCTGTGCTTCTTCCAGGTTCTTGTGGCTCTCAGCATTCCTCAGTTTCCTTGGCCTGTGGTTGCATCACTCCAGTCTTTGCCTCCATCTTCATATCATCTTCTCCTCTATGTATCTGTGTTAAACTTCCCTCTGTTTTTTTCTTATAAAGAAACTTATGTTGGCATTAAGGCCACCCAGAGAATCCAGGGCAATCTCACCTAAAGATGACATTCACAGGTTCTGGAGATTAGGATATGGGCAGATCTTGAGGGAGCCATTTTTTTTTTTTTTTTAACCCACCGCAGTATCCTTTTGCAACAGCCAGATCCCTCTTTGACTTCTCTTAATTTCAAGCGTGCATGTGAAAGTGTTAGTTGCTCTGTCGTGTCTGACTCTTTGTGACCCTATGGATCATAGCCCACCAAGCTCCTCTGTTCGTGGGATTCTCTAGGCATGAATACTAGAGTGGGTTTCCATGTCCTCCTCCAGGGCGTCTTCCTGACCTGGGGATCAAACCCAGGTCTTTTTTGTCTCCTGCACGGGCAAGCAGATTCTTTACCACTAGGGCCACTTTGAAATGGGTCAACATAATGTGCAAATTTGGAGAAGGCAATGGCAACCCACTCCAGTACTCTTGCCTGGAAAATCCCATGGGCGGAGAAGCCTGGTAGGCTGTAGTTCATGGGGTTGCTAAGAGTTGGACATGACTGAATGACTTCACTTTCACTTTTCACTTTCATGCATTGGAGAAGGAAATGGCAACCCACTCCAGTACTCTTGCCTGGAGATCCCATGGGTGGAGGAGCCTGGTAGGCTGCCATTTATGGTGTCGTACAGAGTCGGACACAACTGAAGCGACTTAGCAGCAGCAACACCAGCAATGTACAAATTACAGTCTACAGAATGGGGTTGGGAGAGGTCATTTCAAGAATGTAATATCCACATTTTTAGCAAATTTCTTTGTAGAGTCAATGATATGAGGCAGTCTAAGAAATTGACCTTGATAGGGCTGGCCATGCAAAATGCATCAAAACAAGGCCAGGAGCAAAGAGTGTCCATCATTTGACTTCTGGTGACCCTAATTACTCATAAAATAATGAAACCCAAATGTATAATTTCAGACTCAGGATAAGATAGTTGTTCTAGTAAAATGGATGTTTGTGGCTCAGCTGGTAAAGAATCCACTACAATGTGGGAGACCTGGGTTCGATCCCTGGGTTGGGAAGATCCCGGAAGAGAAAGGCTACCCACTCTAGTTTTCTGGCTTGGAGAATTCCATGCACTGTATAATCCATGGTGTCGCAAAGAGTTGGGCACAACTGAGCGACTTTCACTTCACTTCACTTCAACACTACTAATACATTGGCTAGAAGTGCAAGAAATCAGTCAGATCCAGTTGTGATGTATGAATAACTGGTAAAGAGACTTTCTATAACATTTTTTCTTAATCATATCTTAATAATCAGTGATTTTTTTTAATACTTTTTTTGGTCATACCATATGGCATGCAGGATCTGTTCCCTGACCAGGGATCAAACCTGTGTCCCTTGCGATGATAGCTTGGAGTCTTAACCATGGGACCATCAGAGAAGTCCCAATAATTCATTCAATAAAGAATTGCTGGATGAATGAATGGATTTCATGGCATTGTGATATTGCTAGAGTCTGTGGTGGGGCATTCTGTGCTTTTCCTTGCTGTTAAGGATGGTTAGCAAAAGTGTTTTAAGAAGGAACTTTGCCATACCTCTAGGAATCTATGTTAGGAAATCTACATAGATTTATAAATGTATGCACCATGTGTAATTTGCTTTTCTGAGGTATTTTTCCCTGGATGGCTCATCTACAAGGGAGAATCAGTGTCATTCCTTTTGCATCCAATCCTTCCATCAGTATCCTTAAAACTGAGAAATAAATTTTTTGTTCAGTGTGTTGTTGATGAATTTGAATACTAACATGTCACTCTTAACCAATGATATTTACTTAGTGAAAAGCACCAATTGTATCAATATGCATGATTTTATTCAGTGAAGGGTATGGCTTTGCCATAAAATATTTTGAATTTGGAAAATCTGATGACTGTATCCCGTTTGTGCTGACTGATGCCTGAACTACCGAGTTCTCAATACTTTTGGCGGTGTGCATTATCTCCCACTTCAGTTTTGGTGGGAGAGCTATTTTTCTGTACACATCCTTTCCCTAGACGATAGCTTTGGTGATTAGAGTGTACTGGTCTAAATACTGAACAAGCACGTCAAACTTTTTTTCCGAGAATAAAAGCAGGGGCACTTCAAGAGATGTTACTAGTGAGTAACTGCTCTGACTAAGCTTTGACAGATGATTGCTTTCATTGGCTGCTATTCTGGGTTCACACTATCAGCAGGAACCAGAAATGTGATTCTCTTCTGACCCTCAATTTTAGTAGAGAATGCACACTGCAGAAGCTTAAGGAGGGGAAAATAGGATTAGAAAACACCATGGTAGTAGTAGCAATATAATCAACATTCTCGACGAAAGATATTTTCCTATTTTAAAATATCCCTGAATGTTGTTTTTTTTTAACACCACAATAAAAGTGCACTCTCAAACATATTTTGGTTTCGAGAAGACACAAACAGTAGTTTGTGTTGCAAGGCATTCTCACATTCTCAGGACTCAACATAAAACACTGCATAGGAGAAATTATATTCTCTTCACATTAGGCCAAGTGACTTACCTACCAGTCAGGTTTTAAAAGAATGAGATGAACTATATGTTTTGGTTTTTTGTATTGAAGCAAATTAAACTTTGTTCTTAAACAGGACAGTGATTTTTTTAAACATCGAGCACACATTTTTAAAATATTTTCTTTTTATTTCATCTGAATTTGTATTTAAGGAAAGAATATTTTCTTACAGTGTAACTTGTTTTTATAACTTTCAGAACATCAAAAGTCTTTGAAATGATAAAAGCAAATATCTTTTTTAGTTTTTATTTTTAATTTTTGATGCATCAAAAGTCCTTTGAATTTGTTTCTTTTTTCTTAAATTTATCTGAAAGTAATATGTACCCTCAGACAGGAAGAGTTATAAACATGTCTGCATTAATGGTTCCCATCAAAAAGAGAAAGTTCTGGAAAAGTTGCAGTATTCTAAATTTTTTTACCAAGAAGAAAAATTTTATGTATTCCAAATTCATGTTAATTAGCTATCATTAAAGCCTTAGATGCCAAATATCTTGTGAATTCAGTATGTATTTCCATCTATACCTATACCTATGCCTCTATAACATTTGGTATATTGACAGACTCTTTATATCTATTACATCAGCAATTCAAATTTCTGCTTATTTTAAAGCTGCCTAGAGCGCCATCTAAATAGCTAGTACTGTCATTTCAGTTTACTGTGCAAGGTGGAGTGAAGGGGTTCGACTTAGGGATAGCAGAGTTTCAGGGTACTCAACATGCTCAGATGATTATTTCCTTAAAAATAGATTCTTGGTAGCTATCACATGAGGTTGAAATGAAATGTTTACAAGAGCATATACCAGAATTGTTGTCATGAATTCTTCCTAAATCTCTGTCCAGTATAAAAATATATCCTAAAATAAAATAAAAATATATCCAGGATGGTCCGGTGTTTAAGAATCCACCTTGCAGTGCAGTGGACTTGGGTTCGATCCCTGGTCGGGGAAGTAAGATCCCAGATGCTGCGAAGCAACTAAGCCCAGGTGCCACAGCTACTGAAGCCTGCATGCAACGACTACCGAGCCCGCGCACCACAGCTAGAGTTCATGTACTGCAACAGAAAGATCCCAGTGTGACACAAGAAAGACCCCCACGTGCCTCAGTTAAGGCTTGACACAATGAAATGAACATTTAAAAAATATACCCAGGAATCAGGAGATTAAATAGTAAGTACTGTGCAGAGAAGGTAATGGCAACCCACTCCAGTGTTCTTGCCTGGAGAATCCCAGGGACGGGGGAGCCTGGTGGGCTGCCGTCTCTGGGGTCACACAGAGTGACTTAGCAGCAGCAGCAGAGATTATGGACTTTGGAGTCAGACAGACATGGATTTGGACCCCAGATCTGTCCCTTGGTAAGTTAATGTTTGTGAGCCTCTGTTCTGCCATCTTTAAAATAGAGATAGTATCATCTTTATAAGTTAAATTAGAAAATGTATATAAAATGCTTATTAGAGAATCTGGTAGATCAAATCTGCTATAAATATTAATATTTCCTACCTTTTAGAAACCTGAATTAAAATAAGTTTAGTATACTGTAATAAAGCAAAGTCCTTTATATACATTATTACAATCATTAAAATAGATTCCTAAGAAAATTATAATTGAGTCTATTAGCAATTGAGTTGGGAACTCTAAGTAACTTAAACTTTCTCCTTTAATAATAGTATGTGTGTTCAGTCACTAAGTCGTGACCGACCCTATGTGACTCTATGGACCATAGCCTGTCAGGCTCCTCTGTCCAAAGGATTCTCTAGGCAAGAATACTAGAGTGCTTTGCCATTTCCTCTTCCAGGGGATCTTCCTGACCCAGGGATCGAACCTTGGTCTCCTGCATTGCAGACAGATTCTTTATGGCCTGAGCCACCAGGGAAACTCTAATAATAGTATCATGTAAATAAAACCAGTACAGGTATAGCCATAATAATAGATATTTATTGGGGATTATGGGTCATGTGTTTTGCTACATGAAGTGTTGTTCAATTTTTATAACAATCTCATGAGGCAAATACTACTATTATCCCTATTTTGGGAAGGTTCAGTAACTTGCTCAAGGTCACACAGTTAGTAAGTGGCAAGACTGGGACTTGAATTTAGGTCTCTATGACCTCAAGTTGTGTGCCTAAATGAAGGTATGGCAGTGAACACAGAGTATTAAGAGTTGAAAAGAATTGGAATTCCTGAGTGTTTGCATGGTGGCCTAAAGAGAGTGTAGTCAAGTTAGTGCATCACTCACGGTGCCTTTCTGGGTAGAACAGTTGCAAGTAACAAAAACCCTTACAAGTTAACTTAAGCTCCTCCAAAGAATTTACTGTGCGGTTCCAGTGATGACCCACAGGACACAAAGCCAGGAATGCAGCTGCTGTAGGAACACAGAGAGTATTCCTTTCGCGTCTCTGAACATCTGGTTCACTTATGTCTATGCAGATACGCTTCCTTGGTGCCCAACCTGCATGGGACAATTCATCACTGGTCCTCAGCTCCCAAATTTGCCTACTTCAGCTACATAGAGAAACATTCTCTTTTTCTCTCCTAATTCAAAGGAAATCAAGCTGACCCAGTTGGAGTCAGGTGCCCCCAGACCAAGAAACTGTTGCCAGGGCTGCAGAGTTATATAACACAGGCTTGACCTCTGGGAAACAAGCCAACGCTAGGAGCAGTCCCCAGAGAAGAGGTCTAGGCGACAACTTCATGTGTGGCCACCACCGTGGCACTCTGGAAGAGGAATGTCCAGGGTCCTAGGCAGTGGTGATATCAAGGAGGCAGTAGCTGTTGTCTTCATTCCAGGAACATTTATCTTAAGGATGGTGAAACATCTGCATTAATGGTTAGCTGGAAATAGCTTTATGTTTTAAGACTTTCTGTCTTAGAGACATCATTTGGTACAGAGCCCAATATCTGTCCCTGGGTATCAAATGTATCAACTCTGTATATCATCAAAGATAAGATAATATCCATTCTACATTGTCCCCTCTTACATCTAGATTGACTCCAGAAAGTTTGAAGTTCAGGTAATAGGGTGCTGTGGTGTGCTGGGGTACTCAAAACATTAATTCTGGGGGAAAACTTCATGGGTGTGGCAGCATTTTTTTAAAACTTGCCATTTCATAGTTGTAAGCATTTTTTATTTGCTAAGCTTGAGACTTAAACTTACCTGTGTAACAGACAGTTTCTTTATTTTGGGAAAAGCTATAATGAAAAGTAAATTAAGTTCTTTCCCATTGTTCTTGGGGAAAAAGTGTAATGCAAAGGAGTTATTCGGGAACAGATCCATCCAACAGATGCAGCTTTGTTTAGTAAAATAAACTGGGTATACTTTTCAGGAAACTCGTATCTCTACCACTGACATTTTCCCTAGAAATGGGCTGTAGGCCTATCACTCTGCATAGAGTGAGGAGTCCACAGGGCTAGTGGGACACGCCCTCTTGGATGCTGTTCTCCCATGTCTTGACCACATTCTGGGTATCAAGGAACCCCTTAATTTCCTGCTTAGAGATGCCTGACCCTGTTTCCTGGGCCTCTTTACTGAATATGACTTCTTGAGAAGGCTTTTAGGCCTGAGGGTATGTGGACAGAGCTTAAAGGAGCACTGTGGGGAATTCCCTAGTGGTCCACTGGTAAGACTCCATGCTTCCCGTACGGGGCCTGTGGGTTTGATCCCTGGTTGGGAAACTAAAATCCTACATGCCGTATGCCATGGTCAAAAAAATGGACATGACTGAGCGACTTTCACTCACTTGAATTTCACTCACTTGGTATTCTTATGCTCTGACCATACTCTGGTGGGAAAAATACTTGATGCTGGTTTCATGTGGAACTCTGAACAGGACAATTCAGTTCTGCACAGCCCAACACTGCAGTAAGACTTCCACAATGAAAAAGAAGTGTTCCAACAGCGTGCTTTGCTGTTGAAGATAGTAATGGTTAGAAACTCAGTCCCAGAGATAGAGATGCTACAGAAAGCACAGGAAGGTTTTTTAGGGTATTTAGAACAGGGGAAATATTGCCATAAAATAGTGGTTGATAAGAAAGATGAAAGCAAAAGGGGAGAAATTGAAGTCTGAGTAGTAGGTTCAAATATTCATTATTAACCAGGCCTTGAAACAGTCTATAGTTAATCAAGAGGAAATTAAAAACCAAGGGCCTGGAAAGCCCCCTGTATTTTAAGGGATGAGGGATTGTAAATATAGCTATTCAAGCTGGAAGGACAGGTTTAGGAATCCCAGAAGATATGGAGATAAAATCCAACCACAAACTGAGGCGCTCCCCAGTATTTACTGGCTTAGTCTTGGAAGAGGTGCTCATACTCAGTGCCCCTAAAACAACTAGTTTTGGAGGGGTAACAGTTCTCTTTGTTTGAGTAAATAAATTTGTAACTTCAGGAAGAAATAATGAACTGCTAAATCAGAAGCTTATAGTTTAATATTTTTATATTAAGTCTAAGAACATATTTAATAACTAGGTATGTAATCAAGCCACTTCTGTATATTCTGTGTCTTAGGCTTAAGAGGATTTGAGCTCCTAAATGTAAAGATCTGTGTTTATTAATTTGATATACAAAATTGCCTATGAGAACTAGATTTTTGTAGTTTTTTATACTGACTTGTCAGGTGAGTTTTTTGTCATTCTAATTTAGAATGTTTGAGAGAATCTGATTAAATGTGTAAATTACTGAATATTTATAAGAGTTGTCAAATATAAACAATAAATGAGGGTCAATCAAAGAAGAAGTATAAATGATTATTCTTATTTTGGTATAGAATTCATAAGAAAAATGGATTTTAAAAGGTATATTTTATTAAACTGAATATTAATCAAATTATAAGCAATTACAAACATGCTTTTTCTGGATGCAAAAGCCCTTTTGGATAATAACAGCTTACTTGAGCCTCAAGTGGCTCATCACGGCCCTACTACTCCCTTGCCTGTGACTTTGAGCAGGTTTCTTTTTCCTGTCTTTAATATGGAGATAATAATAGGAGTATTTGGCAGGGTTGTTAAGAGACTCAAACGAGGTACATAAGAAAGCCCTTAGAACAATGTTTGGCATATACTGCTTCTGCTGCTGCTGCTGCTGCTGCTGCTGCTAAGTCACTTCAGTCGTGTCCGACTCTGTGCGACCCCATAGAGGGCAGCCCACCAGGCTCCCCCGTCCCTGGGGATTCTCCAGGCAAGAACACTGGAGTGGGTTGCCATTTCCTTCTCCAATGCATGAAAGTGAGAAGTGAACTTGAAGTCGCTCAGTCGTATCCGACTCTTAGTGACCCCATGGACTGCAGCCCACCAGGCTCCTCTGTCCATGGGATTTTCCAGGCAAGAGTACTGGAGTGGGGTGCCATTGACTTCTCCTGGCATATACTAGGTGCTCAATAATTGAATATTATTCTATTACTGTGAATGTTAGAATTAAAAAATCTCAGTGTACAATAAATAAATATAGCTCCACATCTCTGCTGTGATTCTTCTCAGGTGCTTGGCTTTTGAAACTCAACTATTATAACATTCTTTTACTTGAATAGTTTAAAATCATTTGTATTGTAGAAACAACAACAGCAACCAACTGCAGTACTCTTGCCCGGAAAATCCCATGGACAGAGGAGCCTGTTAGGCTGCAGTCCATGGGGTGGCTGAGTCAGGCATGACTGAGCAACTTCACTTTCACTTTTCACTTTCATGCATTGGAGAAGGAAATGGCAACCCACTCCAGTATTCTTGCCTGGAGAATCCCAGAGATGGAGGAGCCTGGTGGGCTGCCGTCTATGGGGTAGCACAGAGTCGGACATGACTGAAGCGACTTAGCAGTAGCAGCAACAAAGTCCTTAAAAGAAAAACACAGATACATGTTTCTGTAGGGACATTTGTATGTGATGGTGATAGGGTCACCACAGCAAACTTGTAAAACGGCAGTCCCTAACATTTTGGCATCAGGGACCAGCTAAGTGGAAGACAACTTCTCCACGGATGGCGGTAGTTGTTCAGGTAGTAATGCAAGCAATGGGGAGTGGCAGATGGAGCTTAGCTCAAGCACCCAGGGCTCATCTCCTGCTGTGCAGCCCAGTTCCTAACAGGAGTTGGAGACCTCTGCTGTACAAATGATATAAATATTTGATTTCACAGGTAAAGTTAAGGACTGCTGCTATGTTCACTGGATGCCAACAATCTGGTTAAAGCATATGATTACTATTGTAAATTGTATGGAGAAATGAGGTGTGGGAAGTTATGTCAAAGCTGAATTCCATTTTGATTTAGCAAGAGGCAATCGCACCATCCCTATAATTTTGCTTTTCCTGAATATCGTATATTTAGAATCATGTAGTGTTTAGCCTTTTCTCCAGACTGGCTTCCTTGGTTTATTAGTAAGCTTTTAAGATTCATCCATGTCTTTTCATAGCATGACAGCTCATTTCTTTTCATTGCTGAGTAATATTTTTCCCCCCCTGTGAATGTACTGCAGTTTATTCATTCACCTAAGGCTCAACATTCAGAAAACTAAGATCATGGCATCTGGTTCCATCACTTCATGGGAAATAGATGGGGCAACAGTGGAAACAGTGTCAGAAATAACAGTGTTATTTTCTTGGGCTCCAAAATCACTGCAGATGGTGACTGCAGCCATGAAATTAAAAGACGCTTACTCCTTGGAAGGAAAGTTATGACCAATCTAGATAGCATATTCAAAAGCAGAGATATTACTTTGCCAACAAAGGTCCATCTAGTCAAGGCTATGGTTTTTGCAGTGTTCATGTATGGATGTGAGAGTTGGACTGTGAAGAAATCTAAGTGCCAAAGAATTGATGCTTTTGAACTGTGGTGTTGGAGAAGACTCTTGTGAGTCCCTTGGACTGCAGGGAGATCCAACCAGTCCATTCTAGTGAAGATCAGTCCTGGGTGTTCATTGGAAGGACTGATGCTGAGGCTGAAACTCCAGTGCTTTGGCCACCTTATGCGAAGAGTTGACTCATTGGAAAAGACTCTGATGCTGGGAGGGATTGGGGGCAGGAGGAGAAGGAGATGACAGAGGATGAGATGGCTGGATGGCATCACCGACTTGATGCACATGAGTTTGGGTGAACTCTGGGAGATGGTGATGGACAGGGAGGCCTGGCATGCTGCGATTCATGGGATTGCAAAGAGTTGGACACGACTGAGCGACTGAACTGAACTGAAGGAAATCTTGGTTGCTTCCAGTTTTGATAATGATTAAAGTTACTGTAAGGGCTTTCCTGGTGGCTCAGTGGTAAAGAATCTGCCTGCAATGGAGGGGTGAAAGAGCTAGTCACTCAGTCATGTCAGACTCTTTGCTATCCTATGGACCTGGAGCCCACCAGGTTCCTCTGTCCATGGAATTCTCCAGGCAAGAATTCCCTTCTCCAGGGAATCTTCCTGACCCAGTGACTGAACCTGGGTCTCCTGCATTGGAGGCAGATTCTTTACTGTCTGAGCCACTAGGGAAGTCTGCAATGGAGGACACACGGGTTCAATCCCTGGATAGGCAAGATCCCTGGAGAAGGGAATGGCTACTCACCCACGTATTTTTGCTTGGATAATTTCATGGACAGAGGAGCTTGGTGGGCTCTAGTCCATGGGGCCACAAGGAGTCTGACATGACTTGGCAACTAAAAGACAACAGACAAGCTGTGTTCTTGGTTCATCCTTTCCTATACAAGAAGGGTAGAGAGAGTTAACAGGGAACTTGAATAATAAATAGCCACATCCTACATTCTCCCCACATCAGAAAATCTTTGTTCTACTAGAAATTAGAATGGCATGGGAGGAGGGAGATAGGTGGCTATCAGATATCAAAGAGCAAATTAAACTTGCTATTTGTGTAATGGTTAATACTATACTGTAACTCAGGTAGACACTTTATTAAGTCTGAAGAAGACAGAGAATGTAGTTAGCATGAATCTGTGGTTAAAAGACTCATGGAATATGGGAATCATGAACTCTGTCGCTAGATGGTTTCTTATCTTGAATTAGCAGTCCATTTGTTACTACCAAATCATAGAATCAGCTAACATTTCACCTGTTTCAAGTTACCCACGTCCTTCTAATACAGCTTCTCAACAAGACTCATTTGCTTTTGCTTTTCATAAGACTCCCAGGGAAGAGATTTTTATGACTTCCCTTGTTAGTGCTTTCATAGCTGTCAGCCCACATCACCAGTAAATCTTTCCTGGTGTCTCTTAGGAAATCCCCTGAAAATTAATGAGTAACTAAATCTTGCTCCTGAGTGGGAGGGAAAGACAATGGAATATGAGTCTGCTGAACCAAAAGTGAATGGAGCCTCAGTTTGTTATTTGATGCCTGAGCTTCCAGAAGTAGTGAAGCAACTTCTGTAGGTGAATCAAAGACTAGGAGGAGATGTGGTTGGCCCTGAACCACCCCTTTGTTTCAGGGAGAGTCAAATGGAACTGTGCCAGGGAATATTAATGTAAACAGAACCTCCGCTCACTCTGGAACCCTTTAGAAAATTGGAGACAGCCATGGATATTGTATTCATCATTAAAAAATGTCATTGTGGAGAGATCTTAAGGAATACTCCCTCATTTTTAAATGTATACTTTAATGACTACTTTGAAATTATAACATATAGTTCAGAATAGAATGGCTTATTAAAAAGTTAGGTTGTTGAGTCAGGGTTGGGGCAGATGGGATTGTTTTAGAAATGGCTGTGGTGGTGACATTGTAAGTCATGACCATTAAGGTAAGGAAAATAAGGAAATACTCCAATGTATCTTCAAATGGAAGCTACTCATGGGGGAGAAAAAGATCAGATATGGATAGAGATTGAAAATCAAGCTAAATCACTCCAATTTTCTTGCCTGGAAAATTCCATGGGCAGAGGAGCCTGGCAGGCTGCAGTCCATGGGGCTGCAAAGAGTCAGACACGACTGAGTGAGCACAAATTCAGATTATATGACTCTCGGTAACTTGGTTAGTGGTGGAGAAGTGTTAAACAGCTATTTAAACACTCAAGAAATTTCCAAGAGGATTATTGCAGCTTCTAACCTGGGGCTCAAGGAATAATGGATTGGGCTAGGCCAGAAAAATTAGAGGGCAGAAGTTTAGTCTAGTAAATAACTCTAGAATAAGGCCAAGGGACAGGGGATTTAAGCAGCCTTAATCCAAGCAGGGTTTCGGGTGGAGTGAGAAAAAAAAGACAGGCAAGACCTAAGTGTCAAGAGCTTAGCTCCAGGGACTTCCCTGGTGGTCTAGTGGTTAAGACTCCATGTTCCCAGGAGCAGCAGCTAAGGGCCCAGGTTTGATCCCTGGTAAGGGAACTCAAAGGAATGATGCTAAAGCTGAAACTCCAGTACTTTGGCCACCTCGTGTGAAGAGTTGACTCATTGGAAAAGACTCTGATGCTGGGAGGGATTGAGGGCAGGAGGAGAAGGGGACGACAGAGGATGAGACGGCTGGATGGCATCACCGACTCGATGGACGTGAGTCTGAGTGAACTCTGGGAGTTGGTGATGGACAGGGAGGCCTGGCGTGCTGCGATTCATGGGGTTGCAAAGAGTTGGACACGACTGAGCGACTGAGCTGAACTGAACTGAAGGAAACTGGATCCCGCATGCTGCAACTAAGACCTGGTTCAGCCAAAAAAAAAAGACAACTAATTCTTTTTTAAAATTATTTTTTTAATTGGACTATAGTTGCTTTACAACGTTGTGTTATGAATCAGCTATAAGTATACATCCATCCCTCTCTCTTGAGTCTCCCTTCTACTTCCCCATTCTATCCCTCTCAGTTCAGTTCAGTTCAGTTGCTGAGTTGTGTCCCATTCTTTGTGACCCCATGGACTGCAGCATGCCAAGCTTCCCTGTCCAACACCAACTCATAGAGCTTGCTCTAACTCAAGTCCATCGAGTCAGTGATGCCATCCAACCATCTCATCCTCTGTCGTCCCCTTCTCCTCCTGCCTTCAATCTTGCAGCATCAGGGTCTTTTCCAATGAGTCAGCTCTTCGAATCAGGTGGTCAAAGTATTGCAGTTTCAGCTTCAGCAACAGTCTTCCCAGTGAATATTCAGGACTGATTTCCTTTAGGATTGACTAGTTGGATCTCCTTGCAGTCCAAGGGACTCTCAAGAGTCTTCTCCATCCCCACAGTTCAAAAGCATCAGTTCTTTGGTGCTCAGCTTTCTTTATAGTTCAACTCTCATATCCATACATGACTACTGGAAAAACCATAGCTTTGATTAGATGGACCATTGCTGGCAAAGAAATGTCTCTACTTTTTAATATGCAGTCTAGATTGGTCATAGCTTTTCTTCCAAGGAGCAAGCGTCTCTTAATTTCATGGCTGTAGTCACCATCTGCAGTGATTTTGGAGCCCAAGAAAATAAAGTCTATCACTGTTTCCCCACCTATTTCCCATGAAATGATGGGACTGGATGCCATGATCTTAGTTTTCTGAATGTTGAGCTTTAAGCCAACTTTTCCACTCTCATCTTTCACTTTCATCAAGAGGCTCTTAGTTCTTCTTTGCTTTCTGCCATAGTGGTGCTGTCATCTGCGTATCTAAGTTTATTGATATTTCTCCCAGCAATCTTGATTCCAGCTTGTGCTTCCTCCAGCCCAGCATTTCACATGATGTACTGTGTATATAAGTTAAATAATCAGGGTGACTCATCCCTCTAGATCATCACAGAACACTGAGCTGAGCTCCCTCTGTTATACAACAGGTTCCCACTAGCTGTTTTACACATGGTAGTTTATATATGTATTCCTGGTGGCACAGCGGTAAAGAATCTGCTTGCCAACGCAGGAGACACAAGAGACGCGTGTTCGATCCCCATGTCGGGAAGATTTCCTGGAGTAGGAAATGGCAACCCACTCCAGTATTCTTGCCTAGAAAATTCTATGGACAGAGAAGCCTGGAGGCCTACACTTCATGGGGTTGCAGAGTCGGATATGACTGAGCACTGCAAGCTTGCCGTATGAAAAGCATAGCTCCAATTCAAGCCCTGGGTTCAGGTTTCAGTCTTAGTAAAGGCAGTGAGGACAGTAGCCCAAAGTTCTTAGTGGCAGAAAATCAGCACAGAAGCAGACAAAAAGGAGAGAGCCACCTCGGGGCATGAGTGCCAAGTCACTCCAGTTGTGTCCAGCTCTTTGCGACCCTATGGACTGCGGGCCTCCAGGCTCCTCTGGTTTTAAGGTGCTTTGGTGCAAATTAATGAAAGTCACTCCTTCTCCCAGGAGATGTTGCTCAGTGTCAAGTCTCAAGGGCTGGTTCAAGTGAATTGTAGGCTGATGTCAGCTCCCAGCTACCAGGGCCCTCCTGTGGGTCTGCTACACAAATGTGCACAGTGGCTCTCTGAAAGCAGTCACATCAGTGTACCACTGCAACACTGGTTTTCATTCTGGGCCCCTATTGCAGACTCACTGATTCAGAGTTTCTGGGGTAGGGTCCTGGAACCTGTATTTTATTCCTTACAGTAAAAGTTTTATATGTGTGTATATATATATAAATTATGTATATAATTATATATAAATATATACATATATTATATATATACATATAAAGTGTATTTTTTTGTGCAAAAGTAGTACCTGCCTATTGAAGTCAAAATGAAATAAAAGTATGCATGAAGACAAAACTGAAAGCCTACCTTCTTTCTTCCCCTTTCTACCCCACTCCCAACTCCCTAGGATTAGCCACTTCTTATAGATTTGGTTTGTGCATATAGAAATGTATTCGTGTTATCTGTGTTAATGTCTCATATGGGATTTTAAAAGTTGTGAAATAGTATTCACAAAGTTGGAGGAGGGCATGGCAACCCACTCCAGTATTCTTGTTGGCAGAATCCCCACAGACAGAGAAGCCTGGCAGGCTGCAGTCCATAGGGTCGCACAGAGTTGGACACGACTGAAATGACTTAGCCCTCATTCATCAAGTTTCTCTATGAATTTTCCACTGCTCTCATCATGAAGAGAAGTTTTGCCTTCTTGGAACTCAGGTTTTTGGTTGTGGAAGTGAAGAAAATGAGCTAAAAGAAACAGAACTGAAAGGAGCCAAGATGATTGTATCAGTCATAATCCTGGTGGGAAACAGATGGCACACTCAGGCATTGAAAAAAGCTTCACTGAAGGATTGTTTACAGAGGGGTGGGCAGGGTTTAAAGGAGCTACCCAGGGGTGCGGAAGTACCCCAGGGCTATTAACATCTGTGAGTGGCTACCTCCTCCAGCCTCCTGCAGCAAGGAGTGGGGGCTGCCGCTGCTGCTGCTAGAACCCAGGCTGACAGCTCAGCAGGGAGGGACCCCAGGGGGAAAAGAACTTGACCTCACTCTCCTCCCTTCCTTCTACTTCCTGCCAAGGCTCCCCACTGGCCCCGCTCAGTTGGAAGCCAGAGGACAAAGGGGCCTGGTGATATCATCCATTTAGGTCAAACTCAGAGCAGGCCACAAAGCAGGATAGCGGAGGAGACTGGAGAGGCGATTGGGGGATGTCCAGCACAACATGTTTCTGAAAATATAGATCTTAGCAGGCAGGAAGAGGAGTGGGAAACACTGCCAGAGCCCTGCAGACAAAGGAAAAGAGGGGTTGGGGTATTTAGAGAAAGCAGAAGATCCTTGAATGATAGATCACTATGCTGTTGCTGCAGCTGCTGGTGTGTGTGTGTGTGTGTGTGCGTGTGTGTGTGTGTGTGTGTGTGTGTGAGAGAGAGAGAAAGAGACTCACTCAGTCATGTCACTCTTTGCGACCCCATGGACTATGCAGTCCACACAATTATGGGTAGCCTTTACCTTCTCTGGGGGATCTTCCCAGGGATTGAACCCAGGTCTCCACAATGCAAGCAGATTCTTTACCAGCTGAGCCATCAGGGAAGTCCAAGACAGGTAAAAGAGATTTTTAAAGAAACTTGCTGCAGATAATAAATTAAATGCTCTTAAATGGTTACACGACACTTCCCTAAAGAGTGTGTTTCTTTTTCAAATCTTTTGGATTTGTTGGAATATTGGTTTATTTTCCTCCATTTTCCCTTTCTCCTTGTTTAGAAATGTACAGACTTTTTATACAAGGAGGTTCATAATGGCATATTCTTAGGTGCAGACAGAAAAGACTAGAAAGAGACATTATACAAAAATGTTCACTGATTTAATTTCTAGAGAGTGGGGTTATAGCTGATTTTTATTTCTAATTCTGTGAATTTTAGCATTTTCCAAACTTTGGGCCATGAAGATGCATTATTTTGCAGTAGCTTAGACTTGGATCTAGGTCCTTTTTGTTTTCTTTATCTGTACTCTCCCTAGGTGATCTTATCCATTCTCATGGGCTTAAATACCATCTATATGGTGAAAAGTCCCATATTTAAATTTCTAGCCCTGGCTTCTCTCCTGAGAGACTTATATGCCAGCTGCTCCCTGACATCACCCCTGGGTTGTCTAATAGACAATCTCAAAGTCATCCTGTCGGCAACAGAGGACTTGACTTACCCCTTCTCCCTCTCATTGCCTGACCTCTACTTCCTCAGGCCTGGAGGTTTAAACATTATATTTTACATAGTCAATCCACATGGTACAAAATGTAAAAGGTACAAAAGGTTAATTGTTATAAAAAGATGTGCCTGTCTTAGCCCAGGTTTTCTTTCTCTGTTCCTTATCTATCCAGTTTTTCCACCCTTAAAACATTGTCTGAGGTTTTCATCTTCTTTATGCATGCAAATATATGTGAATAAACATTTAAACATTTTATATAATAGTTAGCATTTTTTATCCACTGCTCAACATCTTGCATTTTCTCTTAATAACCCCTCTTGGAGATAGTTCTTTACTAGTATAGATACAGCTGTTCATTCTTTTTAATACCTACATAGATAGCATCATGGGCTTCCCAGGTGGCACCAGAGTAAAGAACCCACTTGCCAATGCAGGAGGCCTGAGAGACGTGGATTCCATCCCTGACTCAGGAAGATCCCCTGGAGAAGGGCACAGCAACCCACCCCAGTATTCCTGCCTGGAGAATCCCATGGACAGAGGAGTCTGGCAGGCTACAATCCATAGGGCTGGATGTGACTGAAGCTACTTAGCAGGCAGGCAGCATTCCATTATGTGAACAGCGTTAAGTTGTTTTGAACAAGACCTTATCTTGAGGCTAGACAATTTGCATTCCAGTTAACATTATGTGCAATAAAAATTATACCATATCAGGCTTACTATTATACAACTGTTTTTTTTCACCCACCAATATATTGTGGGCATTCGCCTATATTGGGGCACACAGAACTACCACCTTTTTAACCACAGCCTTCACATTTTGTAATATGGATGCGCCATAATCCACCCAACCACAACTTTGTTTATGAGCACTCAGTTTTCTCCAGCCTTTTGCTTTCATAAGCAATGTTGTGATGAACATCTTCCTCTAATTCCCTGGGGCAGTGTTCACCACATCTTATATCTTTTTCTCTAGAGAACACAGCCAGCCTGCACTTCACAGGTTCCCCTCTATCATCATAGTACAGACACAAGAGTAAATCAAGAGCAAAAGAGCCCTCACTGCACGAAGAATTGTAGGACTGAGCAAATAGAGAAACAATCCCAACATCACAGCTCACTAGTAGCAGACATTTTGAGGAAATGTCTTGGTAAGAAGCAAAGTTATTTTAGAAATCCATTGATGAAGACTTTGTCTGAATTTGTTCAAAATTTTGAACAAATTTTGGGTAGCAAAACAAATTTTGCTTTTGGGTAAAAAGCAAAGCAGGAAATGATTAATTATTTTCTACAGTTGTACTGGCGTTGGCCAGTACAATTCAAGAAGGTAATCATTTCAAAGAAGAAATAATCAGCAGAAACTCATCTAATGCAGAAAAGAAAAGAGAATGAGACCAGAGCAGACTCCACTCCCCACTCAACATCTGCTGAAAGGATTTACTAAATCCTAGTGAGAAAAAAATGGGAGTTAAAGTCGAATCCTAAATACACACACACACACACTTTTTTTTCCCCTAAAACTGACTATATTGCAAATTGTATATGGGTCTTATTTTCTGGATTCTCAATTAATCCTATAAGTTATCTTTAATATAATCCCAAGTTAATTCTCATAGATAATCTTATGAGAGTGGGAACACAAGCAATCCTAACTGACAAATGGAGGTCTGGGCATTTTAGATCAACCACATGCCTTTGGAAGTGGTGTCTTTATAAGACATGTTGCTTTCTGTCAATGGCAGGCATTTTCCATAGGCTGTCAGCTTTGAAAAGGCCTGGTAGTGGTGTTAACTCCCAGTATAGGCAGACTGGAATTCAAAGACATAAAATCAATTTGTTAGTGGGAGGGTTCTGGGATGCCCAGAGGGCTATGGTGTAGAGGAAAATGCTAGGGCATTGAGACAGTTGAAAAATAATTGGAAAGGCTGATTTGACTTTAATGTACCTATTTGGGGTACCTTACTTTCCCAGGTATTGGACCCAGAGGTTGAGGAAGGAGGACATTAAATAGCTCTAATTTTAAATGTTGGAGTACTTCAGGTATAAGAGCCCTGCTGAAATATACTTAGTGGCTTATTTTATTTTACGGTGTAGTACTTTCTGGAAGACTGTGAGAAAAGCAAGATTTTGATTTTCAGCCTTGAAATAACTATACACAGTTATATACCATACAGATACTGTAGAAGATAAACACACATATCACCACCTTCCTCTCTTATTATAAAACCCCAAATTTCTGTAGATAATTAATCTTTTCCCACTCTACCTTATGCTTCATGAAGCCAGTCACGGTAATTCTGTTTCTGTTGCTACTGCTTGGTTTAGGAATATCTATGTGATTCGGTTCTGAGCCGTGAGATCTGAGGAGACACTGGCTGGGACATTTCTGAGTCAGGTTTCTTTCTTCTTAAAAAGAGACACAGGAAGAGCAGATATATTGTTGTATATGGCAGCCATCTTGCAACCATGTGGGGGCTCACCTGTAGACAAAGTTGACATGAGGGGACGCCAGAGTGCAGAGCTAGGAAATAGCTACGTCCCTGATGGGACACTGAGCAGCTGAATGGAGTGGCCCTGGAGCTGTCTGTCTGTTGATTTCTTATTCTGTGAGATAATAAATGTTCATCATTTAAGGCAGTCCAGTCAAGCTTTCTGTTACCTGCAGTTAAAGGCCAATGATCTGATATACTTTCCTGAAGAGTCCCTACAAATCACTTCATGGCAGTGTCTCAATAGGAAGTGAAATGAAGGAAATGAAAGGTCTTCTTTGGGCCCTGCTACAAAATTGCAAACGTGAGTGAAAAGGACTTCCATTATTTGCTAGGGAAAGCTTCAAGACGTTTCCATAAATTTTAGAATTCTGAAGACAACTGTATGTGCGTGTTATGTATTCATGATTTTAAATCTAATGAGAGCTCTCTTCCTACTTTTGTTTTATCAGTATAAGTGAATATTTCAAAGCCACTGAAGTTATTATTTCTTGAAAGGGCACTAGATGAAGGAAGGAAGATAGCTAATGTCAGTGAGTGCTCACTAAGCCCTGGGCATAGGCTAAGTACTTTATGTAAGCTACCTTCATTGTTCTTCAAAACAAACCTATGAAGTAGGTTCTGTTATCATTCCCATTTTTTCCAGGAAAGACATTATGGCTGAGAGACCTTATATAAGTTGCCTAAATTCACAATTAAGTAGTAAAAACTGAGGTCTGAACCTGGAGTCTCTCTGACTCCAAACCCCAGACACTGAAGTCTTACATGAGGCACAAGGTCATGTTGGCCACTTTCCAGAATCTTCCTTTGGCTATTTTCCTTCACCAACCCAGAAGCAATGTCTGGAGGTTCCCTTGTTAGTTATGCAAACAGTCAATCTGGTTACACAATAAAGGAGAGAGGCCAATTCTGGCACTAATTTTAGGGCAAACCACAGATGTCTTTGATGTTTTCATTGTACATGAGAACAGAGCCAGTGATCCGACAGCTGCTAGCAGCTCTGATCAAATATGCAGAATATTAAGGCAGCTTTATCTCAGCGCCTAATTACAGCTGGCATAGAGGAAATTTATTTTGCAAATGGGAGATGTCAAATGGTATAAATGCAATATATAACCAAATATGATTGCCTCATTCTATTTTCTCAGGGCTGTCCAATTACAGAGCAATTTTTGGGAAAGTGTTTATTAAATGATGTTCCTCTCAACTTGCATAACCCAACTTTGTGTTAAATATTATCGTAACAGCTCAACTGCCTTATTGTCTTATACTTCAATTTATTTTCTTCAAATATAAAATACATCCAGCACTTAATTTCAAAAGCAAATGTAATTATGACATTCTTGTCTAGTCTAGATTTTTACACCCAAGTCACCAATGTAATAGTAATAGGGCCATAATTTAATGTCTTTTACTATCAAAATTTTTTTTCGTATTTTGTAACGACAGAGAAACAGCTTTATAATACCAATAAGGGACAAAGAGCTAATAGTTGGCTAACAAATACCCATAATCATAGCTGGAAGAGGCTCACAAACGTGCTTCACATGTTTGGCCAAAGATGCTGCAAGCTGTGTGAGGCTGGAACAAATGTGCCCAGATTTCCTTCACGGAGGGGCTTGCAGGCCAGCTGTGGGAGAGCCCTCGAGCCATTTGTTCCTTCAGGGTCCATCTCAGCAGTGGAGACCTCCAGGCTGATGCTGTGCCATTTCAGGGACTGAGTGAAGCTGCGGTACAGAGGCTGGGCACTCAGCCTGGGATGGGAACTCGGAGGGGCAAGTCTCTCAACCTTCCTCCTTCCCTTTCGTTTCAGTATTGCTCTCTCATAAACATCTTTCATCCTAGATTCCATCTCCACATTCTCAGCATCTGTTTTTTGATAACCCTGTCTGTGACATGGTGTAAAGTGAATCACCTTAAAACAGTTCTTCTTTTGGCTGGAGAGGGTGATCTTTCAGCCACTGTTAGAGAGTAGACTACATGCTGTGTTGACATCCATCGATGACTTTCATTATTAAATTGCCACATTAAAATTTATCAATCAGTTATACATCAGAGTTCAGTTTTTCTCAGTACACTGAAATGCATTGCTAAAACAGTATTTCTTTTTCTTTTTCAAAAACTCTTTCTTGACTTTCATGGAGCATCTGACACTCTAAGCTTCTCTCTCCTTAAACCTTTTCCCTTTCATTTAAAAGAAGAAATATACTTCTGACTGCTCCATTATAATCTGTACTTGCTGCCTGTCTTACAATGCTGTACCCTAAGTTTCTGTTCTTGACCTTTGCTCTTCTCCCTGCACTCACTTCTCCCAGAACACATGGCTTCAACATCTGCTTAAGATAATGGTTGTATCCATTTTCAAGTTTATGATTCAGGCCTTGTTGCTGAGCTCCAGAGCCATATAGCTTCCCCAAACAAAAATACCCCCAAATGGAACGTTTTGTCTCCACATCCTTCTTTCCCAAACACCCCAAAACATAAATAACCAACAATGGTTACATATTCATCCTCCAAAAGTCCAGTATCCAGGAATAGTACCACTACTCACTCACCCTTGAAGTTAGCTTGAATATGGGAAACAGCCTAGACTTCCTCCCACAAACTCTCAATCCAAGCAGTCCTGAGACGTTAGATTCTCCTTTCTAATTGGCTTGAGTCATTTCACCTCCTTCTTTCCACTGTCTTTCATCCCCTCTTCCATGGGTGGCTTAAAGTCTCCAAGACTGTCCTATAACCACTTTTCCTTAAACTCATCCTTTCTTTCTCTACCATCTGATCAAGCTATGTCACTGCTGAAAATCTCAGGTGGCCAGCTTAACACACACGGTTCTTAATCAAAAGTGAAAGTTGTCCAGTCGTGTCCAGCTCTTTGTGACCCCATGGACTAAACAGTCCATGGAATTCTCTAGGCCAGAATACTGGAGTGAGTAGACTTTCCCTTCTCCAGGGGTTCTTCCCAACCCAGGGATCAAACCCAGGTCTCCATCATTGCAGGCGGATTCTTTACCAGCTGAGCCACCAGGGAAGCCCAAGAATGTTGGAGTAGCCTATCCCTTCTCCAGAAGATCTTCCCGACCCAGGAATTGAACTGGGGTCTATTGCATTGCAGGCAGATTCTTTACCAACTGAGCTATCAGGGAAGCCCCTCTTAATGAAAAGGGCCTTATTCATCTAGTCTAGTTGTCAATCATTCTTCTGGGTCTACCCTGAGACCTGGGCATAAATGCATCAGAGGGAGTCACATTCTGGTGCCTTAACAAGATGTGGTTCCCTCTGCCTTCTGTCCCCCTTCATCTTGTCTTCAACTAGCTCTTTCCCTTAAAAACTCAGCTTCTGCTGAGACCACCTTTGGAAACATCTTCCCAGACCCTTCTCCCCTCACACCTGAGCACATATCTATCAAGGCATTTATCATACTGTGAAGGTACTTGTCCATTCAAACTGGTCCACAAAACTCTTCAAGAACAGGGGTTATACCTTATTGGAGTTTAGTGAAAGTCAAAGTCTCTCAGTCATGTCCAATTCTTTGTGACCCCCATGGGGGGCTACACAGTCCATGGGAATTCTCCAGGTCAGAATAATGGAGTGGGTAGCCATTCCCTTCTCCAGGGGATCTTCCCAACCCAGGGATCGAACCCAGGTCTCCCTCATGGCAGATGGATTCTTTACCAGCTGTCTTTATATCCAGATATATAGCATAGTGCCTGTCACATAGTAAGCTTCATAGTGTGTTTGCAAAATGCATGGAAATGAATTGTATAAAAATGTAGTTACTTTTCAATGAACCATTTTAATGGTAAATTTGTAAAATGCACACACATATTTGGACATTCTGCCATAGCATATTATAGAAAAAGTTTTTATCAATATTATATATTATACACACACACACACAGATTAGCAACATTTACATTGGTTTTCACTTTAAAATTATTTATAACAAAATTATTGATATATACAAATAATATATAATATAAAATTATTTTCATATAATTTTATATTATATGCTTATTAGATGCATATATTATATAATATAAATTATTTCTAAATATTATGATATCTATATATAATAAAGTATACTTATATGCCTTATTATTTATTATACATTTTAATATAAATTTCTATAGGTATATAAAGTGCTATAAAATTATATGGATAATTTTTAAAGTATTTATATATGTAATTATTTTATATGTAATAAAAATTATTTTAGTATAGTTCTGAAAAGAACCTCCATTCGCATCTCCACTGGCTAATGATCTACACTGGCTACTAATCTACATGTTGCTAAGGAGGACTTTTGAGTAGGTGTGGTGTGTTTTGTGGAGTAGCTGACAGTTTCCACCTCTTCAAACTGATTGTCAACATATGGGTAAATAACAATCTGCTGACTTTGAAAAATTAGTTATAATCCATTTCACATAATGCATGCAAAGCATGGCAGGCAATGGCCCATAATTGAAGGATTAGTTTTGGGCCTTAGGGTGGTTTTTAAAATTCACAGGCTGATAGAATGTTCCATCCCATATGGACCCAGAATATTCTCATCAGGGAGTTTCCAGCACTCCCTTCCCTCCTACAGAATATGACATGTACTGGGTACCAGCGGAGAGAGAAGCGCTCCATCCATCAGCCCAGCAGCTGGAGATCTTCCCTGATGATAAGGGGAGTGGGAGGCTGAAAGTGCCTTAGAAGAATCTGATGGGGCCTGAAATGGAACGAATCAGTAAAGCCGCTCAGGTCAGTTCTTATTTTTCTGCTATCACAGGCACACTGGAGCGTCCTCTTGTCTCCCACCTGAGCCTTGCGTCCTGCTGAAATCGCTCTACGTGCACTGCTCCCTTCAGGTCTTAATGGCTTGCCGGGGTGGAATAAGAGGATGCTGTGTGACTGTTCCAGCTCTTGCATCGCTCCACTGACTTTCTCTCTTTACTCCCACCTGTCTGCATCCGTCTATACCATTTCCTTTCAGCTCCTGTGCCTGCTCTTTTCTCCAGTTCCTGCTTTCCTCTCCCATTTGTCTTGGTCTGATAGAACCCTTTATGAATCTCCCAAGAGGGATCTTTCCAAGCCCCATTTTCACTGGTCTAATTCCAACCAGGCTGTGCTGGTTAAGAAGTCGGAGAAAAGAAATTCTTGCTACTAATCCATATGGCCTGGGTAGGGGTGTGTTTTTATGAAATATTCTCATTATTATGAAATGCCTAACAAAGCAGTGATTTGGCAAGCCTGAAGTCACACACTGGGGCTCATAGCAACTTGCTTCTACTAGCAACATGAGGATTAGAAACACTTCCTTGCCAAGTGGCTTTGAATCAGCTAGAAGGTGGCGAACGATGCCCTTTGGTGAGGATGATAAGACTTTAAAGCATTTGTTAATTGTCCAAACCTTTGTTTATAGAGGCAACATGTACACACATACATTAAAAATATTCCTTGGTTACTTATTAGGCTTTATGTTATTTTTAAAAAGAATGCTTGGTTTTGAGAGTAAAGCTTATAAGCCACCCTTCAGATATCTTTTCAAAATGAAGCTAAAAGATGATTTTTAAAGAATTAAAATAGTGTATTTCTACAGTGATTTATAGCTGAATAAGGAATGTGTTTGATGTTTTTTCTGGAAAGGAATAATTGACTAAAATTTAAATTATCTGCTTTCTCTAAATACCCAGAGCTATGCAACAGAAAGAAATGGTGAGAGTTATGCTGGGTATGTGTGGGGGGTGGAGGTGGGGCCTAAACTGGGAATGAAGTTTCTTGGAGAAAATCTACAAAATGGGCCAAGCACACATGGATTGCATGATATCATTTAGTTGGAGAAGGAGTGCTAAGCATCATGCTGAACTCAGATGTCTTCCCCTAGGAGAAATGATCTCTCTTTTCCTGGAACATCTGTAGCACTGAGAGTCTATTCCACCCTTTGGCACTTATCCTATGCTCTCCTGTAATATTATCTCTTTTAGAAAAATTTTAGCTCTTCATTATGACAGTTCTCTTTTTACATGGCTGATTTACTGAGCATCTCCATTCATTCCAGGTTGCCTGAGGCAGCTCTGATTTATACCTGTTGCCATGGTGTAATTAATTATTAACAGTGTCCCTTTCAGTCTCAAAAATATTCTTGGTTTGGATGATAACCTATGAAGTTGCTGCTGCTGCTGCTGCTAAGTCGCTTCAGTAGTGTCCGACTCTGTGCGACCCCATAGACGGCAGCCCACCAGGCTCCCCCGTCCCTGGGATTCTCCAGGCAAGAACACTGGAGTGGGTTGCCATTTCCTTCTCCAATGTATGAAAGTGAAAAGTGAAAGTGAAGTCGCTCAGTCATGTCTGACTCTTCACGACCCCATGGACTGCAGCCCACCAGGCTCCCTCGTCCATGGGATTTTCCAGGCAAGAGTACTGGAGTGGGGTGACCGATGAAGTTACCGTAGTCTTATCCTATCTATACCAGAGTCTCCTGTGCAGGAAATAGCACACTCTACTAGGATTCTGAAGAGATTATTCACTGAAGTGTGGTCAGGGTTAGGGAATCAAGTAAGGATGTTAAGACATCAGACCTAAAACAAAGGGAGCAAATGATATTATGGGAGCCCAGGTGAGAAGTAGAGCCTTAGAAGAGGGGCAGCACTACAGAAGCTCAAGTTTTGGAAGGACTCAAACACTGCAGAACTGCTCAAGAAAGAAAAGCAATTCCTTACCATTCTGTCTTCCAGTCATTGGTCTCCTGACTGTGTGTTCTATTCAATCAATTCAATTCAGTCAATCAGTCGTGTCTGACTCTTTGCGACCCCATGAACCTCAGCACGCCAGGCCTCCCTGTCCATCACCAACTCCTGGAGTTTACCCAAACTCACGTCCATTGAGTCGGTGATGCCATCCAACCATCTCATCCTCTGCCGTTCCCTTCTCCTCCTGCCCTCAATCTTTCCCAGCATCAGGGTCTTTTCAAATGAGCCAGCTCTTCGCATCAGCTGGCCAAAGTATTGGAGTTTCAGCTTCAACATCAGTCCTTCCAATAAACACCCAGGACTGGTCTTCTTTAGAATGGACTGGTTGGATCTCCTTGCAGTCCAAGGGACTCGCAAGAGTCTTCTCCAACACCACAGTTCAAAAGCATCAATTCTTTGGTGCTCAGCTTTCTTCACAGTCCAACTCTCACATCCATACATGACCACTGGAAAAACCATAGTCTTGACTAGATGGATTTTGTTGACAAAGTAATGTCTCTGCTTTTTCATATGCTGTCCAGGTTGGTCATAACTTTCCTTCCAAGGAGTAAGCGTCTTTTAATTTGATGGCTGCAATCACCATCTGCAGTGATTTTGAAGCCCCCCAAAATAAAGTCAGCCACTACTGTTTCCCCACCTATCTGCCATGAAGTGATGGGACCGGATGCCATGATCTTAGTTTTCTGAAGGTTGAGTTTTAAGCCAACTTTTTCACTCTCCTCTTTCACTTTCATCAAGAGGCTTTTTAGTTTCTCTTCACTTTCTGCCATAAGGGTGGTGTCTTCTGTATATCTGAGGTTATTGATTTTTCTCCTGGCAATCTTGATTCCAGCTTGTACTTCTTCCAGCCCAGCGTTTCTCATGATGTCCTCTGCATATAAATTAAATAAGCAGGGTGACAATATACAGCCTTGACGTACTCCTTTTCCTATTTGGAACCAGTCTGTTGTTCCATGTCCAGTTCTAATTGCTGCTTCCTGACCTACATACAGGTTTCTCAAGAGGCAGGTCAGGTCTTTCAAAATTTTCCCCAGTTTATTGTGATCCACACAGTCAAAGGTTTTGACATAGTCAATAAAGCAGAAATAGATGTTTTTCTGGAACTCTCTTGCTTTTTCCATGATCCAGCGGATGTTGGCAATTTGATCTCTGGTTCCTCTGCCTTTTCTAAAATGATATTGAACATCTGGAAGTTCACTGTTCACATACTGCTGAAGCCTGGCTTGGAGAATTTTGAGCATTACTTTACTAGCGTGTGAGATGAGTGCAACTGTGCGGTAGTTTGAGCATTCTTTGGCATTGCCTTTCTTTGGGACGGGAATTTAAACAGACCTTTTCCAGTCCTGTGGCTACTGCTGAGTTTTCCAAATTTGCTGGCATATTGAGTGCAGCACTTTCACAGCATCATTTTTCAGGATTTGAAATAGCTCAACTGAAATTCCATCACCTCCACTAGCTTTGTTCATAGTGATGCTTCCTAAGGCCCACTTGACTTCACATTCCAGGATGTCTGGCTCTAGGTGGGTGATCACACCATCGTGATTATCTTGGTCGTGAAGATCTTTTTTGTACAGTGCTTCTGTGTATTCTTGCCACCTCGTCTTAATACCTTCTGCTTCTGTTAGGTACCTACCATTTCTGTCCTTTATCGAGCCCATCTTTGCATGAAATGTTCCCTTGGTATCTCTAATTTTCTTGAAGAGATCTCTAGTCTTTCCCATTCTATTGTTTTCCTCTATTTCTTTGGATTGATCCCTGAGGAAGTCTTTCTTATCTCTCCTTGCTATTCTTTGGAACTCTGCATTCAAATGGGAATATTTTTCCTTTTCTCCTTTGCTCTTCGTTTCCCTTCTTTCCACAGCTATTTGTAAGGCCTTCTCAGGCAGCCATTTTGCTTTTTTGCATTTCTTTTTCTTGGGGATGATCTTGATTCCTGTCTCCTGTACAATGTCACAAACCTCTGTCCATAGTTCATCAGGCACTCTGTCTATCAGATCTAGTCCCTTAAATCTATTTCTCACTTCCACTGTATAATCATAAGGGATTTAATTTAGGTCATACCTGAATGGTCTAGCGGTTTTCCCTATTTTCTTCAATTTGAGTTTGAATTTGGTAATAAGGAGTTCATGATCTGAGCCACAGTCAGCTCTTGGTCTTGTTTTTGTTGACTGTATAGAGCTTCTCCATCTTTGGCTGCAAAGAATATAATCAATCTGATTTCAATGTCGACCATCTGGTGATGTCCATGTGTAGAGTCTTCTTGTGTTGTTGGAAGAGGGTGTTTGCTATGACCAGTGTGTTCTCTTGGCAGAACTCTATTAGTCTTTGCCCTGCTTCATTCTGTACTCCAAGGCCAAATTTGCCTGTTACTCCAGGTGTTTCTTGACTTCCTACTTTTGCATTCCAGTCCCCTATAATGAAAAGGACATCTTTTTTGGGTGTTAGTTCTAAAAGGTCTTGTAGGTCTTCATAGGACTGTTCAACTTCAGCTTCTTCAGCGTTACTGGTTGGGGCATAGACTTGGATTACTGTGATATTGAATGGTTTGCCTTGGAAATGAACAGAGATCATTCTGTCGTTTTTTAGATTGCATCCAAGTACTGCATTTTGGACTCTTTTGTTGACTATGATGTCTACTCCATTTCTTCTAAGGGATTCTTGCCCACAGTGGTAGATATAATGGTCATCTGAGTTAAATTCACCCATTTCAGTCCATCTTAGTTCGCTGATTCCTAGAATGTCAATGTTCACTCTTGTCATCTGTTTGACCACTTCCAATTCGCCTCGATTCGTGGACCTGACATTCCAGGTTCCTATGCAATATTGCTCTTTACAACATTGCATTGGCTGAAACCAAATGGAAGTCAAAAGGCAAAGGAGCCCTGGTGAGAAAGATGGAAGGTGTTGTTATCTGCCCTCAGAGAAAGGACAAAAAAAGGCAAAAAGGCAAAAAGGCAGAGGATGGATTGAGGGAGTCAAGGGGTTGGGGATCAGTGAGAACTGGTAAACAGAGACTGTAGCTCCTTAAACAGAGTCTCTTTGTCTTCAAGTCGATTAAAAAACATCTGTGGGCACACACATGCAAAGCACTGCAGGAAAGGCCATGATGAGCGAGACTTGGCAGCTACTACCAGGAACACACTCTCTCTGTTGGGGGAAAAAGAAATAAACTTAAGAAAGTTAAACTACAGACTGAAGGAAAGTAGCAGTTGAGTATAACAATATGAAAGAGGTGCTTAGCAGTACATGGTGATTGTTGGATTAATAATTATAGACCCTATATGTTAAAGGAATTCAAAGGATGAAAAATCACTCATTGTTTACTACTGGAAGAATTTGAAAAAGAGTTTATGGACGAGGCATATTTTCAGTGGTACTGAAATCAAAGCCACCTTGACACTGGCAAGAAGGAGAGGCAGGCCTTCTTTGGGCAACTGGCAAGAAAAGAGCACAGGTGTCAACTTGAAATACCTCTTCTCCTGCTAGGAGAGCTGGAGACCCTTCAGAGATTTTTAAACGTTTCGAAACTATCCCAGGAAATTACCTATGAAAGAGCCTAAAGGGAATTAATTGGGTTGTAAGAGGTAGAAGTTGTGAATGGCCATTTCTTCACTTCTTCAACAAACAGTTGTTGAGGGCTTGGACTGTGTCAGACACTGCTCTGGATCTTCTGGTGCCAAGCACAGTAAGACGTCTTTTTCCTTAAGGAAAGAGGATGGAGAAGTTAGCCAATGGTTAGTCACGGTTGTGCCCTGTAATTATAGAGTTGTGCAGAGATGACAGGTGAGCAAGTGGGAGATTATCTAAAAGAGACTCAGGCATGGAGAGTGGAGGTGGTTAAGGAAGACTTCCTGGAGGAGGTAACACAATTCTGAGTTCTGAACGGTGAGCAGGAGTTTCCAGTTGCGTATTCACTTATTTATACCCACCCTGCCACTTTCTAATAAAAGGAAGTAAGATGATTCATAAGTAAGAAATGCTCACAGCAGGGACTTCACTGGCGATCCAGTGGTTAAGATTCTGAGCTTCCTGGTTGAGAAGATCTTGCATGCCGTGTAGCACAGCAAAACAGGCAAACAAAAATAAAAACACACAGCAGAATATAAAGAAAATTAGATAAGACATAGGATGAGTTAATTTCACCTTTATATACACTGTCACATTTGATCTGAGAACAGCCTGGTGTGCCTGCTTGCTGAGTCACTTCAGGCCTGTCTGACTCTTTGTGAGCCTATGGACTGTAGCCCACCAGGCTCCTCTGTCCATGGAATTCTCCAGGCAAGAATACTGGAGTGGGTTGCCATGCCTTCCTCCAGGGGATCTTCCTGACTCAGGGATTGAACTCACGTCTCCTGAAGCTCCTGCATTATAGGTGGATTCTTTATTGCCGAGCCACCAGGGAAGCCCTTACAAGCTTATAATTTTATCCTTATTTATTGGTGAGGAATTTAAGCCTTAATATTTAAAATACCTTGCCCAAAGCACAGTCTTGACAGACAGTGGCAGAACAGAACCAGGCTAGTTTCACCCTAGAGTCTGTGATTTCCAGTACAAGAGATGAACCTGTGGTTTAGCTCCCCTGCATAGAGCCTGTGGCTGGAAGGTGCTTCACAGGGCAGTACAGAATAGATGTGCACTTTGAAGGGTGAAGAGTAAGCCAGAGAAGGGACTGGGATGGGTGGCCCAAGCAGAGGATTTCACGTGTTCGAAGGAAGAGAGGTGTGAGAGAGCATCGCTTGTTGGTAGGACAGTAATAGCTCATGATGGTAAGAAGAGTCTTAATAGAAAAGCAGTGAGAGATGGGGCTGGAGGGATAAGTAAGCACCAAATCTGAAGAGTTTTGTTTTCCCTTTACCTGAAGGTGTTGGAAACTGTGGAAGGAGTTTAAGCAGGGAGTAATATGACCAGCCCAGAATTTTAAAAACCTCACTAGGACAGCAACGTAGGCAAGTCTGGGTCAGGACAGAACTGGTGAAGGGAGAGGAGTTAGGAGGCTTGCTGCAGTCATAGGGCAGGGTGATAGGGGCAGGAGGGGATTCAAATTGGGAGCTAATATGGAGAGACTGTTAGACAGAGTGGGCACCTGGATTTGGGGGTAAAGGAAACAAAGTCTCATTGATCAGCTAGTTGGATTATACCATTTATGAGAAAGGGATCCTATGGAAGAGTTTGGAACTTGGGGGTGATGAAGTTGGATAATGATGGCCAAGAGTAACTGTTAAAGAAAATGAGCTTAAAGTTTTTACCTTCCTATTCTGTCTAATTGCTTAGTTTCTTGTTGCCTTATAAAAAATGTGAGACCCCCAGAAAAAATATTGGTAGTCAATAAAAGTTGTTGTTATTCAGTTGCTAAGTCATGTCCGAATCTTTGTGACCCTATGGACTGCAGCATGCCAGGCTTCTCTGTCCTTCACTATCTCCTATATAATATATATTATCTATATGCATTACATATAATCTATAATAAAAGTTAAATTTATTTATTTATTTTGAAAAGGCTTTTCTTTTATTGCAGCAGTGATATATATGCAGAAAATGTAGAAAGTACAGACAGACACACAAAAACTTGTTGTTGTTACCCAAACACAATCTAACAATGACTTGTAACATTTTGATGTATATAATTTCAGTTTTTTCTAAATACATACCTATTTTTTTTCTAAAAACTTGAGTAGTGTTTTCATGATTTAAATATGTCATGCACATCTTTCAATAGTGTTAATAATTCCATAAGATTATTTTAGAGGCTGCATGGTATTCCATTTATGAATGTGCTGGATTCCTGTTGTGGACAGTAAAGTTTTTTTCCAACTTTTTGCTATTATAAACAACAGAGCTGCAAAGTAATTAGAATTTAAATTTCCTAATTGACCATTGGCTTTTTCAAATTACAATTTAGATTATGAAATTAAGTTTGGGCATGCTTTGCTTTTATAAAATAGTTGTACAAAGAAGAGCTGTTTTTAAAGTGCTCTGAAAGAAATATATAATGTTCTTTTTAATTTTCAAGGGAATTAAATGTAGCAAAGGAAAATAAACTGATGTAAATATCTATCAGAGGAAAATAATTATAAAGGAAATTGGCCATCAAAAAGAAAGTGTGGAAACTGTTTTTAGTGAGGAGACTATGTTTCCCAGTGAGATTCCTTTGCTTTAATAACTTTTTCAATGTTTTCCCCAAGGCACATAAAAATGTGAACAACTCTTCAAAATGATCTAGGAGTTGATCAATCTTGTAAATAATTGCAACCATAGTTAAGTTCAACTTGCTTTTGATTGTGTAGAGTAAATTTTTTACATATATCTATTAAAAGCTTTTGCTTAATTTAGAAGCAATCTTTGGAGCCAGACAACATATTGTAGACTCTCTTTTTCTGGCTGATCATTACCTTTTTCCTCAGAATTCTTCCTAACCACACTCTGTGCTAGGTGCCACTGCGCAGACTCTAGTGGGCAAATATTTGATATTCCTCTTCCCCAGCGAAGATGTCGCAGACTACTGAAAGAACTATTTCTGGTCTGTCTGAACAAGGCTAGAGTCTTGATCCAGCACAAAAGGAATGTAGGAGGCCAACGATAAAGGGGTGGTCTTGTTCAGACAGCAGATTCCTCCAAAGTGTTTAGAAAATTACTCATAACTCTGATCACCAAGACATCTGGGCCAGATGTAGATACATTTCACCAGTCTCAGCTCTCATTTTCCATTGCAAATATCTTTTATTCTAAAATGAAATAATAGATAATATAACCTAGTCTCATACATAATTTTACAAGATAACCTTTTAAGTATAACAAAGAAAAGTGAAAGTTTTAGTCACTCAGTCGTGTCTGACTCTTTGTAACCCCAGGGACTTTAGCCCACCAGGCTCCTCTGTTCATGAGGATTCTCCAGGCAAGAATACTGGAGTGGGTAGCCATGCCCTCCTCCAGGGGATCTTCCCAACCCATGGGTTGAACCCAGGTCTCCTGCATTGCAGGCGAATTCTTTACCGTCTGAACAACAAGGGAAGCCCTAAGTATACCATAAAGGAGAAATAAAAAAAAAACAATTTATAATAAATAGGTACTGTAGTCAGATGGTGACACAGAATCACTGTGACTGTGACAGCTACAAAAGCAGACTGAGACTGGCTCGAATACACACATGGCATCGTCAGTGAGAAAGTGATTTTCCAAAATAATAAGCAATTCTGAGTGAAGTTACGACTGAGAAAATGTCCAGTCTTCCTTACATTTATGCGGTAGCTGCATTCCTAGAAAATTCAGTGCATTTAAAACAATTTAAAAATACTCTGTTTTACATGTAAAATGAAGCTAAGTTTTAGGCTCAGATCATTGTAAACAGTTTTTTCACCTACGAATGACATTCATTTCACCTATCTCTGACATGGACAGTTCTTTGTCTGCATGACTGACACAGATTGTTGGATTTCCCTAATCCCAGAACCCTGACAAGTTATACACTTTTTATTGTGTGAATCAGAAACACCCACAAAATTACAAAGTGTCCCCTTCAGTTCAGTCCAGTTCAGTCCAGTTCAGTCACTCAGTCGTTTCTGACTCTTTGCGATCCCATGAATTGCAGCACGCCAGGCCTCCCTGTCCATCATCAACCCCCGGAGTTCACTCAGACTCACGTCCATTGAGTCAGTGATGCCACCCAGCCATCTCAGATTCATGTCCATCAAGTCAGTGATGCCCCCTCCTAGCATCAGAGTCTTTTCCAATGAGTCAACTCTTCACATGAAGTGGCCAAAGTACCAGAGTTTCAGCTTTAGCATCATTCCTTCCAAAGAACACCCAGCACTGATCTCCTTCAGAATGGACTGGTTGGATCTCCTTGCAGTCCAAGGGACTCTCAAGAGTCTTCTCCAACACCACAGTTCAAAAGCATCAATTCTTCGGCTCTCAGCCTTCTTCACAGTCCAACTCTCACATCCATACATGACCACTGGAAAAACCATAGCCTTGATTAGACAGACCTTTGTTGGCAAAGTAATGTCTCTGCTTTTTAATATGCTGTCTAGGTTGGTCATAACTTTCCTTCCAAGGAAGTTAGGAGGGTGTTTTGCCCCTATTTCATCCCAACCACTGCTTTAACAGATTCTCTCTTTTTGACTCAGAAGGATTTCCCTATGAGGTAGAGAGAAATAGGTTAACCTGAGTTATGTCATGATTTTTCAATAACTGTGGTAAAAATACATATAATACAATTTGCAATTTTAACTCTTTTTAGTGTACAGTTAAGTGATATCGAGTACATTTACATTGTTGTACAGCCATCACCAGCGTCCATCTTTATAATTTTTCACATTTCCTCCTGATTTTTTAAAAGGAATCATGTAGTGTTTTCTTCGGAGAAGGCAATGGCACCCCACTCCAGTACTCTTGCCTGGAAAATCCCATGGACGGAGGAGCCTGGAAGGCTGCAGTCCATGGGGTCGCTGGGGGTCGGACACGACTGAGTGACTTCACTTTCACTTTTCACTTTCATGCATTGGAGAAGGAAATGGCAACCCACTCCAGTGTTCTTGCCTGGAGAATGCCAGGGACGGTGGAGCTTGGTGGACTGCCGTCTATGGGGTCGCACAGAGTCGGACATGACTGAAGTGACTTAGCAGTGTTTTCTTTCTTTCTTTCTTTTTTTTTTTTTTTTAGGTCTTCCTAATAGTGCCTACCTTGGGCATTGGTCTGTTTCTTGGTTCTGATCAGGCCAGATCTGTGACTCAGGTTTTTGTCAAGTTGGCCGTGTGTTGACCTCTGCCTGCGCTGACCACACTCCTACCCCCACTCTGTAGCAACCACACATCTCCCCGGCTCCCACAGGCTGTGGTCTCCAGGGCTCTGCTGCTGTGTCTAAGGCTGAGTAACTCTATTATTCCTCATTAATCTCCACCTTAGTAAATTCACTTCTCCCTTGTTGTTGCTCAGTCACTAAGTTGTGTCTGACTCTTTGTGACCCAGCACACCAGGCTTCCCTGTCCTTCACTGTCTCCTAGAGTTTGCTCAAACACATGTCCATTGAGTTGATGATGCCATCCAACCATCTCATTCTCTCTCACCCCCTTTATCTCCTGCCCTCAATCTTTCCCAGCATCAGGGTCTTTTCCAATGAGTTGGCTCTTTGCACCAGGTGGCTAAAGTAATGGAACTTCAGCTTCAGCATCAGCCCTTCCAATAAATATTCAGAGTTGATTTCCTTAAGGACTGACTGGTTTGATCTTCTTGTAGTCCAAGGGACTCTCAAGAGTCTTCTCCAGTGCCACACTTTGAAAGCATTAATTCTTTGGCGCACGGCCTTCTTTATTGTCTAAGACTGACATCCATACATGACTACTGAAAAAACCATAGCTTTCACTCTACAGACTTTTGTTGGCAAAGTGATGTCTCTATTTTTTAATATTTCAATTGGTTTTATCATTTTAGACCTCTTTATATGCAACCTTACATCCCTGTTTTGTTGTTTATACCTGCATATCTTAAACCCCATCTTGTTAGGCTGCATAGCTGTTAGAGTATGGCAACTTGGGCATGATGGGAAGGACACCAGCCCTGGAGTCAGAAGATGTGAGTGTTAACCCCACTTCTGTCATGTACTAGCTGACAGAGAGGGCAAGAGCCTTCAGTGCTCTGGAACTATTCCCTCATCTGAAAACAATAGAGCTGGTCACCAGACACTCCACAACTTCAAAATTACACGTTTCTAAATTAATTTCTTTTTTTATTTTTAATTGGAGGATAATTGCTTTACAATGTTGTGTTGGTTTCTGCTGTACAAAAATGTCTAAATTAATTTCTGTGAAAATAGTATCTGCTTTCCTTGCTTCACAGGACCGTTGGGTCAAACGTAAATGAAAATCATAAACATGTAGGTATCATAAGACAGCCCAGAGTGTAATAAAAGATGCTTAAACATGCTTTTTAAATGACAAAATACAATGAAACAAACTACTAATTAAGATTCTAAAAACATAAGGTTGGATAATGGAACCTGCAAACTGGGGGATGGTTTGTTTTATTTAGTAGGGGTCTGGTGCTCAATGAGTGTTTGTTAAAAGAATGTAGGTGCTCTAGAAAAGTTATGTGAAATCTCAATTTTAAGGTTTTTAGGAGACTGGGACTCCAATAATTAGCATAAGAATAAGTTGGAAGTCCACGGAGAAGTGAGTCCTGGAGTATGAGCAGATGTGTGAGGTTGACTTATGCTGGCTGTTGTGAGAACACAGCTTTTCTTTATTGGCCTTGAAGGAGTATTATCCTAAAAGTGGGCCTGACAGGGATATTTTTCTATGAATAGAGAGGCCACTACCTGAAGGAGCTGAGATAGGAGATCTGAGGAGTAATGTGTCATGGAATGTTCCACTCCTACAGAGCCCTTGCAACATTTGATGCTGGATGTTCAAGTCATAGACCTGGCTGGTGCTGTGCTGAGCCATATGAGGGCCTGAGGCAAAAGGAAGAATATGTACTATATACTGTCTATAACTACTTACATGGTTGTATGTAGTTTTTCAAACTGGTTAATGGCTTTAGTGAAAATGTTATCAATGAGTTTGCTTCCATTAAAGCCCACAAAGTAAAATGTAAATGAATTCTAACTTTGGTATAAATAAAATATTTAAACTTAAAATAATGTGTTGTAAGTAATTACAGCTACTTTTCAATTTTTAAAAATGTCTTAACTACTTTAAGGGCTTCCCTGGTGGCTCAGATGGTAAAGAATCTGCCTACAATGCAGGAGACCTGGATTCCATTCCTGGGTCGGGAAGGTCCTCTGGAGAAGGGAATGGCCACCCACTCCAGTATTCTTGCCTGGAGAATTCCATGGACAGAGGAGCCTGGTGGGCTACTTTTAATGTTCTGGAAAAAACTACATGTATAGAAGGTATTATTATGTAACCCTGATGGCAAGTGAACAGAAAAACAGATATAAAAGCATGTATATTGGGGTACACAATTTTCCCTTTTGTCTTAGCGTCCCAGTGTAGCTTGAAGTAGCCGTCTCAGATTTTGTTTTTATTTAAAACCTTGTTATTTTGTTCACCATGTATTTTTTGGCATTATGTTAGATATTTTAAAATATTTGCATTAAAATAACGTTACTCTTAATTACTGAGTTTTGGTTTCCCCGTAAATTCTGTGCTTTAGGTGAGCATTTTGTTGCTACACCCTAGGACTGGCCCTCAGTCCCAGGTAGCGATAATACAGATCTGCCATGGGAGCCATCATCTTGCTCTCTGTGCTGGAGGAGACATCCAAATCCTGCTCATTTCCCCTCAGTCCAAGTGAATCCAGGAAGTCACATGTCACAGGCAGGTAAAGCATGAGCTTTGGGGTTAAACAGACTTGGAATCATACCCTGCCTTGCTTCTTTACCAGCAGAGCTATTAACCAATCTGAGCCTGTTTTCTCATATGTAAAAGGGGAAAATTATTTTTCAGTGACAGTTAGAGATAATTAAATGAGATAGCTTATATAAAACATCTGGACTTGACAAATGTTAGCTTGTCCCCTTTTCTATTTTATATATTTTTAAGTATTTATTTATTTGGCTGTACCATGTCTTTATGTATTTATTTGGTTCCGGCATTTAGGATCTTTAGTTGCAGCATGTGAGATCTAGTTCCCTGACCAGGGTTCGAATTTGGGCCCCTTGCGTTGGGAACGCAGAGTCTTAGCCATTGGGCCATCAGGGAAGTCCCTCTATTTTAGAGATAGGTGAATTTACTTATAAACATGGAGCTGCTCAAAGATGTGATCCCAGAAGTGCCAGTGTCCAGATTTGCACCCAGGTGTAGTGAGTGTAAATCCTGTGCTGGTTTCACAAATGGCACTTGGTGATTCTAGCTGCAGCTGGGCTGTGTCTTTCTAGGGATAGATGTAATTCCTAGCTAAACTGCCTGAGAGAACTTGGATTAGCAGCTCTAGAACAGAGGCGTGATGAACCTGCCCAATTTTATTTGAGAGAAAATAAATTTCACAATTAGAACAATCCCAGTATATATTTGGGGGCTTCCCAGGTGCCTCAGTGGTAAAGAATCTGCCTGCCAACGCTGGAGTGCATGTTGCTAAGTCGCTTCAGTCATATCTGATTCTTTACAACCTTATGGACTGTTGCCCCCCAGGCTCCTCTGTCCATGGGATTTCCCAGGCAAGAATGCTGGAGTGGGTTGCCAGGCCCTCCTCCGGGGATCTTCCCAACCCAAGGATTGAACTCGCATCTCTTACATCTGCATTGGCAGGAGGATTCTCTACCACTAGCACCACCCGGGACACAAATGCAGAAGGTGCAGATTCAATCTCTGGGTCATTCTTGCCTGGGAAATCCCATGGACAGAGGAGCCTGGCGGACTACAGTCCATGGGGTTGCAGAGAATCAGATGTGACTGAAGTGACTTAACATGGCAGTAATGTTAAAAAGATCGATATTTCTGATACCACAAAGTTACCGCAGTTTTTACTAATTTGTTCTTATATAATTTTACCTCAAGAATATAAAAGAGGTTAAGAGCAAAATGCTGTTTGTAAGGAGAAAAACTAGTTGATTACACACTTAGAAAAAGAGGAATAACACATTTTCCATTTGCAACAGCAATAAATAGAACAAAAGCTTTGGTTTGTTACCCAGCTAGGATATTAAAGACAATATTTGATATATAATGGCATATACTTCTTTCTTGATCTCCTTCCTAACACCTCTTCCTCAAAAATGAATGTTTTCCAGTCATTCTGCTGAGATGATAGTGTTTCTTTATTCTTTTATATTGATCTGTCTCCTTATAACTAGAAGAGAAGCAGACATGGGTATAATTGTTCCATCCCTTTCCAGGAAGTGGCTTTCCCCATCTATATGGCTACTACAGAAAAGGCCATAATCTTATATAGCTGTTGCCTTATCTCAGTTAATTGATCTGGGGGTGGGACCTCCACACGAGCTGAGTCAAAGTCTTCTGAACTTTTTCCTGATGGAGAAAACTTCAGATGCAATAACTGGAAACTGTTGGTGGTTGTTATGAAAAAAGATATGGTGAGGTCCTCACCCCCAGTACCTCAGAAGGTGACCTTATTTGGAAATAGGGTCTTTACAGAGGTAATCAACTTAAAATAAGATCCTTAGGGTGGGCCCTAATCAATATGATTGGTGTCCCTTTAAAACAGGGACATTTGGACACAGAGAAAGACATGAGCAGAAGGAAGACGATGTGAAGGCATGCAAGGAGAAGATGGCCATATGACTAGAGAGATGCGTCTCCAAGCCAAGGTGCACCAGGGACTGCCAGCAAACACCAGGTTAGATGGGGCAAGGAAGGACTGTCTCCTGGAGCTGTCAGATCCAGCACGACCCTGCCAGCACCTTGATGCTGAGCTTATAACCTCCAGGACTGTGAGAACATACCTTTCTACTGTTTTCAGTCATCTGGTTTGGGGCATGTTATTATGGAAGCTCTAGGAAATAACACAGTGGGGTTTTGCATCATGTGGAGAGCCCAAGTGAGAGAGCATGCTGTATTTTACAGAAAGACTTGCAAGAGTCAGAGTCTTGATTGTTGGTTTTGAGTCCTTTCTAAGGCTTAACTGCATGGCTGACCTTTCTCTGTGTTAGTCATATTCAATCTTTCCTTGGATTCCATGAATTAATTATCTCCTCCCTCTCCCACTTTGGTTTATGTTAATTGAGTTGGGTTTCTGGCCCTTGCGATGAGAGAGTAACCGATGAAGAAGAATCCTGAGTATTCAATGAGCCCAGGAATGTGATGTGTTTTAACGCGGATAATATCAAACTTCTTCGTGTTCCTTTCTAACACTATAAAACACTTATATATTTGATTCCCTCACATAAGATAGGAAAAAATTTACTGGCAGAAAATATGACTTTATTATATGGCTTCAATCCTGCATTTGGAAGATCCTCTGGAGGAAGGCATGGCAACCCACTCTAGTATTCCTGCCTAGAGAATCCCGTGGATGGAGGAGTTCATAGGATTACATGGAGTTGGACACAACTGAAGAGACTTAGCATGCACACAGTCAGGTCTCATACATCTGCTTTTTGTTCCTTCACGTTGTCTTTTTGTTTGTTTGTCTTTGCTTTGTCACGTGGCTTGCAGGATCTCAGTTCCCTGACCAGGGATTGAACCCAGGTCATGGCAGTGGAAGTGCCGAATCTTAAATACTAGGCCACCAGGGAACTCCTCTTCATGTTGTCTTTAAACTATCAATTATAGCTGCCAAAACCTAAGCAAAAATATGGGAGAAATAAAATTTTATTCAATGATCGAATACCTGTGTCACTTATTGAGGTAAGTGCTAGGTTACAGTTGTGAATGAGGCTAAATTATTATCGTCAAGGGGTTTATAATCTAACGAGGGGATGGAGGAGGAAACAGGCAATTGAAACACAGTAAGTGCTTTGATTTGAGTGCCACGTAAAACTGTGGGTCACCTAGTCAGCGTGGAGAGAAGAGGGGTTTTCCCTGAAGAGGAGCCATCCACGCTGTGGCCTGAATGTGCATCAGTTCAGTTCAGTTCAGTCGCTCAGTCGTGTCCGACTCTTTGTGACCCCATGAATCGCAGCACGCCAGGCCTCCCTGTCTATCACCATCTCCCGGAGTTCACTCAGACTCACGTCCATCGAGTCAGTGATGCCATCCAGCCATCTCATCCTCGGTCATCCCCTTCTCCTCCTGTCCCCAATCCCTCCCAGCATCAGAGTCTTTTCCAATGAGTCAACTCTTCTCATGAAGTGGCCAAAGTATTGGAGTTTCAGCTTTAGCATCATTCCTTCCAAAGAAATCCCAGGGCTGATCTCCTTCAGAATGGACTGGTTGGATCTCCTTGCAGTCCAAAGGAATGTGCATAGATTTAGTTAAATTCAGGAACGTGGATATAGAGTGGAGGGAGCAGGCATTCTAGACTGTGACAAAAAAACTGTCAGAAAACTGTGGAGCCAAGAGAGAACCTAGAAATTCAAGTAACTCACAATGGCTAGATTATATAGAGTACAAGAAATAACTTGGACTGTATCAAGAAATGCTTTTTAAGCCACACAAGAATTTGGCTACAGACTGAGGGCAATGGGGAGCAGATTTTGAGCAGATGGTAAGAAAAAAAGATTTGCGTTTTTAAAAATGCATAGAAGTCCAGTTAGGTTGCTTGTGATGTAATGGAGATTTGAACTGATGGTGGCTTCCATGATTTAATTGGTGGCAATAGAGATGGAGAGGAATGGACTAGATCAAGAGAAGCTGAAGGTAGAATTGATGGGATTGGGTCATGCCTTGGACATGAGGGAGAGAAAGTCCAAGATGATATTAGATGTCTGGGTTAGGTGCTTTGCTGGCTGGAGGTGCTGTCCAATGGGAGATGAGGAGGTTGTCGCTGAGCAAGAGGGGCCTGTAGCATAAGCAGTGAAGAGGTCCATCAGGGGGTTGGATAGATAGCATTGGCGCTCAGTGGGGGCATCTGACAGTTTAAGTGTTGACTGAATATGCTTAATAATGGACATTGTGGATAAGATTACAGAGGGAGAATGGATCACCAAAGGAGAATGTATTATGTAAGAAAATCACGGAAGAGAAGACAAATCTCCAGGAGACCTCAGCATTTAAACGATACCATTTTTGGCAGCTGTTCCAAGTAAACAGCCTGGTCTCTGGAACTCCACATTAAGATGCAGGTCCCGTGAAGGGTGGGATTCTCCTCCCTTTTGGGTTGTCACACACCCTGTGAATGAAGCATGTATTACGACAGTAACAGAAGATTTACAAATGAGAAAGAGAAATAATTTGTTAGCATCTCGCCACCATACCCATTCATTTTTCTTGTGTTCATCTGGGCTTCTCCACAGAACTCAGAATCGATGCTGAGCACCCCTCAGTATTCCCCTTTGGCTTTTGTTTTGGTCAAAAGATGAGAGTTCATGTCATGCTTGAGGCAAACATGTGCTGAGACTTAAGGGGCCTCCTGAATTTTGTGTTGAGAGAGAGCCTTAGAGAGACCCCTGATCAAGGGCTCAAAGGGTATGAGATCAATTGTAGAACAAATATTAATATTGAACTTCCCTGCTAGCTGCCTGAGAAGAAGGTTTCTTATTTCAGGCCCCATCAGACTGCTATTTCCTGGGTTTGTTTTTAAAAGCAAAGTCCAAACTTATTTTTGAAAGAGGACAGAATTAAAATTCAGCAGATAGTTATTCATGTTGAATAAATAAATTCCTCCTCAGAAAGTGAAGTAATCCTTTCCCTCAGGGATTACAGAACTGCTTACAATCACGTTATCTTCTGATGGAGAGCTCAGCCTTTGTGACATTTTACTCTTTTGAAAGAGGAAGCCAGGTACCTATTATCTAAATATATGTGATATACGTTGATTTTTGCTACTAAGTCTGAATATTTTGAAATATACAAGTAAATGTTTCTTGATCTGTGATCTCCCTAAAGTAAATGTAAAAATGCCATGATCCTGAATTGAAGAATAGATCATATGGTTAAACTAGCAAAGATAGCAAATTGTGTGTGTGTGAGCTCAGTTGGGTCGGACTCTTTGCCACTCCATGGACTTGTAGCCCACCAGGTGGCTCTATCCATGGAATTTCCTAGGCAGGAATACCAGCGTGGGTTGCCATTTCCTACTCCAGGGGAACTTCCCGCCCCAGGGATTGAACCCACGTCTCCTGTGTCTCCCGCACTGGCAGGTAGATTCTTTAGCACTGCGCCACCTGGGAAGTCAACAGTCCTCTTCTAACCTTCTGATACCACGTGAGGTTTCTCATTATTTTGGGCCTTTCTCACCCCATTTCTTAGTGTGCTGCTGTGCTGTGCTCTGCTAAGTCGCTTCAGTCAAGTCCAATTCTTTGCAGCTCTATGGGGTGCAGCCCACCAGGCTCCTCTGTCCGTGAGATTCTGCAGGCAAGCCTACTGGAGTGGGTTGCCGTGCCCCCCTCCAGGGGATCTTCCTGGCCCAGGGATCGAGCCCGCATCTCTTACGTCGCCTGCATTGGCAGGCGGGGTCTTTATTGCTAGTGTCACATTACCATGTTAGTGGGATAATTTCTCAGGAATGGTTTCTTTTCCCATGGCTTCAGTTTTCCTCTGAACGATACAGCAGCCCCCTAGTTTGTCTTGATCTATAATCGGACACTACTCTCTACAGATACATAAGCAAACACTCTCTTTCTTTGGCCTTAGGAACCCAGTTTGGTGGGATGTTTTCAACACAAAGCTGATGTAATGCAGTTAATTTCAGCCCTCCTGAACATGTGGGAACATCATCGCTGAGGCCAACAGGCTTCTGGCCATCACACACTCTTGGAAGTGAAATCATAACATACCCAGTGACAGTGTTTATCCTCAAGTGAATAACGGAATAAGAACAGATTGCATTCCTTGGATACAGATATTTGGCTAAATACTCCAAAATATTTTTAAATAACATACATGAGAACATAAATTTCTAAACCAAGAAAAATAGTAAGATTGTTCTCTACCTTCTATAAAATGGGCCTATTGTGTTGTTCCCTTGTTCACACCAAGGACCCTAATGATGTATAAAATGTACTAATAAAACATGAAAATGTAACTTCAATATGGTGTAAATTTACTCAAAACTAATATACTGGTGATAATAAACATCTAACTAAGAAAAAATTTGAAAAAGAAGGAAAAATTTCCTTCTTTCTGAGAATAGAAAAGATTTTTGGTAGCATTCTGGAAGGCTCAGATTTCTTTAAAACATCTGTCTAGGGAAATTTGAACTAATTTCTCTTTTATTTTTTGCTCATTAAAATTACTGTTACCAAACAAATATATTCAAAACCATCCCACTGATCTTATAACTGTCTTTTGTGAAAATATCCTCAAGCTTTTCCTTTTTGTCCTGTAGCCTGCAAATACTGGAGTGGGCTGTCTGAATGGCTGATAGGGACTAAGGGAACTGGGAAACTAGGATTAGCCAACCTGTGGGGTTCTTTGGTGGGTCAGTGGTAAAGAATCCGCCTGCCAATATAAGGAGACACAGGTTCAATCCCTGGGTCGGGAAGATCCCCTGGAGGAGGAAATGGCAACCCACTCCAGTATTCTTGCCTGGAAAATCCCATGGACAGAGGAGCCTGGGGGTCTACAGTCCACAGGGTCACAAAGAGTCAGATGTGCCTGAGCGACTGGGCATGTGCACACGCGAGCTTGGAGAGGGACTGCTAGTCTGGGCTTCTCGCAGCACGGTAGGCGTATGGAGGGAGAGGCGTGGCTTCACACTTTCTATTTTATGACCTTGTTTCCAAGGAACAAGGTCATGTCAAAAGTGAAGCCTTCTGGAGCTTATCTAAAACTATAATAGAAATTAAGGCATGAAATTAAAATGCTGATTTCATGATAAAACCACAGCTTGGCACTCTTTCCAAAATCTAAGCAGTTCCCGCAAAGCAAACCACCCATCCCACTCAGACACACCCCATCCTTCCCTTTCCCCTACAGCCTTCTGGTCATATCAGTTCAATGTAATGCTTGCTGAGGCCATAAACACAAATACGGGCAGGGGTCCTTCTCAACTTGCCTGATGGAACCCTGCTGAGATTGTCTTTTTTTTTTTTTTTTTTCCAGGACATTTAATTAAGTCATAGGAGAGTTTCATTTTCTCTCTCGCTTCATCTCTTCTCTTATCTTCTTATCTAGTACCCTCAAATTTCCTAGCCCTTTCCTGGAGAGAACCATGACCTTTAAAATGGGTACAATATATTGAGCACTAACTCTGTGTCAGGCACAATGCTAAGGGTATTATATGTATTATCGCATTTAATCCTCGTGTGAGTTAGGGATTTTTAATTTCACTTTACAGTAAGAAAACTAAGGCTCAGCAAAGTTCATTAACTTGCCTAAGATCACACAGCTAGTCCGTGGTAAGGCTGAGATTTAACCCAAGTCTATCTCGCTCACAGGCCCTATGCAACATGAACTTCCCACACGACCACCGTCCTCATCTCAGCTTCTAATCTTACCACGAGGCACCTCTGGCTTCTGAGATATCTTTTTCCTGTGACAACTCATGCTCGGGAGCTTGTCTGATATTCTTCACTGCATTCAAACTTAACGCTCAGTCATTCGACCAATTTTTTCGCATGCCTCTTTGTGCAAAACAGGCCGCTTTGAAACTAGAGCTGTCCCAAGGGAAACCAAAGGCTCCTTAGAAACAGTGTTCTAACCTGGATTGCTATGGAAGTAACTCAAACAGCTCTTGTCCCCTCCGCTTCTATTCTTGGATGGATTTTGGTCTCTCCTTGGGTTAGAAATTCTTCATCTTCTTTTAGACTCTCTGAGGGAGAGGCTCATTCCTGTGCAGCCCCGCCTCATTCTGCCCATAGCAGGCTTCCCTCCTGGCTCCCCTCCCCACAAGCTTGCACCAAGAGTGGACAGCTGTGGGGCCCATGCTGTGTGGGACATGCATGCATGTCCCCAGACAGGACATGTTCTCATCCTCTGAAAACCTAATGACTGCTTTCTTGCTTTAGTCACATTCTTTAGCTAAACCTTTTGGGATGACTAAGACCTCCTGTGCCCAGAAATTGGGAGTGGTTTTGAAAAGTGACCTCAACAATAAGATTCCAAAGATCCAAGCTTCCACCCCCACGTAGCAAAGTCTTTCCTTTTGCCTACTTTTCCTTCCCTTTGTGCAAACGTGATGCATCCTATTTGTATTCAGTGTGGCTCAGATTTCCAGCACCACTCATTAGGAATGTTGTTCCCTAAATACATGGGTGCTCTGTCTCCATATTCAGATGGTGAGGGGGCGGGAGGCAAGAGATGTCGAATACACAGCTTGTTTTCCTCTGTTGCTCTCACCAGACTCTGGTTTATTCTCTCTTCAGACACATTCTTTCTCCTTATTTTCCAGTTGACAATAGTAAATATTACTTCAGAATCTAGAGCACACCTCTAAGTAAGAACTCCTTGGCTGAGAACGCTTTCAATTCCTAGTGACAATAGCAGGACCTATATCAAGTTATAAGGGAACTGTGGCCACAGGACATGGTCGCTACATGGAGGGTACCCCACCCTCACCTATGGATAAGTAGGAAAGCCACTGATACGAGATTCTGTTGCCAAAATGGCTCTTTCACAATCATGTTAGGGTGCCTGTAACTTCATCATTAGTTACTTTTTTAAAAAAAGTCAGTTTCCTCCAAGCTGGTGTTTGAGGAAATACTAATAAGTGCTCAGTGCTGGAATCCGTTTGGGAAACGGGGTTAAACAAGCTCAGTATTTTTCTTAGCTGCAGGCTGCCAGAGCCCTTACCCTGTGAACATGCATTATCACTGTCCACAAAGGGGTTTGTCATGTGTAGTCTTTCCCAGGTATTCAACCCTGGAACCTCTTTTTTCATAGCAACCCTATTAATAGCTCCTAGAACAAACTTCCAACAATCATAGCCTGGCAAACACTGAATGTCTTTGTCCAAAGCTTTGAAGGTTTATGTCAAAACTGCATGTATTATCCAGGAGAAGTAAATGGAGTTGACCACTATTATCCAAGAATAAGTTGGCTGAAATTAGCTAGCAAGTAATTTGGCATGGCTTCCTTTGCCATGACTTTGAATCCCTGTTCCATCATTGCCAGGTGACTGAGGGCTGAGGCTGCTTCCTCCTCTATGATTATTTTTTAGTCATTTTTGTTTATTTATTTTTTTGCTGCACTGGTCTTCATTGCTGCGTGGGCTTTCTTAGTTACGGAGAGTGGGGGTTACTCTAGTGGTGATGTGCAGGCTTCTCGTTGTGGTGGCTTCCCTTGTTGTGGAGCACAGGCTCTAGGTGTGTGGGTTTCAGTAGTTGTGGCTCACAGCCTTAGCTGCTGCACAGTACACGGGACCTTCCCAAACTAGGAATCGAACCTGTGTCTCTTGCATTGGCAGATGGATTCTTAGACTCTGGACTACCAGGGAAGTCCTCTATGAGTTACAATCCTCACCTTACAAGGTTTGGGTAGGCATCAGAGACAATGTTTGTTAAGACCCCAGCAACAACTACCCTCCACCCTCCAAGTCCCCACAGCAAAACACTATAAGAAGCTATGTATAGCTTAGACATTCTTTGGCTTAAAAGGAGGAAAGATTTTCCTTCCTAACCTAATTGAACTGAATCCCTACCTACATCTTCTCAGAGCTTTTCACCTCTGAAAAATGTGGCCCTAATCAAACATGACTGCTAAATATTTGGCAGAGTGGGAGTGGGCTGGCAAAGAATAAAAAGGAAAAGTGCTGAAGGGTATTTCGTATTAAAATTTCCTGGTCAATTTAAAAGAGGTGTTTGATGCAGAGAACTCTCACAGGAGTAGCCACATGAAGGCAGAATCAATGGAGCATGACTTGGATTTTGTAGAGATCTTTCCAGTGTGCAGTGAAGGCAAGCTGCTCATAGGTGTTCCACTCCCCACTGCATCTTGACCAGCTCTGTAAGCCTGGAGACAGGTGATTAAGAAGCAGTTTGGGGCTCTGCCCTGTGATGCTGAACAGCCTCTCGGCAGGCCTCCCCTGAATGCACTTTGAAAATTATCAATAAATTCCTGAAGATCGCTTGAGTGTTATGCCTTATTAGTTAATATAGCTCTTTAGAATTTATAAAGGGCTTACTTTTAAATGTCTTTTCTCAACTGATTAAAAAAAAGACTTTCATTCAAACATTAAAAAATTTTAATTATTTATTGACATATAATTGACATATAACATTATGTTAGTTTCAGGTGATGTTGTTGTTCAGTCCCTCAGTCATGTCGGACTCTTTGTGACCCCGTGGGCTGTAGCACATTGGGCTTCCCTGTCCTTCACTATCTCCCAAAGTTTCCTCAAACTCTTGTCCATTGAGTCGATGACGCCATCCAACCATCTCATCCTCTGTCACTCCACTCCCTCCGTCACACTTTCCCAGCTCAGGGTCTTTTCCAATGAGTCAGCTCTTTGCATCAGGTGGCCGAAGTACTGGGCTTCAGCTTCAACATCAGTCCTTCGGGTGAATATTCAGGATTGATTTCCTTTAGGATGGACTGGTTGGATCTCCTTGCTGTCCCAGGGACTCTCAAAAATGTACAACATAATGATTTGATATTTGTATATTTTGCAGCATGAGCACCACAATAAGCCTATTAAATCCATCACCATACATAGTTGCACTTTTTTTTTCTTGTGATGAGAATGTTTAAGATTCAAATATACAATATAGTATTATTAACTATAGTCACCATGCTGCGTATTATATCTCTGTGACTCATTTATTTTTCTTTTTTAATTTTTATAATGCTGTGTGGGTTTCTGCCATACAACAGGTGAATCAGCCATTATTATTCACATATCCCTTGCCTTGAGAGCCTCTCTCCCCTCTCCCATCCCATGCTTCCATGTCATCACAGAGCACCAGACTGGTTGTAACTGGAAGTTTGTACCTTTTGACCACCTTAATCCATTTGGCCCACTCCCAACTCCCTGCCTTTGGCAACCACCAATCTGTTCTCTATAACTATGAGCTTGAGTTTTTTTCTGGCTTCCACATATACATGCGATCATATGGTAAGACTTCATTTTTTAGAGCAGTTTTCAGTTTACAGGAAAATTTCCCAGAAAGTGCAGAGGGTTACCATGTACCCGTTCCCTCACCCCTTCATAGTTTCTTCCATTATTAACGTCTCACATTAGTGTGGTCTATCTCTTGTAATTGATGAACCAATATCAGAGTAGTATTATTAAACCAAGTCCATAGTTTATGCTGGTTCATTCTTTGCATTGTGCAGTTCTATGGGCTCTTGACAGATATATGAGGTCGTATGTCCCCATTACAACATTGTACAGCATAGTCTCATTGCCCTATACCTGTTCTCCACCTATTTATCCCTCACCTCCTGGCAATCACTGTTCTTTTTCTTATCCCTATGTTTTGCCTTTGCCACACTGTCGTAGAGTTGGCAAAATTGATTTTAATCTTTCTGACAACCCTGCACTTGGACAGCTTTTATTACTTTTGTCATAGAGGATATAAATTCACGGAGGTGAAATGACATACTTGAGTTCCCCCAAATTGAGAGTGGCAAAGCCAGGACTAGAACCAGACAAGAGCATGAACAGCTGTGGATCTCAGAAAGGGGTTCACTGCTGAGGACATAGACGGTTAGTTTGCAGGAGGTCTCTCAGCCCAGGCACTTTCATTTTTAACGGGAGCTAGAAGGAGGACGATTGCACATCTTCAAAGGAAACTGGATGTCTGACATTGGTTAGACGGGACTGAGAGGTGGCCCCAGGGACAATGGGTCTTGTGCCCCATAATTAAGAAGGAAGGCCAGTCCCTGCCAGGCTGACTCAGAAGGCTTACTGAGTCATCCTATTTGTCCTCTCTGCTGCTATTTATGGGCTTCCCAGTTGCTGATATTCGTTGGTTAAATGCTCACACAATCAGTCTTGCCTAAAGCAGTACTGCTATGTGGTGTTGAGAATAAATACGGTGACAGGTGTTGTGGGAGAGGTATTTTAAAAAATCTTTTAGTAGCTGATTCCTTTTTAAAGCTCTCTATGTTTAAAATATAAATATTCTGAAAGAAAATAAAAGCCAGGATCCTTTTTTGAATAGAGTTGCTGACTGCTGAGACTTTCTGGAGTGTTGGGATTGGCAGGGGCACAGGTCAATATTACTAACGTTATTGATAAGAACAGCTCAGGAAATGAGACAGTGAAAGAGAGAAAAAGACTGAAATGTGGTCACTTGAGCATCTTAGGTGTGCTGCTGCTGCTGCTAAGTCACTTCAGTCGTGTCTGACTCTGTGCAACCCCATAGACGGCAGCCCACCAGGCTCCCCTATCCCTGGGATTCTCCAGGCAAGGAGTGGGTTGCCATTTCCTTCTCCAATGCAGGAAAGTGAAACGTGAAAGTGAAGTCACTCAGTCGTGTCTGACTATTCGCAACCCCCTGGACTGTAGCCTACCAGGCTCCTCCATCCATGGGGTTTTCCAGGCAAGAGTACTGGAGTGGGGTGCCATTGTCTTAGGTGTGCTTATTGCTAAAACGAGACAGCAACGCCAACAAAACCCTCCTAGACCATTAGTCTGAGTCTGATGGTAGACAGATTGCTCATGCAAACGGAGTGACTGAGGAAAGATTAATGAAGGGCCTCTACATAGGTGTGGGCAGGAGTAAGGGAGACATCCTGGAGCTCCATTACCACCCAGGCCTGAAGATGCAAAGGGGTGGGGTGGCAGGCAGCTGCTAGAACCCAGAGAGAACTATAGTTCACAGAAGGCTGCCCGACTCCTCTGAGCTCTTTGGTCCAGGAAGAGGTACACACAGAGGGGGATCCAGGGAATAAATAACAACCCCTCCCATGTCTCTTTTTTCTCATTCTCTTCTCTGCTGCTGATGCCTCCCATTGGCCAAACCCCGTATAACTCAGAGACCAAAAAAACTCATAAGATGCAATCCATGAAGGCCAGCAAAGGTCCATCTAGTCAAAGCTATGGTTTTTCCAGTAGTAATGTATGGATGTGAGAGTTGGACTATAAAGAAAGCTGAGCACCAAAGAATTGATGCTTTTGAACTGTGGTTTTGGAGAAGACTCTTGAGAGTCCCTTGGACTGCAAGAAGATCCAACCAGTCAATCCTAAAGGAAATCAGTCCTGAATATTCATTGGAAAGACTGATGCTGAAGCTGAAACTCCAATACTTTGGCCACCTGATGTGAAGAACTGACTCATTGGAAAAGACCCTGATGCTGGGAAAGATTGAAGGTGGGAGGAGAAGAGGATGACAGAGGATGAGATGGTTGGATGGCATCCCTGATTCAGTGGACATGAGTTTGAGTAAACTCCGGGTGTTGGTGATGTGCAGGGAGGCTTGGTGTGCTGCTGTGGTCCATGGGGTCACAGAGTCAGGCGGTCCATGGGGTCACAGAGTCAGATACGATTGAGCAACTGAACAACTAGTATAAGTTCCCTGAACTTACTGATGGTGGTCAGTAGAGGTGGTGAAGAATGGTTGGTGTGGATATACTTTATATGGATATTCATACCTCTTTTCTAATCAAGGATGAATTAGCCTTCTAAACTAAGATTTTCTTTTGTGGAAAGAGCTCACAGAACTTATATTAGTTGTTCAGTTGTGAACAACTCGTGAGCATGAACAACACGCTCAGTCATGTCTGACTCTTTGCAACCCCATGGACTGTAGCACACCAGGCTTCCCTGTGCTACTTCTCCTAAGTATTGGAACTTGGGGCTTTAGCTTCAGCATCAGTCCTTCCAATGAGTATTCAGGGTTGATTTCCTTTAGGATTGACCAATTTGATCTTTCAGTCCAAGGGACTCTTGAGAATCTTCTCCAGCACCACACTTCAAAAGCATCAATTCTTTGGTGCTCAGCCTTCTTTATGGTCCAAGTCTCACATCCATACATGACTACTGGAAAAGTCATAGCTTTGACTAGATGGACCTTTGTCAGCAAAGTGATGTCTCTGCTCTTTAAGATGCTGTCTACGTTGGTCATAGCTTTTCTTCCAAGGAGTAAGCGTCTTTTAATTTCCTGGCTGCAGTCACTGTCTGCAGTGAAGCCTATGAAGCCCAGCTAAAGTGAAAGTTGCTCGGTTGTGTCTGACTCTTTGCAAACCCATGGACTGTAGCCTACCAGGCTTCTCTGTCCATGGAATTCTCCAGGCAAGAATACCGGAGTGGGTCGCTGTTCCCTTCTCCAGGGGATCTTCCCAACCCAGGCATTGAACCCAGGTCTCCCACATTGCAGGTAGATTCTTTACCAAACTGCAGTTGGGTAACCTATCCCTTCTCCAGGGGATCTTCCTGACCCAGGGATCGATTGGAGTCTCCTGAACTGCAGGTGGATTCTTTACCAGCTGAGGTACCAGGGAAACTCTATGAAAGCCTAGAAATCTGCATTTTGTGACTCAGACTCTGAGAATTAGGTCACGCGGTTAGCATTACTCCCTAGTGGTGGATAGCTGAAATTGCAAATGTAACAAACGTACACACAACGCTTTGAATTCTTCATGTATATGTTATGGTCTTCCCTAGTGGCTCAGACGGTAAAGAATCCACCTGCAGTTTGGGAGACCTGGGTTCGATCACTGGGTTGGGAAGATCCTTTGGAGAAGGGAATGGTAACCCACTCCAGTATTCTTGCCTGGAGAATCCCATGGGACATATATGAATTCTTCATATGTATTTGTTATAATCAAAGTAACAATCTTATACATTTAAAATAGAGCTGGTTTTATGGGAATAACCAAGTGGGGTGGAAACTTCTTTTCCAGTGATTATCTAGACAGAACTTTCAGAAGTATTAAGATAAAAAATAATTGAAACTTTTAAGGTAGTCATTAATCTGCTATTACAGTATCAGAGAGCAGTAATAGCGCTAAATCCCCAGTCCAGCTGCTTATTAGCATGCTATAAGATTAAAGTAATTGCAACTGTGGAGATAAAATAGAAAGATAGTGGAATTTTCCAAAAATCATAGAAAGCCAGCATTTACTTAGACAGCAGACTTATACCAGCCTTGGATGAGTAGCAGTACCATCTCCAGGGGTGTGTATTTCTTTTACCCATTGTTCTATCTTGACATGAGTGAGTTCTTAATAAGAATTTTGTTAGCTTGTCATGCAAATTTCTCCTTTAAAGCCCCAACCAAGACTAGCCCACCATGTCCTGCTGTAGCTTTGCTTGAGTGCTCAGATAACTGACTCCCCTGGACCTTCTGGAATGGAACAGAGGGCAGCGCAGTATTTGAGAGCTCAGGCAACATGCGGGGGACAGATTCCAAAGGGAAGTCTACGTGGGAGTACTGTTTCTATATTCTGGTTGGCTGGAAGGCGCCTCCAGCTTCACTATTTGTTAGTTTATTTGCTTGTTTCTGTTGAGTAATTATTCTCAGAATCCTCCATAAACATTCATCCTGCATTTTTGCTCACACACCCCCCCATTCTCTCTTATTCAATATAGGCTCATATTTGAGTTGGAAATCATACAGTACACGTTTCTTACATTCTAGACAAGGCAACTGAGGTGTGAATAGGGTAATTGCTCTGAGTTTACATAAAGGGGTAGCTGTCCAGCTGGGGGCTAGAGTGCAGGACTGTTCATGGTGGCCCAGAAGTGCTGACAGGACAGGGTACTTTCTGGGGCCAAGCCGCCCCTCAGCCTGTGCTTGTCCTGTCCTTCCTTCATCCCTTTAAATGCGCCCCCTCTCCTCATCTGTGCGACACACACAGCTGTGTGTCTTTAGCTTTTCTTGTTTTTTTCTTTCTGCAAATTCACTTCCCCTTTCCCATCCTGCCAAGCTGACACAATGTGAAGAATCAGGTAAATCAAACCTTACACAATCCTTTGTTTTAAAAATAAACACAGATGAAACCTCGGCTTCCCAACCATCACCAAGTAAATTATGCAGTGTTTACTTGTATTACCTCGTCTTGATTTACTTTTGTAGGTTCAACCTCTGAAAAAAAGTAAATGAGAAGTTTATTTGTACAACTGAAAGAAGAACTTGAACAGGAAAGGTGAGCTGAAAGATCGCATAACTAATCAAGAGAACATGAAACGTAAATCTGGACATGCCCACATCTACTTTTCCATTTAAAAACAAGCCTAAGAAGCCAGGGGTGTGTTCATTTAATTTTTTCTTCAAGACTCTTGTCCCGGCCCAGCTTTATATCTGGATTAAGCATTAGCCTGCCCTCTAGTGGTGTTGCAGACACATATGTGTACATGCGTCCAAGGCGGAGCTTAGGTTGTCCAGGGACACAGCTTGAAAGACTCACTCTTAGAAGGAATGCTTTAGTCGCTTTCCGGTAAATACAGTAGGTGGAGACACACACTGGAAAACTGGAACATAGTCCATCTTGTTTTCATTTGGCTCTCAGAAGATTGCTAGGCATCCTCAGTTATTAAAACTAAGCCTGACCATAATTTATTTGTGATGCTTCATATTTCCTGCTTGTTTTTAAGCCTTGAAAATACTAAAATATGGGGAGTTAAAGCAATGCAGTTTCTAAATCTGTTGCTCCCCTCCTACACTCATCTATATTAAATATCTACTGTGCACAGAGATTTGGGATGGGATGGAGATGCAAAGATTAGTGAGAAACAGATCCTGTCCTTAAAACTCATCCTATGATTGAGTGAGCACACATATTTGGACATAATTACAACACACGGCGGTGGTATATAAATACGTATAATTTTATATGTATAATATTATTATATATTGAATATATAAATAAAAATATAGATTTAAAATATTTTATATCAGTTCAGTTCAGTTGCTCTGTCATGGCCTATTCTTTGCAACCCCATGGACTGCAGCATGCCAGGCTTCCCTGTCCATCACCAACTCCTGGAGTTTACTCAAACTGATGTCCGTCATGTCGGTGATGCCAGCCAACCATCTCATTCTCTGTTGTCCCCTCCTCCCGCCTTCAATCTTTCCCAGGATCAGGGTCTTTTCAAATGAGTTGGTTCTTTGCATCAGGTGGCCAAATTATTGGAGCTTCAGCTTCAGCATCAGTCCTTCCAATGAATATTCAGGAATGATTTCCTTTAGGATGGACTGGTCAGAACTATTTGCAGTCCAAAGGACTCTCAAGAGTCTTCTCCAAAACCACAGTTCAAAAGCATCAATTCTTTGGTGCTCAGCTTTCTTTATAGTCCAACTCTCACATCCATACATGACCACTGGAAAAACTATAGCCTTGACTAGATGGACTTTTGTTGGTAATGTCTCTGCTTTTTAATATGCTATCTAGGTTGGTCATAGCTTTTCTTCCAAGGAGTAAGCATCTTTTAATTTCATGGCTGCAGTCACCATCTGCAGTGATTTTGGAGCCCCCCAAAATAAAGTCTGTCACTGTTTCCCTTGTTTCCTCATCTATTTGCCATGAAGTGATGGCACCGGCTGCCATGATCTTTGTTTTCTGAATGTTGAGCTTTAAGCCAACATTAAAAAAAATTAATTTATTTATTTTAATTGGAGGCTAATTACTTTACAATATTGTGGTGGTTTTGCCATACATTGACTTGAATCAGCCATGGGTGTACATGTGTTCCCCATCCTGAATCCCCCTCCCACCTCCCTCCCCATCCCATTCCTCTGGGTCATCCCAGTGCACCAGCCCTGAGCACCCTGTGCCATGCATCGAACCTGGACTGGTGATCTGTTTCACATATGGTAATATACATGTTTCAATGCTATTCTCACAAATCATCCCACCCTTGCCTTCTCCCACAGAGTCCAAAAGTCTGTTCTTTACATCTGTGTCTGTTTTGCTGTCTTGCATATAGTGTCATCATTACCATCTTTCTAAATTCTACATATATGCGTTAGTATACTGTATTGGTGTTTTTCTCTCTGACTTACTTCACTCTGTATAATAGGCTCCTGTTTCATCTACCTCATTAGAACCGATTCAAATGCATTATTTTTAGTGGCTGAGTAATATTCCATTGCATATATGTACCACAGCTTTCTCATCCATCACCTGCCAGTTGACATCTAGGTTGCTTCCATGTCCCGGCTATTATAAACAGTGCTGTGACAAACACTGGGGTACATATGTCTCTTTCAATTCTGGTTTTCTTGGTGTAAGCCAACCTTTTCATTCTCCTCTTTCACTTTCATCAAGAGGCTCTTTAGTTCTTCACTTTCTGCCATAAGGGTGGTATCATCTGAGTATCTGAGGTTATTGATGTTTCTCCTGGCAATCTTGATTTCAGTTTGTGCTTCATCCAGTGTGGCATTTCTCATGATGCATTGTGCATATAAGTTAAATAAGAAGGGTGACAATATAAAGCCTTGATGTACTCCCTTCCCGATTTGGAGCCAGTCTGTTGTTAAGAAGCAACAGTTAGAACTGGATATTTTTATATTATCAATTATATATTAATTTAAACTAATTATATCTATTTATAAATACATATTTAGGGCTTCCCTGGTGGCTCAGCAGTAGAGAGTCTGCCTGTAATGCAGGAGACACAGGAGATTCAGGTTTGATACCTGGGTGGGGAAGTTCTGCTGGAGAAGGAAGTGACGACCCAATCCAGTATTCTTGCCCTGGGAAATCCCATGGATTGCCCTGGTGGGCTATAGTCCATGGGGTTGCAAAGGGTCAGACATGACTGAGCAGCAGGCATAGCATGACATGAATATATATACACACATGGAGCAGCTGTGGGCCAGGTCCTGTGCTAGGTATGTCCACTTTTCATTTAATATTTATCACAGCTGTTGTAACATAACAGGAAAGGGAAATTCAGAAAGATGAATTTGTATTAGTTTGCACAGCTATGAAAGAGCAAAATTGGAATTTGAATTCAGATTTTCTGATTCCATCTCTATTTCAATTAACTTCACTAGACTTTTGTTGCAAGTCTACCACATGGCAGGTATTGTGCTATGAGCAAGAGGTACAAAGATAGGAAGGGCTGCTGCTGGCCTCAGGGTTATAGTTTTGTAGAGGACTGGGCATATGGAGAAAAAATTAGGCTACAAGGCTATGGTTTTTTCAGTAGTCATGTATGGATGTGAGAGTTGGACTATGAAGAAAGCTGAGCGCCGAAGAATTGGTGCTTTTGAACTGTGGTGTTGGAGGACTCTTGAGAGTACCATGGACTGCAAGGAGATCCAACCAGTCCATTCTAAAGGAGATCAGCCCTGGGATTTCTTTGGAAGGAATGATGCCAAAGCTAAAGCTCCAGTACTTTGGCCACCTCATGTGAAGAGTTGACTCATTGGAAAAGAGTCTGATGCTGGGAGGGATTGGGGGCAGGAGGAGAAGGGGACGAGAGAGGATGAGATGGTTGGATGGCATCATTGACTCGATGGACGTGAGTCTGAGTGAACTCCGGGAGTTGGTAATGAACAGGGAGGCCTGGCGTGCTGTGATTCATGGGGTTGCAAAGAGTTGGACACTACTGAGAGACTCGACTGGACTGAACTTAACTGATGACAGATGTAATAATGGGAGTGTGTACAAATTGCTTTCTGAGAAAAGTAGCAAAGGCTACTATATGTGGTCATGCTTTCCATCAGGGAACATGGTTACCAGGCCATGATTGAACTGACCAGAAATCTGTAACTTGGCCTAAGGCAATCATCTTTGATTTTGCTTTTAAGCTCTGAATGTGAAAGTCACTCAGTCATGTCCAACTCTTTGAGACCCCATGGACTCTGCAGTCCACGGAATTCTCCAGGCCAGAATACTGGAGTGGGTAGCCTTTCCCTTCTGCAGGGGATCTTCCCAACCCAGGGATCGAACCCAGGTCTCCTGGACTGCAGGCGGATTCTTTACAGCTGAGACACAAAGGAAGCCCTTTAAGCTTTGAGGAGGCCTAATATCACAGTTGTGGCCAATAGGGGTGACGACTCACTGACCCAACAAACTGATGGTCTCTCATTGGCAGTTTCCAGTGTGAGAATCCAGAAGCTAGAGAAACCAGACTAGAATTAGGAGTTGAAGTGGAGGTAGAATGGAACTTCTTCCCGGGTGGCTCAGCAGTAAAGAATCCGCCTGCAACGCAGGAAGCACAGGAGATGCAGGTTCGATCCCTGGGTTGGGAAGATCCCCTGAAGGAGGGCATGGTGAACCACTCCAATATTCTTGCCTGGGAAATCCCATGGACAGAGGAGCCTGGTGGGCTACAGTCCATAGGGTCACAAAGAGTCAAACACAACTGAACAGGCACACATGCACACAAAAATTGAACTAGTAAGCAGCAAAAGCAGAGAGTTAGAGAAAGAGAGAAGCTCAACTGGGAGTGAGGAGAAAGCGCCCTCTTTCCTGGGGAGTCTGTACTGTGACTTCCTGAATGACATTCCAGGGCTCCATGGAGCTGGGGTGTGCAACTGTTGGTATGGATGCTTGTACTTCCTTACAATCTGAAGTGTCTTTACAATCACCCACATCATCTGAGGTCAGCCAAGCCTGATCCTGGCAACAGAAAAAAGCCTAAGTCCTTCAGGACCAAAGCAGTCCAAGGGAGGCAGTGAGGAAGTGTGGTTGGATGGGTGGACCCAGTAAACAGTTCACCTGAAAGTGATGTTCAAACTGAGTTGTGAGGTACAACTAGGAGCTTTCCAGGCAGGCAAAGGTGTGGAGGGTGCCCCAGTAGCTCAGTGTTTGTTCCAGTACTGAAAAGGACCAGTGGCAAAAATTTAATTTCCTGGCTCTCTTTCCAGCATAATGACTCCAGAAATTCTTTCTTCAGTCATCCTGGCTTTGAGAGAAGAGAGTGGGAAAGGGGAATTTTCATTCATGGAAGCACTAAGTTCTGAAGCCTGGTGGCTCTGACTGTATGGTATGGCTTCAAATACTGGCATATTCTTCTCAACTAGGACATCCCAGGTAGCTCAAATGGTAAAGAATCTGCCTGCAGTGTGGGAGACCTGGGTTCGATCCCTGGGTTGGGAAGATGCCCTGGAGAAGGGCATGGCAACCCACTCCAATATTCTTGCTTGGAGACTTCCATGGACAGAGGAGCCTGGTGGGCTACAGTCCGTGGGTTCACAAAGAGTTGGACACAACTGAGCAACTAACACACATACACACAGGATATCTACGGGGCTTCCTAGGTGGTACTAGTGGAAAAGAACCCGCCTGCCAATGCAGGAGACTTCAGAGATGCTAGTTTGATCCCTGGGTTGGGAAGATCCCCTGGCGGAGAGGATGGCAACCCACTCCAGTATTTTTGCCTGGAATCCCACGGACAGTGGAGGCTGGTGGTCCATAGAGTCGTAGAGTCAAACACGACTGAAGCAACTTAGTACACGTGCACAGGGTATCTGTGCCTTCAAGAGTGTGTGGTTTGGGGCTAGGGGATAGTGTAACACTCCAGGGCGTGTATGATGAGTCTTCTTGGGGTGCTATTATTACAGATGATTTGGGAGGAGAAAAGTTTTATGCTTTTACAATCTTTAAGTTTCTGTAATATACAAATCAGTATAAACCTGCTTTTCCATGTTGGTTTAATTTTCTCTATTGTTGCATGAAGTTGAATAAAAGCCAGAACTCCTATGATCCCAGCTTGGAATTGCACTCACAGAAACTTGAACTTGTCCTCTCAATGGTAATTAAAATGTTATTTCTGTATAAAAATAATCTTGATCTAATGTGAAGTGGTAGGAATATTTTGCATGTATTTTAGAGATTTTTAGAGACAAATTACAAGGTTTTAGAGCAGTTTCTGCTCCAGACTGTGGCCTTCAGACCAACTGGACTTACCTTTCTTCACCCGGAGGAGAATGTCAGGGAAATGTTACAGAAGCACTTAAAAATATATATATATTTTAATTGGAGTGTAGTTGATTTACAGTGTTGTGTTACTTTCAGGTGTATAACAAGGTGAATCATTTATCCGTATACATATATCTACCTTTTTTTTTTTAGGTTCTTTTCCATATAGGCCGTTATAGAGTACTGAGTAGAGTGGAGAAGCACTTTTGTAGGCTGTTGCACCAACTTCCTTACACTGTCTAAATTCTACCCGTTAAAGAGCCACATAGGTTAATTTCCAGTTTTAGTTTTTAATTGTGGTGAAAAACATATAACACAAAATTTACCACTGTAACCATTTTAAAGTGTACAGTGTAGTATTCTTTTGTTTTAGTTGCTAAGTTGTGTCCAACTCTTTTTTTGAGACCTCCTGGACTGTAGACCACCAGGCTCCTCCATGGGATTTCCCAGGCAAGAATACTGGAGTGGGTTGCCATTTCCTCCTCCAGGGCATCTTCCTGACCCAGGGATTGAACCAGGTGTCTCCTGCAGATTCTTTACCACTGAGCCACGAGGGAAGCCCCCAGGGTAGTATTCTTAAGTAGATTCACATTGCTGTGCAGCACAGCTTTTCCTTCTTGCAAAACTGAAACTCCATAGTCATTAACCAGCAACTCCCTTTCCCTCATACTCTAACAATCAACACTCTGCATCCTATTTCTATGAGTTTGACTATTAAAAATTTTTTTTTTAATTGGAGGATAATTGCTTTACAATGCTGTGTTGGTTTCTGGCATACAACAATGTGAATCAGCCATAAGTATACATACATCCCCTCCTTCTTGGACCTCTCTCCCACCCTGCGACCCCACCCCACCCCACCCAACTCCTCTAGGTTGTCACGAAGCACTGGGTTGGGCTCCCTGTGTTATACAGCAACTTCCCACTAGCTATCTATTTTACATATGGTAATATATGTATGTTTCAATGCTACTCTCTCAATTGAGTTTGGCTATTTTAAATACTTGATACAAATGGAATCATACAGTGTTTGTTCTTTGAGCATCATGTCCTCCAGTTTCATCTATGATGTAGCTATGGCAGGACTTCCTTCCCTTCTAGCGCCGAATCATATTCCATTGTAGGTATGTGTACAGCTTGCTTATTTACTCATCCACCCATGGGCACTTGGGTTGCCCCTACCTCTTGGTTACCATGAACACTGCTTCTATGAACACGAGTGTATAAATATCTCTTCAAGACCCTGCTTTCAAGTCTTTTGAATGCACACCTAGAGTCAGGATTTCCTAATCAAACTCTTTCTATTTTTAATATTCTGAGTAACCACCATACTGTTTTCATAGTGGTTGCACAGTGGTCAAGGGTTTTCTGTTTCTCCACATCACTGCCAAGACTTGTTATTTTCTATCTCTTTAAAAAAAAAAAAAAACAACACATCTTAATGAATGTGAGGTGACATGTAGGTTGACTTTAAAGTGAAAATTCCCCTTGGGATGGGGGGTTATTTGGAACTTTCATAACTTCTGATAAACTTTGATTTTAGAAACCAGCTGAGATGACTCGCTAAGTATTAATACATGTCATTTTGATGTGAGGAAAAATGTTGGGACTCTAGAAGGAGATTCTGAATCTCCTCAAAGACTATAACGTTTGCAAGCTGGAGTTCCCAGGAGCAGAGGCTGTCTGAGAAATCCCACACAGATATTTCTCAGCTGTTTTGACCCTGAGGACATTTTTATTAAATGAATACAAACATTTTCATCAGAATTATTCCTACATTGCTGAAAATATCATCAAGAAATTATTTTCTGGAAACAGCTCTTTTAAATTAATTCAGTTCTTTGATAAAATTTTGTACTGTTCAGCTAAATAATTTTTTATTGCATTAATTTTAATTTGATTTAATTATCACATTTTTGTGTCCATATTAAAATTTCCAAACTTTAGCTTTGGCAATTTTGAATTTTCTTTTGTGATAATTTTCTACCAAGTCTAATTTTCCTGGGTCAGGTTTTACAGGTATAATATTTTGACAAGAAGATTTGATTCTATAGTCAACGTTGAAAGTCAATAACAAATTTTTCTGTGTGTTGTCTTTGTCAATTTTATTTTGTGTTATTTCTACAAAGTGTAATTTTAATTGAGTCAATTCTTGTACTCTTGAGAACCACCAATATAATGAGATTTCTTTAGTATTTTTTGTCATGATCAAATTTAACATGGTTTTAGATATTCTGTGTTTGATTCTGCATGGATTATTTCTACTGTGTCTAATTTTTTTCCTGGGTGACAAGTTCAAAATGTACTTGAAATCAGGTATCAAGGTCATAGCATCTTGTTTCCATCCCTGATTAAAAAGTGTGGTATCAACATGTCGGAGGCATGGGTTTCATGGGTGAATTACTGGTTGAGGAGTGAGAAGTTCTGAGTGTCTGTCTTTGCTGTTCTCTTACCACTCTGGGTCTATAGGCTAATAGCGTTCATCTAAAATAAAGTGATTTAAAAAAAATTATTGGTTTATCTTTGGGTGGATCTTTGTTGCTGTGTGGGCTTTCTCTAGTTGCGGCAAGTGGGGACTGCTCCAGAGACGCGATGAGCAGGCTTCTCACTGTGGTGGCTTCTCTTGAGCAGGCTCTAGGGTGCTCAGGCTTCTGTGGCGGTGGTACCCAGGCTTACTTGCTCCATGGCATGTGGGATGTTCCTGGACCAGGGATTGAACCCATGTTCCCTGCATTGGCAGGCAGATTCTTAACCACTGAACAACCAGGGAAGTTCTAAAAGAAACTGATTTAAATATATGATTTCTAAACCCCCTTGCAACTCTGGTTGTCTATGATTTGAATTCCTATCTGTAGGGGTTGTCCTATTCGACCATTTCCTTGCTTCTTATTTAATCCCCCCGCCCCACCCCTCTCATCTCCTATCAACCCAGTGCCTCCAGACAACCACCCAGCCTGTGCTCCCTCGGACCTCTTCAAGGACCTGTGACCTTCCTCACACTCTTCTCAACATTGTTCCTATCCAGTCTTGGCTCTTGACCTGCCCCTGAGATGCACCATTAGATATTCTGAGCCCAGTCTACAGTGCTGCTGGTTGAGCACCTGCTGACCTGGTTCAGAGCAGCCTCCTCTAATCTGAGCTCATGTTCCTAGCAGCTGCAGGGTCATCAGTGGCCAGGCTGAGCCCCAGTCCCTGGTCAGTCTTATTCCTACCACTTCTCTCTTTCTGTAGGACATGGAGGTGGATCTTGGGGTTATGTGAGCGTAGTTTAAGGTAAACCGTCCTTGGGGTGGGGAAGGTAGGATCAGGTTCAAGGCCGTTCTAGGCAAGAAGAAGAGATAGGAGGGACCACATCACTTAGGATCCCAGCAGAATACAGACAGGCAGCTTACATTAGACCACTGTGACTCTTTGCAAAGGTGTGGGGAGTGTATAAGGAATCTGTTACGAACAGCGTGGGCTTCCCAGGTGGCTCATCTGCCTGCAATGTGGAAGACACGGGTTTGATCCCTGGGTTGGGAAGATTCCCTGGAGAAGTGAATGGCAATCCTTTCCAGTATTCTTGCCTGGAGAATTCCATGGACAGAGGGGCCAGGTGGGCTACAGTCCATGGGCGGTGAAGTTGGACACGACTGAATGACTAACACACACAACAAGGGACAGTGCAGTACCACTGGGTTCAGTTAAAGTGCCTGAGCTCCCTCTCTCCCGCCTCCTCTCCCTTCTTCTTTCAACCTGGCTTCCTTTCTTCCCTTGAAATATTTGATGTTAATACTTGGATCTGAAGTTCTGTGTCTCTATAGGAGGTTTTCTGAGAGACTGTATTCTTGTATTTAAGGGCTTCCCTGGTGGTGCAGAGGTTAAATCGTCTGCCTGCAATGTGGGAGACCTGGGTTCAATCCCTGGGTCGGGAAGATCCCCTGGAGAAGGAAATGGCCTGGAGAATCCCATGGACAGAGGAGCCTGGTGGGCTACAGTCCATGGGTCGCAAAGAGTCGGACATGACTGAGTGACTTCACTTTCACTTTCACTTCCTGAGCTCCAGAAGGGACCAGTGACTGGAACCTGGAAGGACAGAATCACACAGAGGTGACTGCAAGGCCTCCCTGCAGAGAAGGAGCCAGAAGCATGAATTCCCCAGCTCCTTATCTACCTCCCTCCATCTTATCTCCTGTCAGGGACCCCTAACTGGCAGAACTGGGCTAGACTAGAATATTTTCAAATTAAAAGTTTTGTTGACCCATTTTGTTGAAATAAAATTCAGTAGAAATTAAAAAAAAAAAAAAAACGGCAAGGGAGTTCACAGATAGAACTCACATGGCCAGTGTCTGCAGGCAGAGACTAGAGTGAGAAGGATGGCAAGTGACTCAGGCATGGTCTGCTCTTACTACCAGAAAAGACTTACAGGGTCAGCATGCCTGCTTCGTATTGGATGAAGAATGAGTTGAATGCATGTGACCTTTGTTAAGTGAGAAATAGATTTAAGGGCCTAGATCTGATAGACAGAGTGCCCGATGAACTATGGACGGAGGTTTGTGACACTGTACAGGAGACAGGGATCAAGACCATCCCCATGGAAAAGAAATGCAAAATGGCAAAATGGCTGTCTGAGGAGGCCTTATAAATAGCTGTGAAAAGAAGAGAAGTGAAAAGCAAAAAAGAAAAGGAAAGATACAAGCATCTGAATGCAGAGTTCCAAAGAAGAGCAAGAAGAGATAAGAAAGCCTTCTTTAGTGATCAATGCAAAGAAATAGAGGCAAACAACAGAATGGGAAAGACCAGAGATCTCTTCAAGAAAATTAGAGATACCAAGGGAACATTTCATGCAAAGATGGGCTCGATAAAGGACAGAAATGGTATGGACCTAACAGAAGCAGAAGATATTAAGAAGAGGTGGCAAGAATACACAGAAGAACTGTACAAAAAGATCTTCATGACCAAGATAGTCATGATGGTGTGATCACTCACCTAGAGCCAGACATCCTGGAATGTGAAGTCAAGTGGGCCTTAGAAAGCATCACTACGAACAAAGCTAGTGGAGGTGATGGCATTCCAGTTGAGCTATTTCAAATCCTGAATGATGATGCTGTGAAAGTGCTGCACTCAATATGTCAGCAAATTTGGAAAACTCAGCAGTGGCCACAGGACTGGAAAAGGTCCGTTTTCATTCCAATCCCAAAGAAAGGCAATGCCAAAGAATGCTCAAACTACCGCACAATCGCACTCATCTCACATGCTAGTAAAGTAATGCTCAAAATTCTCCAAGCCAGGCTTCAGCAATACGTGAACCGTGAATTCCCTGATGTTCAAGCTGGTTTTAGAAAAGGCAGAGGAACCAGAGATCAAATTGGCAACATCCGTTGGATCATGGAAAAAGCAAGAGAGTTCCAGAAAAACATCTATTTCTGCTTTATTGACTATGCCAAAGCCTTTGAGTGTCTGGATCACAATAAACTGTGGAAAATTCTGAAAGAGATGGGAATACCAGACCACCTGACGTGCCTCTTGAGAAATCTGTATGAGGGTCAGGAAGCAACAGTTAGAACTGGACATGGAACAACAGACTGGTTCCAAATAGGAAAAGGAGTACGTCAAGGCTGTATAGTGTCACCCTGCTTATTTAACTTCTATGCAGAGTACATCATGAGAAACGCTGGACTGGAAGAAACACAAGCTGGAATCAAGATTACCAGGAGAAATATCAATAACCTCAGATATGCAGATGACACCACCCTTATGGCAGAAAGTGAAGAGGAACTAAAAAGCCTCTTGGAGAAAGTGAAAGAAGAGAGGGAAAAAGTTGGCTTAAAGCTCAACATTCAGAAAACGAAGATCATGGCATCCGGTCCCATCACTTCATGGGAATAGATGGGGAAACAGTGGAAACAGTGTCAGATTTTATTTTTTGGGGCTCCAAAATCACTGCAGATGGTGAGTGCAGCCATGAAATTAAAAGATGCTTACTCCTTGGAAGAAAAGTTATGACCAACCTAGACAGCATATTCAAAAGCAGAGACATTACTTTGCCAAAAAAGATCCATCTAGTCAAGGCCAGTTGTCATGTATGGATGTGAGAGTTGGACTGTGAAGAAAGCTGAGCACCGAAGAATTGATGCTTTTGAACTGTGGTGTTGGAGAAGACTCTTGAGAGTCCCTTGGACTGCAAGGAGATCCAACCAGTCCATTCTGAAGGAGATCAGCCCTGGGATTTCTTTGACAGGAATGATGCTGAAGCTGAAACTCCAGTACTTTGGCCACCTCATGCGAAGAGTTGATTCATTTGAAAAGACTTTGATGCTGGGAGGGATTGGGGGCAGGAGGAGAAGGGGACGACAGAGGATGAGATGGCTGGATGGCATCACTGACTCGATGGATGTGAGTCTGAGCGAACTCCGGGAGTTGGTGATGGACAGAGAGGCCTGGCGTGCTGCGATTCATGGGGTCACAAAGAGTCGGACACAGCTGAGTGACTGAACTGAACTGAACTGACCTTTGTTAATTCCAGTTGATATCATTATTTCCATCACGTCTTCCCCTGCCGCCTGCTTTCTGAGCCATGATCATGGTCCTGTAGTGGACCTGCCACAGCAGAAGCCTGCATTAGATTGATTAACTCACTTTGCTGGTCCCGAGGAAGGCAATGGCACTCCACTCCAGTACTCTTGCCTGGAAAATCCCATGGACGGAGGAGCCTGGCAGGCTGCAGTCCATGGGGCTGCGAAGAGTTGACAGGACTGAGCAGCTTCACTTTCACTTTCACTTTCATGCATTGGAGAAGGAAATGGCAACCCACTGCAGTGTTCTTGCCCGGAGAATCCCAGGGACGGGGGAGCCTGGTGGGCTGCCATCTATGGGGTTGCACAGAGTCGGACACGAATGAAGTGACTTAGCAGTAGCAGTAGCAGCAGGAAGGCTCTGAGGAGTCAGCTACAGTGGGAGGTAGGGGAGGGCACGATGGAAACCCTTGGATATTTAGGTAGGGTAGAGGGAGTTCTAAGAATAGAGGAAAAAGGAGAGGAGAGAGAGTTGCAAGTGTCCCAGTGGTACACCTGGCCAGGGGAAGACCTGGGCTTACATGAGAAGGCATTACTCTGAGATGAGCATTTACAGAGCATTCTGCTGTGCTTTGCAAGGAATGATGCCACCTCCACTGCCTGAAATGCAGAGTACTGAAATGCCTGGGCTTCCCAGGTGGCGCTAGTGATAAAGAACCCGCCTGCCAATGCAGGAGACTTAAGAGACGTGGGTTTGATCCCTGGGTCAGGAAGAGCCCCGGGAGGAGGACATGGCAACCCACTTCAGTGTCCTTGCCTGGAGAATCCCGTGGACAGAGGAGCCTGGTGGGCTACAGTCCACAGGGTGGTAGAGTCGAACTCGACTGGGACTGTGGTGGGGATGGGGGACAGTAGGGACACACTCCCCCTCTTCAGGTCCGTAGCACAGGGTTCTGCCTCGAAACACCACGTTTCTGCTGTAAACACTATGGCAAATGGTCAGTTTGAAACTGAGCTCAACTAGTAGAGAGGAAGAGAGAGCTAAATGAGAGAGTGAGAGAGAGGGAAAGAGAGAGGGAGAGAGGAGGCTGATTCTCCAGCCCACTTGTTTATGGACGAATTGGTTCTGGTGCTCATCTCTGATGTAATCAATGATTCTTATTTGTGGGTAGGTGATGGGGAGGGGGTATTGGGGAGGGGTGCCCACACACAGCTGGAACAGAGTAGGCTATGGACTGAGCAAGATCTTAGAGACACATCTGTTACAATGAAGCTTTCCTTCTTGTCAGTGACTCAATATGTGATTAACATATTCTCTTGGGAATATTAAAACTCAATATAATACATGCCTGTGGCAAGTAATCTTTCTTTCATTACATACCCTGGGCAGTGCCTGCAAAGAAAGGCACGGTTTGGTCAGTAGAGAGATCAGAAAGCCACGTGAAGGCAGTGACCACAGGTCTCTTACTTCAGGATGTAGCATCCACCTTGATCAGCATCACCAGTTCTAAAACTTAATCAGAAGGAAGAAGGAGGGAGGTAAAAGGAAAAGAGAGAATGGAGAGGGAGAGTTTTATTGTCAAGTAATTCCCTGAGGGAATGACATCTCCTAAGAGTCTGAAACACACTCTCCCCTTTCCTTCTGCGATTTTTTATCCCCTATGAAGAAATCTGTTAATTTTGTACAAAAAAACAAAATGTTACTTCTTCCTGAGTACTCTATAACTGTATAGGAATGTGTATCATTTCCTCTCCATAATTTTGAGCATAGTTTTGAAGACTGACATATTCTGATTCTTTAAGAACAAAACAATTCATTTTGAAACTCACTGAGTGACAGCAATCAAAGTTCTGAAGTGATGCAATTCACTTCGGAGCTTGTTCGAAATGTCATTAGAAAACCAACATATAGCGGGTTGTTATGGCAACTGGAATATTGGAGTTTATAACATCACTGTAATTAATGTTATCCAAATGTTATTAATCTTTCAACATCTCTCACATTCTCTGAAGGAACAGCAGCTCTGGCTCTCCCAGGATTTTTCAATAGTGTAATCTGTTGCAGCTTTCTTCACATTTTATTTTTTTCAAGTAGATCTTACCCTGACTCTGCTCTAGTGAAATTAGCTATTGTTTCTACTCTTTTACTCATTCTATTTTGTTTGCTCTTTTTTGATAAAACTTGAAATAAAATGGAAAAAACGGATTACAGCTAAAAAATAGAATAAAGCCCAAAGATAAAAAAGGTTTATATATTTAAATGTGAAGAACTTGAGAAAAATATTAAAATATTTTGCATACAGATTTGTAGTATTAACTCATATTTGCATAGCACTTTTTAGTTCTTAAAGCAGTTTTACATATATTGTTTAATATAACAGCCTTGAGAACAAGTACTGTTTTGGGGGAGTTTACTGTGTGATGGTTAAGGTGATATGCACACATGAATTTTTTAGACCTCATAATAACTTGCAAGATAGGTGTGGTTTAAAAAGATGCCTCTACAACTCAACAACAAGAACAGAAAACTTGATTAAAAAATGGGCAGAGAGATTAAACAGTTACTTGGTCATTCAGTATTGGTTGTAAATTAAACATAGTCACACCTCTGCAAACTGCAAAACTGATGGCTTATCTTGGTTTCTCTCCAACCTTCTAGCATCCCCTCTTTCATGGGTCTTGTAGGAACCAAGGCTTTCCTGTCATCCTCAGACATGCCTACTCACCCCTGTGCTCTTGCTCCAAAAAATTCTCCTCCTCCTCCAATCATAGCTCTTTCCTTTACTCTGAAAATTAGGGAATCTTGAGTTTCTTCTGTTTTTTTTTTTGGGGGGGGGGGAAGTGTAGTTATTTCCAGTTGATGAAGGAAAGCTCCTTTTTTACAGAAGAATGCCAGCTAAAAATTATAGCAGGAAAGATCAAATTAGAATAATCTCCATTTTACAAATTCTTAATGACAAATTGAACACTGAAACCAAGAAGTGAAAAGTTATTGGGGAAGAGGACATTCTCAAAAATATAAAAGGAACTCCCCACAGATTTTGTGCTGGTTGCAAAGGAAAAACCATGCTTTTAGAGTAGATATCTGGCCATCATTACCTTAACTAAGTGATCTAATTTCATGTTCTTATACTGGGAAACCAATGATTTATGTTCCCGAAACAATGCAATACAAAAAACACAGCCATTCATGAATTATGCTTGTCAGATGTGTTTCGTCTGAACCTAATCAAACCTATAGAGTTAACGTACAGTTTATGATAAATTTAGGGGACAGAAACAAATTAAACAACACCAGGAAGAGACAATCAGACAAATCTAGACTATGACCCAATCTGTAAAACAATTGGTTTGATTTTTTCTGAAGCTCAATGTCTTTAAAATAAAAAGGGTGTAAGGGAGTGCTCTAAATCAGAAGAGACTGAAAGGACATAATAGTCAAATATAACCTTGATTAGATCCCCATTAAAAAGAAAAAAGATACAATATATCTTTGGGATGATTGGAGAAATTCAAATATGGTCTGAGATTGGACAATATCAGGGAATTGTTGTTAATTTTATTGTGTGTGTATATATGCAAATTATCAATTTATTACTTCAGACCACCCTTCAGTAGCTGCTCTGCAATACCAGGCTGGACTCTTCAAGCATTTGTCCTTTACAATAAGTATGACATTCAATATTACCCCAGTAGAGAGCACAGGAGGAAGACTACAGGACGAAGGGGCTTCTCTTTCTGGTTTCTGAATGCTGTGTTTTGTTTTGACTCCAGTTATCCAGTTGGTCAGATGGCTAGATGACTTCTTCGTCATCTGTTCACTTCAACCATACCTCCTCCAGGGAGATCTGAACCACTTTTCCAAGTGTGTCCCCTCTTGGGTATTCACTTTCAGCTCCAGAGTAGTCTGTAGAGTTCCTTTACATCTTCACAGTTACTCTCCTATTGTAGCTTTACAGCTCTTGATTTTAAACTTCCCCTTTTGAATTACCGTGTGGTTTCTGTCTCCTAATTGGACCAGACAGATATAGTATAATACTGTTATTGTGGTCATTTAGGAGAAGATTCTTATTTTCAGAAGGTGCATGTTGAAATAGTCAGGAGTGAATGGTCACGTTGTTTGCAACTTAATTCAAATGGTCCAGCAATATACATGTACGTGTATTGATCTATCTACATAATGCATGCGTGGATATTTATAAATAAAGCAAATAGGGCAAAATGCCAAGTGTTAGCAATTATTGAATCTGTAAGGAAGGTGTATATGCCTTTAGAGTATCACTTTTTTAAGTGTTGAGGGAAATCCTCTCCTTCCTTCAGAGTCATTGTTTAGTAGGAAAAGGGAGATATTCTTTTATTATTTTATTGGTAAGAGTGGTTGGAAGACTAGCCTAATTCCTTAACCCTGGCTATGCACCAGTATATTCTGGGAAGCTTTGAAAATTATGGATGCTCAGGACCTGTAGTGAAAGTCGCTCAGTCATGTCCGACTTTTTGTGACCCTATGGACTACCCAGATAATCACGATGGTGTGATCACTCATCTAGAGGCAGACATCCTGGAATGTGAAGTCAAGTGGGCCTTAGAAAGCATCACTATGAACAAAGCTAGTGGAGGTGATGGCATTCCAGTTGAGCTATTTCAAATCCTGAAAGATGATGCTGTGAAAGTGCTGCACTCAATATGTCAGCAAATTTGGAAAACTCAGCAGTGGCCACAGGACTGGAAAAGGTCTGTTTTCATTCTAATCCCAAAGAAAGGCAATGCCAAAGAATGCTCAAATTACCACACAATTGCACTCATGTCACATGCTAGTAAAGTAATGCTCAAAATTCTCCAAGCCAGACTTCAGCAATACGTGAACCGTGAACTCCCTGATGTTCAAGCTGGTTTTAGAAAAGGCAGAGGAACCAGAGATCAAATTGCCAACATCTGCTGGATCATGGAAAAAGCAAGAGAGTTCCAGAAAAACATCTATTTCTGCTTTATTGACTATGCCAAAGCCTTTGACTGTGTGGATCACAACAAACTGTGGAAAATTCTGAAAGAGATGGGAATACCAGACCACCTGGATCACAACAAACTGTGGAAAATTCTGAAAGAGATGGGAATACCAGACCACCTGATCTGCCTCTTGAGAAATCTGTGTGCAGCCCAGGAAGCAATAGTTAGAACTGGACATGGAACAACAGACTGGTTCCAAATAGGAAAAGGAGTACGTCAAGGCTGTATATTGTCACCCTGCTTATTTAACTTCTATGCAGAGTACATCATGAGAAACGCTGGGCTGGAAGAAGCACAAGCTGGAATCAAGATTGCCGGGAGAAATATCAATAACCTCAGATATGCAGATGACACCACCCTTATGGCAGAAAGTGAAGAGGAACTAAAAAGCCTCTTGATGAAAGTGAAAGAAGAGAGTGAAAAAGTTGGCTTAAAGCTCAACATTCAGAAAACGAAGATCATGGCATCTGGTCCCATCACTCCATGGGAAATAGATGGGTAACAGTAGAAACAGTGTCAGACGTTATTTTTTTGGGCTCCAAAATCACTGCAGATGGTGAGTGCAGCCATGAAATTAAAAGATGCTTACTCCTTGGAAGAAAATTTATGACCAACCTAGATAGCATATTCAAAAGCAGAGACATTACTTTGCCGACTAAGGTCCGTCTAATCAAGCCTATGGTTTTTCCTGTGGTCATGTATGGATGTGAGAGTTGGACTGTAAAGAAGGCTGACAGCTGAAGAATTGATGCTTCTGAACTGTGGTGTTGGAGAAGACTCTTGAGAGTCCCTTGGACTGCAAGGAGATCCAACCAGTCCATTCTGAAGGAGATCAACCCTGGGATTTCTTTGGAAGTAATGATGCTAAAGCTGAAACTCCAGTACTTTGGCCACCTCATGCAAAGAGTTGACTCATTGGAAAAAACTCTGATGCTGGGAGGGATTGGGGGCAGGAGGAGAAGGGGACGACCAAGGATGAGATGGCTGGATGGCATCACGGACTCGATGGACGCGAGTCTGAGTGAACTCTGGGAGTTGGTGATGGACAGGGAGGCCTGGCGTGCTGCAATTCATGGGGTCGCAAAGAGTCAGACACGACTGAGCGACTGAACTGAACTGAACTGATGGACTATGCAGTCGATGGAATTCTCCAGGCCAGAGTACTGGAATGGGTAGCCGTTCCCTTCTCCAGGGGATCTTCCTGACCCAGGGATCGAACCCAGGTCCCCCACATTGTAGGCAGATTCTTTACCAGTTGAGCCACCAGGAAAGCCCAAAATGAAAGTCACTCAGTCGACTTCCCTCATAGCTCAGTTGGCAAAAAATCTTTCTGCAGTGCAGGAGACCCTGGTTCGATTCCTGGGGAGAAGATCCCTTGGAGAAGGGATAGGCTACCCACTCCAGTATTCAGGCCTGGAGAATTCCATGGACTGCAGAGTCCATGGGGTCTCAAAGAGTCGGACACGACTAAGTGACTTTCACTTTCAAAAACTGTCAAATTTTGTGAATCAGAATATCTAGGATCTGGTTATTCCAGGGGATTAGAATTCTAAAGAAGAAGCTTGTCAGCCCTGATGGTGAGGGTAGGGTGGATAGCTCAAGTCTTCAAGGGGTTTTTGTAAATTATATGTGTTTGTTCTGAAATATTCTGATACGCTTTCTTAAGGGGGCATGCTAGAATTTGAAGAAAGCTCTGTATTTCTATATATTGTTCTTCTTTCAAATAAAAAGCTTCTCCTTATGAAGCTGAATGTTCCCTGAAAGCCTCTCATCCAAATTGGTCTCTCATTGACAGTGTATGTGGCTGAAAATTTGAGCAGTACTGCGCATGGCTATATTCTTCTGATTGTTCCATCCTTTTCTGTCCTGTGTGGAGTTGCAGTAGAAATATCCAGTGGTCCAGTATCAGGAAGTTCCAACCTCCTTTTGTAGCAAAGATGCAGAGGGGAGCTAAGCCCGGTATAGTCACACTGATCAGGAAGGTACAGATTAGCACCTGTTATCAAATTGATACTTTCACATCCACCTTTCAATAGTCCAACATTTTCCACTGTCAAAATCACAGATATTTTAACATATGATTACTACATTCACCCATTCATCTGTCCTTTTATTTATTTATTCACTCGTGCATGCATTCTTTCATTCGTTATTATAATGGATACTGTTGACTTCCTGTCCAGATGCCTTTGAATTTCTTTCACGCTTTCCAGAGCTTTGTTGCTAGTGGCTAATATTTGTTTTCTTCTTCAGAGGATTTCTCTTAAGCTACAAGAGCTGAGAGGCAAAAGTGCCTGACAGTTTACAACCCCTGGGTGGCCCATGAGTGACTGATTAAAGAGAACAAAGCTCAGCTCTCTTGCCTCTGAGACCGTCACTCTGAGCTGGAACAGTGCAATCGAGAGCTCCCCATTGGGTTAGGCTGAGGCTGGGAACTTCCCTGCTTCGCTCACTCCTGTGTCACTTCTATAGTGAATAATGTGCACACTTATCCTTGCTTTGGGATCTGCTTAAAGAACCTGACCTAAGACAAATATTTACTTACCTTTATTAAAAATATTTACAGAGTATCTACTAAGTGTCCAGCATCATTCTAGGTGCTGAGGATACAGCAGGAAACAAAATAAATCCCCTGTTTTTAAAGAGTTTTCATTCCAGGAGGGATAGAAAGACACATGCCACACGCACGGGTCTGGTGATAATGCATGATACCATGAAATATAAAGTAGGATAGAGTCCTGGCAAGTTGAGAGTTGGACCATAAGGAAGGTTGAGCACCAAAGCATTGATGCTTTCAAATCGTGGTGCTGGAGAAGATTCTGGAGAGTCCCTTGGACTGCAAGGAGATCAAACCAGGCAATCCTTAAGGAAACCCATCCTGAATATTCATTGGAAGGACTGATGCTGAAGCTGAAGCTCCAATACTTTGGCCACCTGATGCGAGGACTCATTGGAAAAGACCCTGATGCTGGGAAAGATTGAAGGCAGGAGGAAAAAGGAGTGACAGAGAATGAGATGGTTGGATGGCATCATTTACTCAATGGACATGAGTTTGAGCAACTCCGGGAGACAGTGAAGGACAGGGAAGCCTGGCATGACGCAGTCCATGGGGTCTAAATGAGCTGGACATGACTTAGTGAATGAATAACAATGATGGCAGTGATGGCAAGGTGCTATTTGAAACAGGGTGATCAGACAAGGTCTTTGTTAGAGTGGTGCCTGAACAGACATTCTGAATGGAGAGAGCAAGTGAGGCATTTGGGTATCTGAGGCAGGAACATTCCTGGCAGAGGACATGGGTGGTGTAAAAGTCCTGAGGCATGCATGTGTTTAGCATGTTTGAGGAATATCTGGAGGTCAGCATGCTAGTGCAGATGACAGAGGCAGAGTCTGATGGGACATGTGGCCCGGGGGACAGAGGAGGAGCTGGTGTCAGATCTTGTGGGGTTTATATTTCACTGAGATGACTCTGGCTTTTACTCTAAACAGGATGGGGACCCACTGGAGGGTTGAAGAGGAGGATTAGTGTAATTTGATTTTCACTTTAAAATTTCTGTGTCTAGAATAGCCTGAGAGGCGGGAAGGAAGTAGAGAGATAACCTGGAAGGCTGATGGGCAAAACTCCAGTGAGAAGTAACTGGGCTTCTCAGTGGCTGAGTGAGAGAGGTAGTCAGGTTCTGGAAAGGTGTTTCAGAGGTAGACCTGATGACTAGAGGTGTGAGGTGAAAGAAAAAGATATCTTTTTTGACCCCATGGTTTTTGTCCTGAACAATTGGAAGAATGGGTCATCTATTGATGTAGGGAAGGTCGAGGGACAGGTTGTTTATTATGTAAGTGATTCAAATTTTATTTGAAAAAGCTAGCCTTCAAAACGTGATGCACAAATCTAAAGATAAACAACATAAATAAGATTTACTTGATTACATAAACATCTCAAACTTCTATATTGTGAGAAAACTTGCAAGATAAATTAAAACTTAAAAAGGTATTTTAAACCTACTCGACAAAGGATTTATGTCCTTATTACTTAAAGAAATCTTACATATTAATGAAAAGTTTATCTTCGAAAAGAAAGGGGAAATATATAAATACATAATATTGTTGTTGTTCAGTCGCTTAGTCATGTCCAACTCTGCAACCCCATGGAATGCAGCACAGCAGGCTCTCCTGTCCTTTGCTATCTCTTGGAATTTTCTCAAACTCATGTCCTTTGAGTTGGTGATGCTATCTTACCATTTAATCTCCTGCCGTACCCTTCTCCTTTGCCTTCAATCTTTCCCAGCATCTGGGTCTTTTCTAGTGAATTGGCTCTTCCCATCAGGTGGCCAAAGTATTGGAGCTTCAGCTTCAGCATCAGTCCTGCCAATGAATATTCAGGGTTGATTTCCTTTGGGATTGATTGGTTTGATCTCCTTGCAGTCCAAGGGACTCTCAATAGTCTTTTCTAGCACCAAAATTTGAAAGCAACAATTCTTTGGTGCTCAACCTTCTTTATGGTCCAAGTCTCACATCCATACATGACTACTGGAAAAACCATAGCTTTGACTATACAGACCTTTGTTAACAACGTGATGTCTCTGCTTTTTTAACGTGTCTAGGTCTGTCATCGCTTCCCTTCCTAGGAGCAAGCATCTTCTAATACATAATATAAATAAATATAAATGTGTAAAAAGATGGAAAATCTCATTTATAATAAAAAATTCAAAATAAAAATGGGATAACTTTTTACTTATAAATTTTTAAAAATGGATTATGCATAGTATTGGTGAAGGTTCAGAGAAATGAAATATTCAACATTTCACGACTGGAAATGCATATTATTTTTGCAACAAGGCAAAATGTGTCAATATTCATATTTTTCTAACCCATTTATTTCACTTCTAGGAGTTTAAGGTAAAAAAAAAATCCGTATATGCCAAAAAATGATGATGTATCCAAAGGGTTGAATTTTAATAATCTTAAAAATCATAATTTAAGAGATATTTGTGAAAAAACAAAGTAAGAATCTTATGTAGAGTAAAATCTACATATTCATAGAAAAGATACAAAAAGTAGTGAAAATACTCAGTAATATGAACCTGGAGGATTAAATGCTGCTTTGCATTTTTCTGTTTTTAGCACTTTTTCTTATAGTGAAATTTATTTTCTTTAATCAGGAAAATTAATCCTCTAATAATGTTCTTAGAAAAAATTCTTTCCCTGTTACCTCTCTGCCTATCTCCAGCTCAATCCCTCACCTCTCCTAGGTCAGAGGGCCTGATTCTCTTTCACTCAAGGCTATGGAACTCTTTGTATGTGTAAACCAATTGTCTGATGAATTCAGCACTTCCACACACTCTCTTGGATCCTTGGCATGGATTATGTTTTTTAACTTTTTGGCCAGCTGCCACTAGAGAAGCTAAAAAGCCTGACGGAACCTTTCCAAGCCACTGTGAGTCCACGGTATGGGCATATGTTCCAGGTTCTTACTAGCTGCACCTGCACTAATCTTGGCATTGAAAGCTAGAGGTGCACAGAAGTGAGACCACAAGGAATCCATTTCTCCGGAACCAGTGTTGGTAGTGGTGAATCCAGTGTCCAGAGATGGAGGCACTGGTTCTAAAGGTGGGGTTGTATCCTCGACCGTTTTCTCTGGTGGTGTCCAGTAATGGTGCCCCATGTATTTGATGTTGGCGTTGTAAACCAAGGAAAGTGTCTAGCTGCTGAGACCCTTCTAAATAAATCCACCAAGAGTTGGTTAATGTGTATTGCAATTTAAAACTCCCAAGTATACACATGGTTCCTGAATTTTTTAGGTCATCTCCCTCAAAACCTCATCATTTGAGATCATTCCCTTTCATATTCTACCAGTGATGGAGAAGGGTTTATTTCTCTGCCACACTGTGACCACCACCTCTGTCCCTTCACCTTGATTTCATAGCAACATCATCCACTTACACTCACCACTGCTGTCCACTGACTTCCAGAATCACTTTTGTGTTCAACCTCTTGTTTTTATTCTCTAAAACCTCTTCATTCTCTTTGGTGATTCGCTGTCCTTTTCTCAATGTCAATGATCTTTGTTAGAAGATGGTTTTGAGTGAATCAAGAAGACACTGAGGTGGGAGAGACAGGTAGGAGAGAGCAGGCTCTGAAATGTAATGTGTCTACCTACAAGTTAGTACTCCTCACTAGTGTTAGTACTAAAGCTGAAACCAAGGGAACTAAAACTAGAGAAAGGAGCAATAGAGGGATGAGTCGACATCTAGCGGCTGAGCTCATACTCAAAGTGTAAGAGAGATGTGCTAAGTCCAACACCATCACCGTAGAGGTGGAATAGGCTCTTACCATTGATATAACAATAAAGATCACTAGCATTTGTTATTTTGTCACCCTCTGAAATTTTTAGCAATAAAGTCCCTTGGAAATCTTCAGATGAAACTATATGCTTGTTTAGAAGCAGAGGCCAGGGAAACAAATGTCAAGAATGTAGTGTTTTGCAGCAAAGGAGAGAAATTCAGGATTAAAAAAAAAAAAAAAGCTGATAGAAATGGAATGAACTATGAGTAAACTGGGAACAATCCTCAGGTTTGAAAGTGGCTGCATCTGAAGGAAGATTTTGACATCATAATCTATTTGCTCCTCCAGCCAACCACAAGCGTGTTTCTTCCTCAGACTTTTTCATCATTCAGACCTGTTCCATCCAGTTCTAGGGACTCCAACTCAGAGTTGCTTCCTCCATACACAACGTCCCTATCCTCCATACCTTCTATATACATCTTCCCCGTCTTCCATAGATTGACTACATTGCCCGAACCTTTTCTTTAGCTTGATAATGACTTTGAACCTGTTGGTTTCTCCTTTTTCTCCCTCTTTATTATGCTTCTCTGGCATGTACTTGTGTTCTTGTCTGGAAGGCTCATAGTTTTGGAGCTGCTTTAAATCTGCAGATTTCTGTCTGCTTGTCACCCATGCTGAACCTCATCCTTGAGTTATCCCTATTGTCTGCATCTGATGAATGTGATGGCATCAACAATAGCTGTTGGAAAGGCATGAAAACATAGTAACTGGGCCCATTTTGTCTACTTGGTTCTTCTCTTTCAGACCTTTCTCCTATCTGTATGTGATGGTTTAATCGCTAAGTCACATCCGACTCTTGCGACCTCTTATCCATAGAATTCTCCAGGCAAGAATCCTGGAGTGGGTTGCCATTTCCTTCTCCAGGGGATCTTCCCAACCCAGTAATCAAACCCGGGTCTCCTGCACTGCAGGCAGATGATTTACCAACTGAGCTATGGGGGAAGTTCCCCCCTGTATGTATGCTAATGTATAAAAAAGGAGAAGGAGGCAGCAGAGGATAGATAGATAGCATCACCGATTCAATGGACATGAATTTGAACAAACTCTTGAGAGATGAGGATACAAGAGCCTGGCATGCTGCAGTCCACGGGATCACAAAGACATGACTTAACAACTGAACAGCAACACCATACAAATGCTTGCATGTAAAAATTTAAACTTATGTTAGTTTTTTTTTTTCTTACAAAAATGGGATTATAAGTACTACTCTTTTTTTTTTTTTCCTTGAGAGTATCTCCTGGGTATCTTTCCATATCATTACATGTATTCTACTTCATTCTTTGTTGAACAGCTGCACAGCATTTCATTGTAAGAATTGTATATATTTTATTTTCCCAATTTCATATTTAGGTTGCTTCTAATTTTATTTTGCTATTTTAGACAATGTTGCAATAAATAACCCTGTGCATATATCTTTTTGCACCTGTGTTTTTCTGTAGGATAATTTCCCAGTAGTGAAATTGCTAGTTTAAAGGATCTGTGCATTTTATAGCAAAGGAAATAATCAGCAAAATGAAAAGACAATCTACTGAATAGGAGAAAATATTTGCAAATGATATGACCAAAAAAGGATTGATATCTAACATATATAAACAACTCTTATACCTCAACAACAGCAACAACAATCAAATAACCTAATTTTTAAAAGGGCAGCAGAACTGAATAGACTTTTTTCCAGAGAGGAAATGCAGATGGCCAACAGGCACATGAAAAGATGCTCAACATTATTAATCGTCAGGGAGAAGCAAATCAAAACCACAAAGGTGAGATGTCACCTCACACCTGTCAGAATGGCTCATCAGAAAGACACAAATACCAAGTGTTGGTTAGGATGTGGAGAAAAGGGAACCCTTGTGCACTGCTGGTGAGAATGTAAACTGGTGCAGCCACTGTGGAAAATACTACCGAGGCTTCTCGAAAAATTAAAGATAGAGCTACCAGCAATGACCCAGCAATTCCACTCCTATGTATATATCCAAAAAAAACACCCCAAAACACTATTTTGAAAAGATACATGTACCACAACGTTCATAACAGGATTATTTACAATAGCCAAGATATGGAAGCAACCTAAGTGTCCATCCACAGATGAATGGATAAAAACGACGTACACACACACACACACACACACACAAAATGGAATACTACTCCGACATAAAAAGGAATGAAATTTTGCATTTGCAGCAACATGGAGGCACTTAGAGGACATTATGCCAAGTGAAATAAGTCAGAGAAAGACAGGTAGTACTCTATTATTTCATTTATATGTGTTATCTAAAAAATACAACAAACTACTGAATATAACCGGAAAGAAGCAGAATCACAGATATAGAGAACAAATTAGTGGTTTCCAGTGGGGAGGGGAAGAGTAACGTAGGGGTGGGGAGTTAGAGGTATTAATACACACTAGTGGGTGTTCTTGCCTGGAGAATCCCAGGGATGGGGGAGCCTGGTGGGCTTCCGTCTATGGGGTCGCACAGAGTCGGACACGACTGAAGCTACTTAGCAGCAGCAGCAGCAGTGGGTGTAAGACAGGCTCAAGGATGTACAACGTGGAGAATATAGCCAATATTTTGTAATAACTGTAAGTGGAACAGTTAAAAGTTAAAAAAATTTTAAAGTAACGTTTAAACATTGTTTTAAAATAAAGCAATTAAAAATTAAAGATCTGCACATTTAAAATCCTGATAGATATTGTTACATCGCTCTCCAGTGATACAGGATGCTCGGGGCTGGTGCACTGGGACGACCCAGAGGGATGGTACGGGGAGGAGGAGGGAGGGGGGTTCAGGATGGGGAACACGTGTATACCTGTGGCGGATTCATGTTGATGTATGGCAAAACCAATACAATATTGTAAAGTAATTAACCTCCAGTTAAAATAAATAAATTTATATATATATAGAAAAAGTTATCCCAGTTTACAGTTATCAAACATGTATGAGGTAGAGTATGGTTCTGCTCCAAATTCAAGCTAGCCTTACCTGGATTCTCAAGGCATCTTGGAATTCCTATTTATTTTTCACCAATTCTCTATTTTATTGCCGAAATAGCACTGCTAGGCTGTTTCTGAGATGCCTAATCTAATCCTGCCCTTCTAATCTCAAGAGCTGACCTAACTCTCCTTTGCCAGCTCCAGTTTCATTGCTCTTCATACTCTTTCTTGTTGCCTCAAGATTTGGAACTTGTTGCTACAGCTCCACACATTATTTCTGCATTAGGAAAAATGGGGAAAGTTACCCCTTTTATTAGGAGAGCAAAGCCTTCAAAGAAGGCCCTAGTTGACCACCTCTTACATCTTTTAGACATAACTCAGTCCCCTGGTCATTTCTAGCTGCAATAGGAACTTGGGATACTTAGTACCTGACAAAGGGGACCAAGATTGCCATGAATATGTGTACCAATTTTGATGTATTGCTTAAGCCTAGGCGTGCTGCCACCCAGAATAAAATGAAGATTCTGTTAGTATGGAAGAAAGGAAGAATGGATATTGAGTAGTAACCCACAATATTTCAAACTGACAGGAAGATAAGCTTCATTACAGTAGCAAGAAGACAATTTTTTTTACATAGTCATTATAGCTCATTCTGATCAGGATAGCTTTAAATTATACATGTACATTTTTTCTTTGCCAAAGGTGTCATTTAATAAGGCCTAAAGTTAAATTGAAAGCAAAAGCATAGTGAGGTTTTTGAAGTATTTATCTTATGTTCTTGACTGAAGAGATAAATTTAGTAGTTGTTTCTCAGGTAACTAAACTTTGCTGTCAGGATTAGTTTTTTATGTATTTAATTTGCCTTTAAACCTGGGTTCTGTGCAAAGTTCCATAACTGCTTTAAAATATGGGCTTTATTAGGGATATGAAAGCTGAGAGTGCAGTAATATTTTCTCCTTATTAACTCATCACATGATGCTAGGGGTGGGGGACGGGAACCGAGAGCACGCAGATAACCACAGTGAGAAGAGACACAGCCAAGCAACTGGGCCTTTCCATGACCCTGGAAAGAACTGAGGTTCTGCAAAGAAGCACTTGATCTTTTTACCCTCAAAATCTGTTGGTTTGGGAGTTGAATATTGAAATATCTTTTAAAAATAGTCACTTTTGTATAAGGATTTTCAGAGGTGTGTTTTGCTTTCCTTCTCACTGGTTGGCTATTGTTTTGGAGGCTGGGAGTTGTTTCTAAATTTCACTTCAAAAGCTACTCTAGGCGGAGTTGATAAATGAATGTTGCTCTGGGGTCCACTTTGAAGAGGATGTTATGGTCAGTGCTTTAGGCTGAACACATAGTTAGCACTTTATAGTTCACAAATCTGTATCTGTGACTTTATTGATAGGTCTTGGGTTAGTTAAGGTTCTCCAGAGAAACAGAATCAATAGGCTGTATTAGGACACACACACACACACACACACATTTTAGAAGGCTCACTCCAACCTTCCCTCCCTTCCCTGAGGTGAGAAGGCTTTTTGGTCTGCCAGCGCTCAGCCTTGCTCAGCTCCCTCTCCCTTTTCTCTCATACCAACATTTCCTCTAATATTCAGACTTGGCATCCACTTCTCTGAAGATCCAGACAAACCCAGTAATATTTGTTTCTACTTGTTCCCCAAGTAATCTATGAGAGTGAGTGTTTTGCTTCATCATTGTCAGCATTTGATAGTTTCAAAATCTGTGCTACTTTGAAAAATTTAGAGTGTGTGAGGAAAAAGAGAAGCCTTGGATCCTCCTTCAGGGAGAGGAGATGGACTTCCTGCATTCCAGATGGGAAAGTGGAATATATCTGTCCTTTGGAACCTTATTATAGATGTTGCCGAGGTTCTAATTTATTTGCTAGGATCCTATTTCAGGTACATTATGATTAAGTGGGATTGCCTGGACTGGCTTGAGATTCTGTGTGTGCTGGCCTTAGTCGATTCAGTGACTCTTTGCGGCCCCAGGGACTATAGCCTGCCAGGCTCCTCTGTCCACGGGGATTCTCCAGGCAAGAATACTGGAGTGGGTTGCCATGCCCTCCTCCAGGGGATCTTCCCAACCCAGGTTATAACTACATGGATGATACTATCAATATTTTGGGAAAAAGCATTTGAAATTTCAAACATTTGGTTCATAACTACCCATGTGCACACACTGGAAGCTGGGGTGGCCTGTACTGACATACAGTGGTAGCACAAATGTGGTAAAGTATAAAACATAGGGAAGTAATAACTCAATATCATAACAAACTGTAAGAAAAAAAGCGAAGTGTGACAAGATAATTCTTGCTGCATATCAAGCAGCAACTTGATATGCCAGTGAATTCCTGTCTTTTTATGTTAAGAGGAATTTTGGTCAAGCAAAACCTTACATAGACCCTGTATGTGAAACGGATGAAAAGTAACAGTGCTGAGCTGGTGTGCTCATCCCACTCTACCTGAGTGGTAGCTGCAGGAGAGCTCCATGGAACCTCTGGGTCTATAGAACACAGTTTAATAACACTGTTAGAAATGACTCTCTTTCTTGGGCTGCCAAGCAAATCCAACATCATGCTAAGTCGCTTCAGTCTTATCTGAGTCTTCGCGACACTGTGAACTAGAGTCTGTCAGACTCCCCTGTCCATGGGGTTCTCCAGGCAAGGATACTGGAGTGGGTTGCTGTTTCCTCCTCCAGGGGATCTTCCTGACCCAGGGATCAAACCCGCATCTCTTATGTCTCCTGCATTGGCAGGCGGGTTCTTCGCCACTAGCGCCACCTAGGAGGCTCAAGCATCTCATGGGAGCATGATGGACACCACCCAGAGATGGTAATATTTTAAATGTGTGATAACTCATCTGTGATCAATCAGATGTCACACAAGCTGGTTCTTGCCCTCTTGGACTACAGATTGCTTTATTGGTCTTCCCCAGTCTGTTTGTTACTCAGGAGGTAGACCCCTGCAGGCTATGGTTTCCCAGGTTCCTGTTGGGTTAGGCCATTGGGAGGCCAAGGCCAAAGATTGCTGGCAGAAAGTGAAGAAGACAGAGTATTTCTCTTCTCTCCTATCCCATTCTCCCACTCAGCCCCTCCCCATCTTTGGTAATGTCTCTAGAAGGGACCATGCCTCTTCCGCAGCTTCAGCTCCTCTGGATTGAACTGCCATGGGTCTAGTCTCTGACAGGGGGTACCAAAAATCTAAGAAACATGATAGAAAAATCTTAAAACTGAGAAACTTCTGTTCACTCACTTAACCATTTTTCCCCCTGATAACTGGGGGTAAGAGGGAGAAAAAGCATCCTTTTTCTATTTTTATCAGTGGAATGCCCAAGAAGCAAGCTTTGAAATCATGGTATTACTGAAACAAATGTAATATTTTGACTTTATAAACTTTTGGATTTTAAGAGAAGAGTATGTTGAGGATCGTGTTAGTTGGAATTTGGGGCTATTTCGAATCCCTCCCCATAACAACAGGGATCTGGAGAGGTGTCCCAGGAATAAGTGGATGTGCAGAGCGGCTTCAGCTCTCCTGTCTGCCATCATTTCCCTACCCAGATGCACAGCACAAGTTGACTCCTTACAGTGCTTATTTGCGTGCTCTATTGCTCAGCGGTGTCTGACTCTTTGCAACTGCATGGACTGTAGCCCACCGTGATTTTCTGTCCATAGGATTTCCCAGACAAGAATACTGTAGGTTGCCATTTCCTCCTCCAGGGGATCTTCCCCACCTAGGGACTGAATTCATGTCTCCTGCATTGGCAGGCAGATTCTTTACCGCTGACCCACCAAGGAAGCCCAAAGTGCTTAGAGTCTTAGGTTATTTCCTCCACCTTTACATCTTTCCTGGTTTATAAATGGAATCTATATTAATTGGATCTCTTGATTCTGGGAAGGTTTGGGATCTAAATGCCAATACAGTCAGCTTAATGTCTCAAGATTCTGAGAGTTTCTAAGGAGACAGTAGGGAGGGGTTGGCTTTCTGGGCAAACAAGTGCATTCGAAAGGGAAAGATCAGTTGCTAAAGAAAGAAGGATTCCACACCCCCTTCTCTTTTATACAGAATCTTTATTCTGAATGTCATTTGTGTATTGACAGGAAAGACCATGTTAGTTCTCTTGACTTCCACATGGACATCATGGCATGGATAAAATCTTCTAAGATTCTGTGAAGTGGACTTCTCTTTGTCTTCTTATAAATTAACTCAGGACCACAGAGGCTCACAGTCACTAAGCGGGCAGTCATTGCCTTGGTAATAGAAGATTCTATAAATTTTCAGGGAACCTTCTCTTGGGAGTAGAGTTCTTCTTGCCTATATTTAAGTGGTGAGAATTAGAGGAAAAGTTTTCTTAACTTCGGTACCTGTGTGCTCAGTGGCATCTTTGTGACGTTATGAACTGTAGCCCGCCAGGCTCCTCTGTCCATGGGATTTTCCAGGCAGGAACACTTGAGTAGGGTGCCCTTTCCTCCTCCAGGCAATCTTCTTGACCCAGGGATTGAACCCACGTCTCCTGCACCTCCTACATTGCAGGCAGTTTCCTTACTTCAGAGCCGCCGGGGAAGCCCTTAATTTTGGTGAGAAAGACCAGCTCAGAACTACTGATGCCATTCTTCCCTGCCCAGTGTTGCCCTAATCTGGGTCCCAGTCTGTGGCCCAGTCCCTGAACTAAAAGAATCAAGCTTGGAGCTAAAAAGTCACCTTCTCTCCATCAGTACTGGCCCATGGAATCCGAAGTGGCCCTGTAGACCTGGGCATGGGATGGCCCACTCAGCCGTAGCCTCTTTGCTTACCCCCACCATCTGTCCCAGGTCTAGCTAGGATTCTGCTCTGGTTCTTGGTAGTCACCTTAACTGTTGAAACCAGAGCCCTGCCCTGAGTTTAGCTTTGTGTCCAAGGCTGGCCTTCCCAAGTCTTGTCTGCCCCCTTTCCCTGGTTGGCTGAGGTCTTACTTCAGCCAGATGGACACTTCTCCCGATCATTCCCAAAGCAAGATGCTGCTCTATACCTGGAAATCCCTTCATGCCAGGTTCTGATTCCCAGCTCAGATTCTGTGAGTGTCAGTCCTCCCACGGACGTTGTAACATGGACTGCTGTTTCCTCTTCTGGGGTGCGTGTGTGCTAAGTCACTTCAGTCATGTCCCACTCTTTGGAACCCCATGAACTGCCGCCTGCCAGGCTCCTCTGTCTATCGAATTCTCCAGGCAAGACTTCTGGAGGGGATTGTCATGCCCTCCTCCAGGGGATCTTCCTGACCCTGAGATCAAACCTGCATCTCTTGCATTGGCAGGCAGGTTCCTCTTTTGAGGACACATCCTAAAATTTGTTCAATTCCCTCCTAGCTCCAGTCTCAGTCACTGTCTCTCCCTTCTAGACTGAAATTAGGTTTCCAGGTTAATGCTGCGACATTTCTGCCAACTGGGTCTTGACATCCAGGTAATAAGAAAGAGATATAATACCCAGTTTGATTTGCAATGGCATAAACTTATAAATATATATGCAGTCTCTGTGTATGTGCACATTTAAAAAATGGAAATATCTTTTTTCCTGATAGAATGAAATTATTGTAAAAAACTTAAAGTTCCCCCACCATAATTACCCCTCTGAGTCATAATGTTAACAGCTTATATTGATATTACCTTCCCAGATCTTTTATAAGGAAGTACAAATTCAACTATATATTATAATTTAATTAAGTATAAATGTATATTTAAAACATAAATTGAATTATATTTTTCTGTAGTTTGTTTTTCATTTGAACTTCATCATTTATTGTTGGACATCATCCTGTTCTCATTTTTATTTTATTTTTTTTCTTTCTAGTACTTTGTCATTTTATGTATTTTTAAAATTCTTTTTTAAAAATTGTTTATTTTTAATTGAAGGACAATTGTTTTACAGTATTGTGTTGGTTTCTGCCAAACATTAACATGAATCCACCATAGATATACATGTCTCCTCCCTCTTGGACCTCCCCCGATCTCCTTCCCCATTGCACCCCTCTAGGTTGTTACAGAGCACAGGTTTGAGTTCTTTGGGTCAAACAGCAAATTCCCATTGGCTATCTATTTTACAGAGGGTAATGTATGTTCCCATGTTACTCTCTCCATACATCATTTTATGTATTTTAAAAAATGTTTTATTTTATACTGGAGCATAGCTGATTAACATCCTATTCTCATTTTAAATCTGAATTCTCTTTGGCTCAGCTTCAGAGCAGTCTGTGATTTAAGTATGAAAGAATAATTCTTCTCTTTTTATAGTCTTTTTTTGGGGCGGGGTTATTTGTTAAATTATTTATAGTGATAGGTTTTACAGAAATAGATGTTTCTTATTGAGACCATCAAAACCCTCAGTGCCTAAATGATTCTGCTGATTAAGTGGAAAACACGTGAAGGCATGTCAAGCTGTCAAGCGAAAGAGAAGGCGATCTCTCCCTAACGTAAATAGATTACATAAAGACCTGACCTCCCATTGCAGCAAGTTCTGGTGTTTTATGCTCTAAAGGCCAGGTAGATATTACTCTGCAAGGTTCTTGTAGAATGTTGAACTTTTAAAACGAAGAACCAAATTTTAAAACTGTCATAAATCTGAGTCTGGCTTTCAGAAGGCAAGAATGCTATTTTTAGTGTCCGGATTGCAGTCTTTCCCTTTGGTAGTTGATGATGACTGCACAGTAAGAATGAAAAATGAAACTTACAGAGATTGGATAGCTAAGGAGATTGAAAATAACACCCAGACAGTGAAGCCTTTGGGTCACTAATTTGAATTCAGCTCAGCTCAGTGATGACTACAAATTGTTCTGTCTGATGGCAGCGAGGCTTGCAGAAAATACATTCCTCATGGTTATCTGTGTTAATTCTCTCTCTCTGCTTGTTGGAACCAGGTTTGCTCATTTTCGATTGTAATCCCCTAGAGGGCAGGGGCTACCGCTGCATAATATGCTTTTTTACACCTTCATTTAGAAGAGTTGATTAGATGATCTTGATAAGGGAAATGAAGAAATGCTTTTTCTGAGGTGAGCCGGCTGGTGTGAAATCCTGGCTACGAAGCATTCCTGTGAAATATGCGCATTATCCCTTCTGGTTTGTTCTGGGCAGCCTTGGAAATAGTGTAGTCTCATGCAATGGCAGATAGTCTCCTTTTATAGTCCTGTCAGCAAATGCTACAGCTCAAACCCTGAAATTTAAACACACATCTCTCTTTTTTATTTGATTTGCACACATCTGCTGGAGTCCAACTTGACACCCACCTTTTCTGTTGTCTTCCTTACTCACTTCAGCATGCCTTGGCCATAACACATTAATCCATTTGTCTGTTAAATATTAATTTTATCCTCCTCTGATACTGATTTTTTTTTTTGTCTCTGTGTGTGAATGTGTCCTATCTCCCTATGTAGAAGCAAACATTTTGAGGGTCAAGACCATTCCTTATAGTTTTTGTAACCTCCCCAGTGACTAGCACAATGTTTGCTATAGTACATGCTAGTATTGGCAGATTTTATTAATAACATTGTTGAGTAACAGTCCTAGAAATTTTCACAGTGAAAGTGAAGTCGCTCAGTCGTGTCCGACTCTTTGTGATCCCATGGACTGTAGTCTACCAGGCTTCTCTGTCCATGGGATTTTCCCGGCAAGAGTACTGGAGTGGGTTGCCATTTCCTTCTCCAGAAATTTTCATAGACTTTTATAATAACTGATAGTATATCAACTGTGTTTCTTTTTTGACTCATTTAATATTATATTTTCAGTGCTATGGAGGCAGTGCCCATACATTCATGTAGATTGTATACTGTACAAATCTAGAGGGGCCTGTTTACATAGACAATGCTATGGTGATTGAAAGCTCTAATTTCAGGTGATTGGAGGCTCTAATTTCAGGCTCTAATGGCTCTGGAAAATGGAGATCAAAGAATGATGGCACTGTGCTCAAAAATAAAACCTATGTCTGTAACTGTAAAAGGCTACACAGATAAGAATAAGTAACTAGTACACTTGCTTTTGAACCAAAACTAAATAGAACAGGGATAACATTTTTCAACAAGTGGGTGTTTCCGCTCCTTCTACTCAACTTTGCCATCCCAAGTAATTAAAAAAAAAAAAAAAAAAACTTCCTTGAAGATTCAGTTTATTCCTGTCCTTAGCCCTCTAAATAGATTATTTTTTGTCAACCCAGGTTTGGGGCTTTTGTGATGCAGAATCAGGAGATTCTATTGAGACAGACAGGATTAGAAAGCAGAGAGGACAAGAGAAGGAAAAATAATCCAGGCTCCTGACTCCTGGGGTTGGTGGAGAGATTGAGAGAATAAGAAGCTCAGATCAGGGTAGGCTGGGGGAGAGAGGAGTGGGCAAGGTGCTTCAGGAAGTGCTGCAGACACGTTACAAGTGGATTCTCTTTATGCCTGCATATCAAGATAGGTTAGGTTCTGCTGTAGTTGCAGTGCGCAAACAACTAAATCTCTTTGGCCTCACACAGCAAAGTGTATATATGCCAACCCCAACCTCCCAATCCGTCCCACACCCTCTTTCCCCGCTTGGTATCCATGTTTGTTCTCTGAATCTGTTCTAACAGAAGCTCATTTCTTACTGAATATCTGGTTCAGGTACCACCAGACCCATGTGTGCAGGAGTGCTCTATGTGGTGATTTGGTGGCCTCAGCTGCTTTGATCTGGACTCTGCCGTCATAAGAATGGCAGGGGAGGAGGGGACAAGGAGATCTCACAGTCTTCAAAGCTTTAGCCAGGAAGAAATTTTTACCTGAAGCCCCATGGCTGCCTGACTGCAGCGGGGCTGGGAAGCAGAAACTGTATATAGATGGGCTCTGCTAATACCTACTTCTGGCTTTTCAGAAGCATCGGAAGGACTAGAATTGCTTTTGCTTTTGGTGGCTGATGGTGTCTCTTACAGGCTATACCTCTCTGAGACTGGGCCACAGAGGCCTTGGAATTTATTTGGCTCATACAGAAAAAGACAACTATAGGTTATAAAACTTTCTTAAAAGTTTCTAAAAAATACAATAAAGTAACTGTCATCCTGCTAAGTATTTATTATAAGAGCTTTTGAAAGTTTCTGTTGCCTTGCTCTCTCTCTTTTTTTCCCTTTAGTGAGAAAATACTCATGAATGCAATTACTTCCATGACTTATTCAGAGGAAGTTTTAAATTTGGTTTTATTTCCTTTGCTTCCTTGATATTCACTTTATTAGGCATCTTAAGATGGAGAAAAGGTTATAAATTCCCTTCAGTGTCATTGAAAGGAAGCCTGTCTAGAATAACATAAATGTGATGGTCCTTCATGATTCCTTTGAGCTTTATGACTCTTCTAAGAAAATAAAAAGTCTGTACTGCAAATTCATAGGAGAAACGAAGCTGGCAGCATGTGTCTAATGTGATTTTTTAGCAAGTGTATTTTAGCAGAGGACGAAAGATTATAGAACTACATACAATCTTTTTTTTTTTTTGAAAATAGTAGGATAAATTAGGAAACAATTTTAGATTTTTCTGTAATTTCCTCAACAGAAACCACTATATTTTAGGAGAGATCATCTGATTATTTGTGTCTTGACAACATTTCAACAGTTTCAACAGGTGGTCCATACCATTAACAACAACAAAACCCTAGTTGTCATAAATGAGAGCAAGAGCAGGCACGATTGAATACTTCAGTCTGCAATTACATTTTCTGCATAATTAGTCATAAATTGAGCATCCAAACATAGATGCATGCGTAATTAATTATGACTTATTTAAAAGCACTCGGGTTGTGACACTTTGTTCTTCATTTCCTGCAAATCAAATTACCGAAGTTTTCATTTCATTTAAAAACAATTTTCCCTCCTTTATTTTTTTTAAATTTCAATGGAGATATAAGGTTGATTACAGACTAAATAACTGAGGTAAGGTAAACAAGGTAAACACCGTGAAGGAAGGGAGGGAGGGATAATATCTGAAAGCCTAAGATTGCAGAGGGTTAGAAGAGCTTGCTCTGAAGCTGGGGGCAGAAACTGAGGACAGGGCTGGCAGGGCTAAGTAATGAAAGATTTTCATGGTGTTTTTGATTGGATTATCTTAGCTGAGAAAAGATAACACATTAAGAGAAATAACACAGATGAAGAAAGCCTAATGATCAAATGATTAAACATTTGGAGACAAAGCTAACTGCCATCTTTTGAAACATGTTCATCTGAAATATTCTGTTAACCAATGAATGTTTTATTTTTAGTAGATTTAGAGGTTGTTCCTTCTTTACTGATAGAATCCATGGATTGTTTGAAGAGAGTCAAGATGTGCTGCCTGGACGTGTGTTTTGGCCTTTTCTCAAATATTATGTGATGACACCTTGATGACTTTGTCCACGGAAATGGCTTTTAACTGTTGGCAAGTGCCTTGCCTATTTCTCAGGTGACTCAGTGGTAGAGAATCTGCCTGCCAGTGCAGGAGATGCTGGAGACTTGGGTTCATTCCCTGTGTCAGGAAGATTCCCTGGAGGAAGAAGTGGCAACCTACTCCAGTGTTCTTTATTCTTTCTTTCCTTATTTTTAGTTGGCGGATAATTGCTTTACAACATTGTGCTGGTTTCTGACATACATCAACATGAGTCAGCCATAGGTATACCTATGTCTCCTCCCTCTTGAAACTGTCTCCCACCTCCCACCCCATCTCACCCGCTAGGTTGTAACAGAGTACCACTTTGAGCTCCCTGAGTCATACAGCAAATTTCCGCTGGCTTTCTGTTTTACATGTGAAAAATGTGTATGTTTCCATGCTACTCTCTCAATTTGTCCCTCCCTCTCCTTCCTCCTCTGTCCACGAATCTGTTCTTAAGTCTGCATCCCCATTGTTGCCCTGCAAATAGGTTCATCAGTACCATTTTTCTAGATTCCATATATATGCATTAATATATGGTATTTATTTTTCTCTTTCTGAATTACTCTGTATAATAGGCTCTAGGTTCACCCACTTCATCAGGACCAACTCAGATGTGTTCCTTTCTATGGCTGAGTAATATTCCATTGTAATTATGTACCACGGCTTTTTTATCCATTCATCTGTGGATGAACATCCTGATTGCTTCCATGTCCTAGCTATTGTAAATAATGTTGCAGTGAACATTGGCATATATGTGCCTTTTTCAATTATGGTTTCCTCAGGGTATGTGCCCAGTCCACTCCAGTATTATTGCCTGGATAATTCTATGGACAGGGGAGACAGGTAGGGTACAGTCCAGGGAGTTGCAAAGAATTGGACACAACTGAGAAGCTGAGCATGCATGCACTCAGGTGCCTTTTCTGGCGTGATCAGTCTTGAAAGCCAAATGATTTATACCTACTAGGCCTCTCTGTAAATAAACTCCAGACCAGTGCTTCTTAACCTTTCCTGGTAAGTATTCCTCAGAGTATGACATTGAATTCATATCTCTACAAGTCTGGGACCATATTCTAACCATGTATCAGAAAATAGGAAAATTCCTTACTTTTTTATGTTAGAAATTCATGTGAATTTTAAAATTCTATATCTATGTCTGTTTTAACATTAAAACAAACCTTTTAAAACATAAACTGTGGGAAAACAAGAAACTGTTTTCTGCCTAACTCAGTGGTTAATAAGTGAGATCTTTTCCAACAAGTCTCTCCACCGTGGATATGAGTGATGGAGATTATCACAGTACATCAGTTTTGGTGTCCAGGAAATCTCTCTTCTCAATATTTCAGACCCAAATTCATATATATCAGGACATAAATATCTGAAAACTTTTCAGAGTTTTATAAGCTATGTTGACACTCCAAGTGGAGGTTCAGGGCATTTTCGTGCAACAGTTGATGACATCTCACTAATTAACATCTCACTGAGAGCTGCTGTGATGTGGCTAGCTGAAATTATCTGACCCATTTTTACCACTTCATTGACCCCAGTAAGAAGATCAAGAGGCAGGTGCTTTGGGGTGAGGCATTCTTAGTAAACAAAATCTACTGTTAGATTGTGTAACAGTCTTAATATATTTCACTACTCCTACCGCTTGTCACAGATTTGATGTTAATTGTACATCTGTCCAATGTATCCAGGCTTCCGTAGTGGCTCAGATGGTAAAGAATTTGCCTGTAATGCAGAGGACATGGATTCGATCCCTAAGTCAGGAAGATCCCCTGGAGAAGGGAAAGGCTACCCCCTTTAGTTTTCTTACCTGGAGAATCCCATGGACAGAGGAGCTTGGCAGGTTACAATCCATGGGGTCACAAAGAGTCAGACATGATTGAGCCACTAACATTTTCACAAAGTGCACAATAAGTGTAATGTGCTTGAATCATCCTCAAACCATTCTCTTCAACCCCCGGTCTGTGGAAAATTTTTCTTCTGCGTAGTTGTTCCCTGGCGCCAAAAAGGTTGAGGACCACTGCTATCGTATAACAGTTTCCCTGGACTAAGTGTGAAAATACAGGTCACCTCTCTTTTCTGAATTGGAAGTCCCGTATTGGCAAGAAGATTTTAAAACTGCTAATGGGGATGAAAATCTCACAGGAGAGGAATGACCCAGAGGAAGGCTTCTGCCTTCCTTCTGCCAAAGAGAACTGGTCTGAGAACGGCTCTCAAGCATCCTGTGTGGATGGAGCTCAGTGGTGGGCTTCGCACTGCAAAGCTAGGATCTTGAATGTCCAGATCGGGAGACAGGTGAGATGGCATCAAGGTTTTCCTTTAATAACAAGAGCCCTTCACACCCTGTTGATTCAAATCAAAGGGATCCACATCTGTTTTCACATCTCACTGATTATTTTGTATATGATGCTACATGTTCATTTAGGCTCAGAATTCCATGCATATATTTCCAGCTTTCTATGTTCTCTTTTGCTTCATTTGCTCTTCTGAAATATTTCCAATTATTTGGGTGCCCAATTGTTCGTGAAGTGGTCTCTCAGTTTGTGCCGAGAAGGCATTTTTAGGAAAAAAAAAATGATTTGTCATGATGATGATGATGTTATATGCTGATTTCAAAAAAACCTGACCGTTTATGCTCATTGAGACATTAAGTGATTTCCTGACTTCCAAACTTTGAAAGAATCTTTCTTTCAAATCTTTTAGTGATTTTTCTTTTATGGTTGATGAGGTCTTCTTAGCTGATGAGTTGTAACAGGAGAGTCTTTGTAACCCATCAGCCTGTACTCGGAGAGCTTGAATGAAGCAGTTAGGCCCAACTAAACGTTTAGTTCACAGACCAAGGTGTGGTAAGTATTTTTTGGAGATAGCAGTGTCAATCAGAAATGAGGATGCCATTCTGGGATGAGGGTCTGAGTCTGAGAGACAGAGAGGTCTTTTTCAGCCTCTACTTACAGTCTTCTGACATAATGCATGTATTTACATAGTAGACAGAGCTGCCTGAAAATAACTCATACTCTCTCATTGTCTTAAAGGAAACTGTAGTCAGATTCATCCTAGCTGTTATGTAGAATGTTGATATTTCATTATTTGTCAAGTCAATTGTTGCTGGACATAAGAGGAAGATCCCCATGATAGCACTGGCTTAAAGTATCTAGCAAAGCTTAGACTCAGCAGTGGTTAGGGTCATTGCTAGTAAGGATTGCCTTTGTGCAAAGTGCAGAAAAGCTACTCCTTTGGGCAAATGAATGACCAAAAAGCACCCCTTCTTTAGGGTGGATGCAGCCCATCCCAGATAGTGGTTTAGATTTGAGCCCCCTCAGACTCTGTCCCTCAGGCACCTTTGTGCAGTGTTATAAGGTGCACCCTGGGGGTCCCTGTTGATATTCCTGACAAGAGTGTTATAGGAGTCTCAAGACACCACAAACAGAGAGAATGCTAGCAGTCAGGTTGAAAGGAGTGGAGGAGAGAGAAATAACAGATTCCTCCTGGTAATAGTACTAGCGGATGAGACAGTGGGAGGAGGTTGAAATTGGGAGGGTATTGTCAACCATGGGAATAGCAAAGGGTTTTTTCCCCTCTTTCATAAACTTGCTTGGAATGTCAGGTTTGGAACCTGATAGGAGACATCCCTTCCTTGGTACTTATGTTGCTGGTGCCTATCTTCTCCATCTTTGTCTTCTTAACATCCCTCACCAGGCCTAAAGGGTCACGACTATTGAACGCAATCACATTCTTTTTATATTAGACACTATTTATGCTTAAAATAATAGATTCCTGCAAATAAAGGTCAAAGTGATATTTGAGAAATTTCTTCTCTCCTTCTGTTCTCTTACCTGTAGTACTCTTGATTTCCTTCTAAGTTCTCCTTATCCTTCACACCCAGCTCAGGTCTTATCCTCTGCTAAATTGTCTGCTGATCACTCCAGGTATATGTAGACTTCCCTGAACTTTCATTACTCTACGATCTGTACCATATACTTATTATCCTCAAGTTGTTTTATGTGTTGAGATACTTTTCTTCCACAACGTTATCAGTTTGTTGAGGGCATGAGGGCAAGGACTATACACATTGTAGTTACATCTCCAGTGTGTCTTGCAGAAAGGAAAGTGAACGAAAAGAAAGTGAAGTAGCTCAGTCGTGTCCGACTCTTTGCGACCCCGTGGACTGTTGCCTACCAGGCTTTTCCCTCCAAGGGATTCTCCAGGCAAGAGTACTGGAGTGGGTTGCCATTGCCTTTTCCAGGGCATCTTCCCGACCCAGGGATCGAACCCAGGTCTCCTGCATTGCAGGCAGACGCTTTAAACTCTGAGCCACCAGGGAAGCCCCTCCAAAACGGAAGTGCTCACTAAAGCTTTAAATTCCTAAACTTTAACTCCTAACTTTAAACACCTATGCTTTAAAACTCTAAACTTTAAACTCAAACTGGTTTGAGAAGGGCTGGGATTGAAAACCTCAATATATGACTTTCCATTACCTGTCATAAATTGAGAAAGTGATATATTATGGAAAACTAAACCAACACACAATGCTAAAAATCTTGCAGTCAATTGTTTCCACTTGTGAAGACCTCACTAAGGGCTTCTGACCTGCAGCGAACTAGATATGTTGGTGTATCATAGCATTCTTCTTTGCCGGAAGTCTAACTGGAATGTTAATGAAGAGCGAAAGGATGGAAAGGAGAGGGCAGGAAGGTGAAGGAGGGGACACTAGAGGCCTGGAAAATCATCAAGGGGAAAGCTACCAAGTTACAAAATGGACAAGCAAATTCTGACGAGCAAATTTCAGAATTTGCATAGGAAAACTGGTGGTCTTGCAGAGCTTTAGGGAATAAATCATTCTGGGCAGTTAAGCTTTCTACATGATTGGGGACTAGCTTTTTTTTTAGTATGAAAACTTGTTTATTTTAATCATTTGGGGTAGAAATATTTTTGAAAATGTGTTACAGATTTTAGTAGACATTTAAGGGTGACTATTTAACTTACTAGCAATAGCAAATTACTCCAAAAGGTCAAGGCTTAAAACAACAAACATTTATTATCTCACAATTTCTGTGAGTCAGGAATCAAGTATGGCTTAGCTAGGTGTCTGTGGCTCAAGGTCCCTTGTGAAGTTGTAGCCCAGCTGTCAGCAGCTCTCATCTGGAGGTGTGACTACAATGGGAATGGAGATTCACTGTCAAGCTCAATCATGTGGTGTTTGGCAGATCTTGGTCCCTTGTTATGTAGGCTTTTGCACAGAGCTGGCTCATGACAAAGTATAGGGCAGACCCACAGCAAGTGATTTAAGAGATCACACGTGGGACTTCCTGGCAGTTCGGTGGTTAAGACTCTGAACTTCTGGCACTTCTACTACAGGGGGTGTGGGTTTGTTCCCTGGTTGGGAAGCTAAGATCTCCCATGCTGTGAGGCACGGCCAAAAATAAAATAAAGTAAAATAAAATAATAAAGAAACTGATTGCACCATTAAAGAAAAATATCTCATGTACCTAAATGAAAGCCAAAATCTTTTCATAATCTGCTTTTGGAAGTGATAGCTCACCACCTTTTTCTATTTCATCCTTTAGAAGTGAGTCTGTAAGTCCAGCCCACACCCCAGAGTAGGGGATCACACAAAGGTGTGAATACTTGCAGGCTGCCAACCACAGACCTTTGATAGTCATGTTAATGTTGCTTGCCTATCGGCTGGTTGATTAGAACAAGTGAAAGTCACTCAGTTGTGTCCAACTCTTTGAGGCTTCATGGACTCTGCAGTCCACGGAATTCTCCAGGCCAGAATACTGGAGTGGGTAGCCTTTCCTTTCTCCAGGGGATCTTCCCAACCCCAGGATCGAACCCAGGTCTCCCGTATTGCAGGCGGATTCTTTACCAGCTGAGCCAGAGGGAATTGAGAGAGGCACAGTGTGATCTACTCACACTATGAAGTAGATATGCGTAAAGAAGCAGAGACGAGACATGAGCAGGGAGCGTTCTCTGGATTCCCATCTGCTCTTCGGACTTGTGTTTTATGAAACATCTCCATAGCCCTTCCCTTTAAAAAAATTCATTTAAAAAATATTCATTTACTTGGCTGCACTGGGTCTTAGTTGCAGCATATGGGATCTAGTTCCCCAACCAGGGCCCCCTGCATAGGGAGTATGGACTCTTAGCCCCAAGAGCATCAGGAAAGTCCCTGTAGTCCTTTAATAGAATTTACCCTGATTCCACCATGAACTTCTCAGCTAAGTCATGTTGGTTCAGATACTTGCTCAGAGAGAAACCTTCTTTGCCATCTTACGTATAACATGATAAGAGAATTTTAAAAATCTTTCAGTTCAGTTCTGTCGCTCAGTCGTGTCCGACTCTTTGCGACCCCATGAATTGCAGCACGCCAGGCCTCCCTGTCCATCACCATCTCCCGGAGCTTACTCAGACTCACGTCCATCGAGTCCGTGATGCCATCCAGCCATCTCATCCTGGGTCATCCCCTTCTCCTCCTGCCCCCAATCCCTCCCAGCATCAGATTCTTTTCCAATGAGTCAACTCTTTGCATGAGGTGGCCAAAGTACTGGAGCTTCAGCTTTAGCATCATTCCTTCCAAAGAAATCTCAGGGTTGATCTCCTTCAGAATGGACTGGTTGGATCTCCTTGCAGTCCAAGGGACTCTCAAGAGTCTCCTCCAACACCACAGTTCAAACTGTTACTTAGTGAATGCCTACTCCATGCAAAGCAGTATCCTAGACAGTGGGAAAACTGTGGTGAACAAGATGGGAGAGACCCCTTCCCTCATGTATCTTATTGTCTAGTCCAATCATTTTTAATGCTGATGGATTAGAAGGTTAAGATTTACTGAGATATGTGAGGCTGTTTATATACCCCTACATCAAATAATTCCATTCTTTTGAGCTGCTTTTTAGATTTGGTTTCCATATTTTATGTTTTCCTTCTTGGCTTCTACAGTTTTTGAGGGAAAGAAGGGTGTTATTTTATTGTGGATCTAGGTTGCTCTAGTGGTAAAGAACCTGCCTGCAAATGCAGGAGACATAAGAGACATGGGTTTGATCCCTGGGTTGGGATGATCCCCTAGAGGAGGAAATGGCAACCCACTCCAGTATTCTTGCCTGTAGAATCCCATGGACAGAGGAGCCTGATGGGCTACAGTCCATGGGGTCACAAAGAGCTGGAAATGACTGAAGCGACTTAACACACACACACAGATGTTAGGCATTCAAAATTGTTAGCCTTGTGTGTAAGGTAAGAGTAAATTGTTTATAGAGTTGTTTACATACTTTCATTTATCTGTTTCGATGCTCAGTAGCCTTTCCTGTGTACTTTCTTTTTCCATTCATGCTCTAGATAAGTGAGATTTCTGGAGACAAAAGGAGTCACAGTGAGGTTATGTACTTATTTCAGTGATTTGTCAAAGCTCAAAACACTTTGAAGGTATATAATCACTGAGAAGTTTCAACTTGATCGTGTCACACCTAATGAGCAGGAATTGAATTCCTGTTCAGCAAATATTCACTGTTTTCCCTCTCCCCCTGGGGGAGAAGTATTTGTCCATACTTCACAGATTTGGGGTTTGGCAAAGCAGTTTGCTTTGGTCAATGAAATTGGAATGGATATAATACAAGCAGAGGCTTTAAACGAACGTGTGAGGTCTGGCTTGGTCTCTTGCATTTTTGTGATTGTGCAGAGAAGAGCATGCCTTAGATAGCCACCATCTCTTCACCCTGGATCCCAGAATGAAACTGTGGAGCAGACACAAACCCAGCCTGAACCCTGGAGCCAAGCCCTTAACTCTCAGCCCGAAGCAGAGCTACTCCAGCTACTCTGCGACCCTCGGCTGAGAAAGGCACATGCTTGCCGCCATAAACTATTGTTTGGGATGGTCTGTACTTAACATTATTGCAGTAATGTCTGTCTACCACAGCCAGAGAGGCAAAATAATAGAGCATTTTAGTAGACCGAATAAGGTGCCCAAAGATGTCCATGTCTTAATCCCTCGAACCTGTGAATGTATTATCTTAGATGGCAAAAGGGACTTTGCACATGTGATTAAGTTAAGAATTCTGAGATGGGGAGATGATGCGGAATTATTCCAGTGAGTCCAGTGTAATCTCCAGGGGTCCTTAGGAGAGGGAGGGAGGAGAGTGAGAGTGAGAGAGGGGGAAGTGATGACAGAAGCAGAGGCCAGAGTGATCAGGCCACGAGGCGGGGAGTGGGAACAGGCTCTGCAAGCTGCACAAGGAGACCTTTTAGAAGGAAACGTCATTGACGACACCTTGATTTTAGTTCTTTAAGATCTGTCTTGGACTTTTGACTCTAGAATGCCAAGATAATAAATTTGTATTGGTTTAAACCCCTAAATTGTCATAATCTGTTACAGCATCAACAAGAAACTAATACAAATATATTAAGATTAAATAGATAATTAATATTTCTCTCCCTGTTAAAGGAAAATGCTTATATTTGGAGTACTATACTATAGTATCATCCTACGAATGTGTTCAGAAAGTATCCTTTCCAAAGTCAATCGCGGTATATTTCTGTTTTTATTTAATGATTGAGGAATAAAGATGGTGGCATTCATTAGTTTCTAAGTAGATTGTGACTCACTTAGAGGAGAATAAATATATTAATACACAATAAATACTTTAAACTTTGTGTTAGCTGCATATAGGTGAGGGTAGAGTAGTTTGTCAAAATTAATAAATATTAAAGATATAAAATATTTTGTCAGAAATGCAGATTTATTACTTTCAAGTAACACACATAACTAAAATTATATTAATGAAGAGCTAGTAGGGGTTCCTAATCTTTGATGCTTTAAAAATATACCTGCTTATACCCTACCCATGGGCTTCCCTGGTGGTACTAGTGGTAAAGAACCTGACTGCCAATGCGGGAGACGTAAGAGATCTCTGAGTTCAATCCCTGGGTTGGGAAGACCCCCTGGAGGAGGGCACAGCAACCCACTCCAGTGTTCTTGCCTGGAGAATCCCATGGACAGGGGAGCCTGGCGGGCTACAGTCCATGGGATCACAAAGAATTGGACATGACTGAAGCAACTTAGCATGCACACATACTCTACCCATAGAGATTTTGGTACAGAAAAAGCAAAGGGGGTTAGGGTTTGGGGAATCTGTTTTTTTTCTCTTCTATAAACAATTTATTATTTATAACTTGCAGATATATGTGAAAGTACAAAGTAGTTCCTCACTTTTGGGGAGGTTACATACTCTCACCTAGACTTAACAATCACTACTATTTTGCTTTATTTGCTTTATATGTTTTCAAAACTTTTTATCATGAAATTTCAAGCTTAAAAGTAGAGACTATAGTACAGTGAACCCCTATGTGCCATTGACGAATTTCAATAATCACCAATTCATGCCAAGCCTGCTTCACCAGTGCCCCCTCCCAACCACCTCTCTCTCCACCCTCCACTGGCTTATTTAAAAGCAAATCTCAGATACATTTTTGTAAACAAATATTTTAGTGTGCACTGTAAAATGATAGAGGAGTCTTTTAAAAAAACAGATAACTGCGATGAGAGCATTCAGTTCAGTTCAGTCACTCAGTAGTGTCTGACTCTTTGTGACCCCATGGACTGCAGCACACCAGGCCTCCCTGTCCATCACCAACTTCCAGAGCTTGTTCAAACTCATATCCATCGAGTCAGTGATGCCATCCAACCATCTCATCCTCTGTCGTCCCCTTCTCCTCCTGCCTTCAATCTTTCCCAGCATCAAGGTCTTTTCCAGTGAGTCAGTTGTTTGCATCAGGTGGCCAGAGTATTGGAGTTTCAGCTTCAGAATCAGTCCTTCCAATGAATATTCAGGACTGATTTCCTTTAGGATTAACTGATGAGAGCATCACTCCTAATAAAACTAACACTTTTAAAATATGTTCACAGAACCGGTTCAGATTATGTATAATCTGTTTGTTAATAAACTCCATAGGGGAGTTCCTGCTCTTCCATGGCTGTGAAGCACTGCTTTGAAAACTATTTTATCATGTGATCTTATGAAAATACAAGGGAGGCTTTCAGAGGATTAAAGATGCTCAAACTCAGTTTGTTCTTTGAACTGTTTCATACATGGACATGAAATGCTTGTTGATATTGAATTTTTAAATTGATCAATTATTCGTTCTTATGGGAGGGTAGAGAGAAGGTGAGAGGCATGGTTTCTGAGCTACAGGAGATTACCATATGAAGTAAAGAATGGAGAACTGAACAGAAAGTTTGAGAAAAGAGGTGATCATTCTTGCCTTGGGGAGACCAGGAGGCAGAACATACACAGTTGCCAGAGGTGGGCTCAGCTGTGGGCTCAGCTTGGCATCTTGGATGGGAAAGTTAAGCCAGTGGGATACAGACACCAGGTCAGTGCCAGGCAGTGGTTTAGGAACCAGGAGACATTCCAGTGGAGAGACTGGAAACGTGGCAAAGGCTGGCCAGCAGAGTGGCTCCAGCATCATCCCGTACCAGCAGTGGTCTGAGCTCTTGGCATTGTGTAAACATTCACATTAAATGGAGATACACTGTGTATAGGGCTTCCCAGGTGGCGTAGTGGCAAAGAATCTGCCTGCCAGTGCAGGAGACGGAAGAGACATGGGTTTGATTCCTGAGTCGGGAAGATCCCCTAGAGAAGGAAATGGCAACCCGCTCCAGTATTCTTGCCTGGAGAATCCCATGGACAGTGGAGCCTGGTAGGCTATAAGTCCATGTGGTTGCAAAGAGTCAGACACCACTGAGCACGCACGCACACACTCACAGTGTGGATACGCATCTATGTACATCAGACAAACATCTGCCAAGGCAGGAAGTGAGATCCTTGAGCAGATCTCTGACTGGAGAGGGCAATATGGGCTGAGGAAAGGTTCCTTTGTCCTGACCTTTACCAGAAACAGTTGTAGGCATACCTCCCGTTCACGAGGTATTTCTGACCCATTAACTGGAATGATTCCCTTCTTTAGCGGTCATGCAGAAGGCAGCCACAGTGAAGAGAACCTGCTTTGTTCTCCTCCAGGCTCTACCCCTCATCGTGCCAGGCTGCCTGTCTCAGAGAATAAAAGATGCTCACGTGACAAGTGCATCCTGAGAAAAGAAGGGGCAGGAACGGGACGCCCAGGGGGGCTGCTGTGGCACAATGTCTGGACAAGCTCCTGGAGACTGAACCAAGGTCACTGGGAGAGGCGGAATCAGAATCCAGAACCTCCAAATCTAAGACCTCACGGGACCCCGGTTCATTCATTTCTAAATATAGAATTGAGGTAATTACTGATCAAATGTGCCACTGAGAAGAATAATGAAGAGCTAATAATTGTTTTCCTTCCCTTTGAAAGAAACACACCACACTCAGACGCCCCTTTACAGATATTTTCAGTTAAAGTGTCACATAATATTTGTTATATCAGCAGGAGAATGGAAATCGAGTTGGCAGTGAAGTATTGCAGTGACAACTGTTACCTTGGAAACCGTAGTGAGCAATCATAATTACAATTAGCAAGACTTGCACAAAGTATACATAAATATTCGCATGCCAGAGCTGAGTGTCATGTACACCCAACAGCAGAGTAAACTGTGCGACTGCTGCTGGTTTCTCTTTGACACGTCCTTGTAGAGAGTTAGGTTTCATTAAGAGATATCACAGCTTCTTTGAATTTAGGTGAATATATTTCCTTATGTGCTGGTTTTGGGGCTTGTAACATAACGACATTTGACACAGAGTGGATTACGTGGAAGCTTCAGCTGACCCTTAGTTGAAGTATGACCTGAATGACTTTTAAACAAAGCCTGATCTCAGAAGCAAATAAGGCAATTGTAAATAATAAATGGTGTCATAGCACAATTACAGGAGTGCTCTGGGGAAAAGTGCGGCAACACAGAAGGAATGGTTAAAAGGTGTGATTTAATCATTCTCAGCAACTTGACTCTTGGTTTCTTCTTTATTGCCTTGGAAGTGTCCCTTTTGATCAGACCGCTCTGTCAAAATCACAAAGGAAGTCAGAGGAAGAGTGATAGAATTATTCTCACTCGGACACAACCAGGCGTGTCTTGTCTTCTGTGAATTCTTTCATGAACAAGGGAGAAAAGAAGTGAAGTCAGGAGTATGTGTGAGTATGTATTTCTGTACTCTTGTGGGAACAAAGCTTTGAAGGTAAACACATCTTCACAGCAAAACCATTGTTATTTTCAGGGCCACAGGGCATGCCAAAAACTTCATCCTCCAGCACACAGTAGAGTTTTCTGTTCGGCTTGTCTGAGCATGTTGGCTGCTTGGGACTTTCTGAATAAATACATGTTGTGAGTGGTTGCCATGATGTGAAGGGCAACAGGGGGAAGAAACGTTGGCATGCTTCCTTTGAGAGCAGAGGTCTTGACCTGAGCTTGAAAGAAGTCTGCTAAAATGAATAAAAGGAAGTGACCTTGGCTTAGACACTAAAATAATTGGAAGAACTTATATTTTAGGCAGTGGTATCTGTGTGCAGAGTTGGTGGGGGCCAGGGAGGGATGGTGGAGGTGAGGCCAGTGGATGTCCAGAAAACTGCCTTCCCCTCTAGATCACATCAAGTCCTGCCTGTGCGCTTCCCCGTAGGAGCCCGATTCTCTAGGCAGCAACAGTAAGTCATATATCGTGCCCCCTTCTGACCTTGTGGTATGGACTCACGCCTGCTCTCTGGACGAATCTGCTCTTTAGGAGGGGCAGTATCTGCCAGAACAAAAGGCAGCCGTGGTGCGGTGCCTCTTCTTCTGCAGGTCCCCAACCCTTAGCAATCCAGGCTGCCTGTCTCAGAGAAAATAAGGTGACTTGCATTGCACGGGGTCCCAGCAGTCAAACCATGCTACAAACCCGACGAGTGAAATGTTGGTTTACCCACTTCGGAGTGTGATGCAAGGTAGGGAAGGAAATTCACTTGTTTCAGTTAAAAGGAGAATTCCATATACTACTTTCTGCTGTAATTAGAGTTGTACTGCTTATTTGAATCACAGCACTGAGCTAGGTTCTCTAGAAGAGGAAAAGATGAATGTCAGGGCTTCTTCCTTTAAAGGAACTTATGATCTGGTTGGGAAGAAGGAGTTAGGACACTCAGACAATTAATTAGTAAAGCATATCGTGTACGTGAGCCCCTGGTGGCTCAGACAGTAAAGAGTCTGCCTGGAATGCGGGAGACTTGGGTTCAATCCCTGTGTCAGGAAGATTCCTTGGAGAAGGAAATGGCAACCCACTCCAGTATTCTTGCCTGGAGAATCCCATGGACGGAGGAGCCTAGCAGGCTACAGTCCATGGGGTTGCAAAGAGTCGGACATGACTGAGTGACTTCGCTTTCACTTTCATGGTGTGTGTGTGTTTGTGTGTGTGTGTGTGTTCAGTCATTCATTTGTGTCTGACTCTTTGTGACCCCATGCACCACAGCCCGCCAATCTCCTCTGTCTATGGAATTTTCCACGCAAGAATACTAGAGTGGGTTGCCATTTCCTTCTCCAGGGGATCTTTCCAACCCAGGGATTGAACTCACATCTCTTGGGTCTCCTGCATTGGCAGGCAGATTCTTTACCACTGTGCCACCTGGGAAGCAGCCCCACAAGCATTGGGTGCCTACTGGCTATTGTCAAGTGTGACAGTATTGAGCCCCATGGAGGTCAGCAAGAAGGAGATTGGTAAGGGCTGAACTTATTGGAAAAGGCTTCAAGAAAGTGACACTTGGGAAGGGCCTTGCACATTGTAGAACAATAGAGACAGACTGTGTGTGTGTGTGTGTGTGTGTGTGTGTGTAGGGAGAATGGGTAGCATGGGGAGTGCCATCAGAAGCCTGTCTGGGGAAAGAGCCAAGGGGACTAAAGCAGCGCTCATGATTACCATCACTTTAAAATTTGCTGGTCTGTGTGAATGAGGCCCCAACAGGATCTCTGGGCTTAGATTGCTCCCTAAAGCTCTGCATCTTGTTGGAAATCTCCCCTCAGAAGACTCACCGGTTCCACTCAGAGTCTGACTTCAGCAATTTGACCATCTCAAAAGCCCTTCTATCTTGACTTCCCTGCAAATAATTGAGGATCTACTATATCCCTAGTACTTGATCATTTTAAAACTTATGTTTATTAGGGAAATACATGCATGTGGTAAAAAGAAAAACCACATAGAAGAGTGTAGGATAAAAAGCAGTAATATTTCAACTTTCTTTTCTCCATCCCAGTCCATTCATCAGAAGTGACCTCTTAAGTTGAGGCCTTTGAGTTCAAGTCTCCCAATGACTGCTCCATACCTCTAAGTAGTATACTTCTATTTCTTGATTTTTTTTAAAAATTAGGCAATATATGTTAAAACTTAACCATTAAAGACCAAGACTTAGTTCACTTATATTTTACCTCATCTCTCTATCCTTAGAATATTTCATCTTTGTATTATTTTTTAGTTATTTTGTTAGATAACGTTGTGATATTAGGTACTATATTTATCTCTATTTCCCATTTTATCTTTTTATTATTTATCTCTATTCCATTCTTCGCTTGCCAGCTCCCATCTCATCTCAGCCATATCTTAATTCTTACTTTGTTAACATGGTTAACATTTAAAACTGTCTTGAAACCATAATGAACTCTTATGAGCTTTTGCTATAGATTGAAAACCAAAGAATAGAACTGGCATTATAACCATGTGAATATTGTTCATGGCAAAGCCAAAGTTGTATGTTAGGATTGCATTTTCTTCCTTACGAGCCCAATGAAACACCCTCTGGGCCACTTAAGATACAATTGTTGTAGCTTCAAGGTCAAAAAAGTTCTCTTCCCTTATATTACAACAGTTGCCTAAAGTCATAGAATGCTTCATAACTGAACCATGAATTTGTCAAACATCTTTTGATTGTTGCTTCTATTGCCTCCCCTTGCCCCGCCCTGGAGTTTCTAATGGATTTGTATTGCCCATTTATATTGAAAAAAAAAAAAAAGATTTCCTCTGCTCAGAAGATTTTATGGAGGAAGGTCTTCTGCTTGGTCACTGTACAGGTCCCGGGTACATTCCCTGCGGCTTAGCACTGGGGTGAGCAGGCCAGGAGTTGCTCCTCAGGGCAGAATGAAAGTGAAAGTGTTAGTCATTCAGTCATGTTGGACTCAGCAATCCCAAAGACTGTAGCCTCTGTCCACAGAATTCTCTAGGCAAGAAGACTGGAGTGTGTTGCCATTCCCTTCTCCCAGGGTATCTTCCCAACCCAGGGATCAAACCCTGGTCTTCTGCATTGCAGGCAGATTCTTTACCATCTGAGCCACCATGAGGAGGACAAATCTCTGGGCAAGACATTGAACACAGAAATTTAGCTTCTTCCCATCAGTATTTATTCAGTTTACTTAAAGACTTTCCTTAAAAATCTCAGAATTTTTGTCAGGGATAAATGCTAGGCTGAATGTAGAAAGAATGGAGAGAAAAGGGGAGATGACACTCCCTAATACACCCATTTTGTGTTTAGACCTTCAAAGGATCTCCTTGTTAACTCAACACTTGACCATCCCCCTCTTTCTTAACTGCTTAACTGCCTGCTCTGAGCTTGGAGCTGAGAGTCATTTCCTAGGTAGGTTGATAAAAAGTCTAGGGGTCCCCAAGGAGAGAGGGGTCTAGAATTCTCAAGGAGGAAGAAAGGACAAACTTTTTTTCCCTCTACATTCCTTAGGATTATGGATTCTGCCTGAGGACAGTCTCTGGATTAAACCTTCTGGCTAATCCTGTTATCTTTAAATTATGGGAGTAGGTCTGGTACATCCTGGGCTGGAAGAAGCACAAGCTGGAATCAAGATTGTCGGGAGAAATATCAATAACCTTAGATATGCAGATGACACCACCCTTACGGCAGAAAGTGAAGAGGAACTACAAAGCCTCTTGGTGAAAGTGAAAGAGGAGAGTGAAAAAGTTGGCTTAAAGCTCAACATTCAGAAAACGAAGATCATGTCATCTGGTCCCATCACTTCATGGGAAATAGATGGGGAAACAGTAGAAACAGTGTCAGACTTTATTTTTTGGGGCTCCCAAATCACTGCAGATGGTGACTGCAGCCATGAAATTAAAAGATGCTTACTCCTTGGAAGAAAAGTTATGATCAACCTAGACAGCATATTGAAAAGCAGAAACATTACTTTGCCAACAAAGGTCCATCTAATCAAGGCTATGGTTTTTCCAGTGGTCATGTATGGATGTGAGTGTTGGACTGTGAAGAAAGCTGAGTGCCGAAGAATTGATGCTTTTGAACTGTGGTGCTGGAGAAGACTCTTGAGAGTCCCTTGGCCTGCAAGGAGATCCAACCAGTCCATTCTGAAGATCAACCCTGGGATTTCTTTGGCAGGAATGATGCTAAAGCTGAAACTCCAGTACTTTGGCCACCTCATGCAAAGAGTTGACTCATTGGAAAAGACCCTGATGCTGGGAGGGATTGAGGGCAGGAGGAGAAGGGGATGACCCAGGATGAGATGGCTGGATGGCATCACGGACTCGATGGATGTGAGTCTGAGTGAACTCCGGGAGTTGGTGATGGACAGGGAGGCCTGGTGTGCTGCAATTCATGGGGTCACAAAAAGTCGGACATGACTAAGCGACTGAACTGAACTGAACTGAGGTCTGGTCTTTACAAGGATTATATAACACTGTATCCTGCCTGAGTACAGTCTCTGGATTAAACCTTCTGGCTAATTCTGTTATCTTAAAATGTAAATTATGGGAGTAGGTCTGGTGAGGTCTTTATAATCTCCAGACATTCTTTGGACTCATTAGAGAGTATATAACTCCATCCCTTTCTGATGTCTATGTCAGAAGCTTTCTCTATCTCCTTTATACTTTAATAAAACTTTATTACACAAAAGCTCTGAGTGATCAAGCCTCATCTCTAGCCCCAGATTGAATTCTTCTCCTCCAGAGGCCAAGGATCCCGGCATCTTTGTGTGATTCAGCAACAACCTTTCAGAGCCTTGTAGGGGCATACTCTGGGCAGGTTAGGTTTTCCTTCCTCTGCAGCCTCCTGAGTCAGATGTTTTGGGATGTGGATCCATATCACTGTTTCATGTATCAGCATGCTCCCATCCTCTTCCCATCTTTCAGGAATTTCTTGAAATGTCTCATGCATTAATTATTCACTTTCCCATTTTTTCGGGGTTCAGAAAATGAGTAGGTATAAAATTCACCCACCTTCCTTGAGCTAGAAAAGTCAGACCCTCCTTCATGGCACATCTTTGTCCCTTTACCTTTAAAACATTTTAAGTCTTCACTTTAGTTTTCTATTTGCTGCTTCAACAAATTACCCAAAGGGAATGGCTTAAAACAACACAAATTTACTCTTTGACAGTTCTGGAGGCCAGAACTCTGAAGTGAGTCTTAGAGGGCTAAAATCAAGTTGCAAAATCGAGGTCTGGTTCCTTCTTGAGAGTCTAGGAGAATCTGATTTTTTGGCTCCTCCATTTTCTGGTGGCCTCAGGCCTTCCTTGGCTCATGGCTGCATGGTACTAGTCTCTTGCTTCTGCTGTCAAATTCCTACTTCCTCTTTTCTGATCAAACCTCCTTCTGCCTTCCTCAGATAAGTATACTTGTGGTTACATTTAGAGCCTGCCTAGATAATTCAAGATAATCTCCATCTCAAGATCCTTAATTTAATCACATCTGCAAAGTCCTGTTAGCCATATAAGGTAATATCCACAGGTTCTAGGTAAAAGAATTTGGAGCCAATTTTCTGCCTACCGTAGTCTTCTTTGATTTCTCCATTTCTATTACCATATTCATCCAGTCAGTAATCAAGTCCCATGGCTGGATTCACCTACTGGCTCTCAAATCTGAATGCATATTACAATTACCTGGAGAGCTTTAAAAAGTACCACAGTTATGGCCAAGAAAGTGAGAAGTTCTGGGGAGTCAGGTCTCAATATTATAAAAAAAAATTTTTTTTTAATTGATAAAATTTCAAACTTAGAGAAACATTGCAAGAAAAGTACAAATAATTCCCATATACTCTTATTGTTTACATATTGCACTGTTTTCTTTAACATTCTCTTTTTTATTTTTTTCTGAGCCCTTTGAGAGTAAGTCCTTCACCCTAAGAGTTCTTCAGTATGTATTTCCTAAGAATAAAAACAGTCTCTCTCATAACCACAGTGCCATTACCAAATCAAGAATTTAACATACAACACATTTTACTTTTCTACCAAGAATATTTGTGATGACATCAGGATTACAACCCCTGCTTTTTTATTGTTTCCATTTTCCTGGAATATCTTTGCCCAGCTCTTTACTTTTAGCATTTCTGAATTATTTTGTATGAAGTGTGTTTCTTTCTTTTAAAAAAGTACTTTATTTATTTATTTGACTGAACCAGGTCTTAATAGTAGCATGTGAGATCTAGTTCCCTGATCAGGGATGAAACCTGGACCCTTTGTATCAGGAGCACAGAGTCTTAGCCACTCGACCACCCAGGAAGTCCCTAAGACTGTTTCTTAAATAGAGCATTTAGTTGGCTCTTTGTGATCCAGATAGAGAATCTTCACAAATGAGTTATGCATTATACATCTTTATTGATAAATTTTGATATGTTTAGCCTAAACTCTGCCATGTTATTTTGTTATTATTATTTTAATGTTATATTTGCTATGCTTCTTTACATAATTTATTTTGTTTTTAAATTACCTTGGCATTAGAATTTTATATATATATATATATATTCCCCATCTATATATATAGAATTATATATATGGCCATTCTGACCATATATATAGGCTTTTATTTTTAAATAAATTTATTTTTAATTGAAAGATAATTGCTTTACAATATTGTGTTGGTTTCTGCCATACATCAACATGAATCAGCCATAGGTATACCCATGTCCCTGCCCTCCTGAAGCTCCCTCCCACCTCTCACCCCATGCCACCCCTCCATGTTGTCATAGAGTACTGGTCTGAACTCCCTGAGTCATACAGTAAGTCCCCACTGGCTATTTCACATATGGTAATGTATGTGTTTCCATGCTACTCTCTCCATTCTTCCCACCCTTTTCTTTGTGCCCCTTCCCATGTCTCTTCTCTATGTCTGAATCTCCACTGTTGCCCTGCAAATAGGTTCATAGTACCATCTTTCTAGATTCCATATATATGCATTAATATACAGTATTTTCTTTCTCTTTCTGACTTACTTCACCCTGTAAGGCTCTAGGTTCATCCACCTCATTAGAACTGACTTGAATGTGTTCCTTTTTATGGCTGATATTCCATTGTATATATGTACCACAGCTTCTCTATCCATTCATCTGAGATGGACATCTAGGGTACTTCCACTTTCTAGGTGTTGTAAATAGTGCTGCAATGAACATCGGGTGCACGTGTCTTTTTGAATTATGATTTCCTCAGAGTATATGATCAGTAGTGGGATAACTGGGTCATATTGTAGATTTGTTCCTAGTTTTTAAAGGAATCTCCATACTGCTCTCCCTAGTGGCTATATCAATTTGTATTCCCACCAACATTACAAGAGGGTTCCCTTTTCTCCACACCCTCTCCAGGATTTATTGTTTATAGATTTTTTGATGATGGCCATTCTGGTCAGTATGAGGCGATATCTCACTGTGCTTTTGATTTGCATTTCTCTAATAATGAGCAATGTTGAGCATCTTTTCATGTGTTTATTAGCTATCTGTTCTTTGGAGAAATGTCTTTAGGTCATCTGCTCTCTTTTTGATTGGTTTGTTTGTTTTTCTGGTATTGAGTTGCATGAGTTGCTTGTATATTTTGGAAATTAATTCTTTGCCAGTTGTTTCATTTGCTTCCCCATAAAATTCTACACACACACACACACACACACACACACATTTGTTTTAGAGATTATTTTCTTATACTTTTAAAAAATACTCTTAGTCACACCCATTAGAGTGGCTACTATTGATAAAACAGAAAATAAGAAATGTTGGCAGTGATATGGAGAAGTCAAGGCTATGGTTTTTCCTGTGGTCATGTATGGATGTGAGAGTTGGACTGTGAAGAAGGCTGAGTCCTGAAGAATTGATGCTTTTGAACTGTGGTGTTGGAGAAGACTCTTGAGAGTCCCTTGGACTGCAAGGAGATCCAACCAGTCCATTCTGAAGGAGATCAGCCCTGGGATTTCTTTGGAAGGAATGATGCTAAAGCTGAAATTCCAGTACTTTGGCCATCTCATGCGAAGAGTTGACTCATTGGAAAAGAATCTGACGCGGGGAGGGATTGGGGGCAGGAGGAAAAGGGGACGACAGAGGATGAGATGGCTGGATGGCATCACTGACTCGATGGACGTGAATCTGGCTGAACTCCAGGAGTTGGTGATGGACAGGGAGGCCTGGCGTGCTGCGATTCATGGGGTGGCAAAGAGTCGGACATGACTGAGCGACTGAACTGAACTGAACTGAATGGGACTGTAAAATGGTGCAACTGCTATGGAAAACAGTATGGTGTTTCCCCCAAAATGTAACAATTGGACTGCTGTATGATCTAGCAATCCCACTTCTGGGTACATATGCAAAAGAACTGAAAGCAGTGTCTTGAAGAGTATTTGCGTATCCATGTTCACGGTGGCACAATGCACAACAGCCAAGAGGTGGAAGCAGCTCAGATGTCTGACAGATGAATGGGCAAATAAAATGAGATATATATCATTCACAATAAATACAATGCAGCCTTAAAAAGCAATGCAATTCTGTCACACGCTATAACATGGATGGACTGTGAGGACATTGTGCTAAGTAAAATGAACCAGCCACAAAAGAACAAGTACTATAGGATTCTACTTGCATGAGGTGTCTAAAGTTCACAGATGTAGAAAACAGAATGGTGTTTCCTAGAGTCTGGGGGTAAAGCGGAATCGTTGTTCAATGGGTACAGAATTTCAGTTTTGCAAAGATGAAAAAGGTTCTAAAGTTATGTCTCACAAAAATGTAAGTATACTTACCACTATTGAACTGTATACTTAAAAATGGTTAAGATGGTAACTTTTATGATATCTGTTTTTACAATAAAAAAAAGTGCCATTAGCTCCCTGTTTCTAATTTAAGCTTCTCTATCTGGTTTCTTTTTAGTATAAACTCAAATAAATGGTATTCTTTTGTTTCCTACTGTATATATAATAGTTAATGAGTATATGCTTCCCAGGTGGCGCTAGTGGTAAAGAATCCACCTGCCAGTGCAGGAGATACAAGAGATGTAGGTTCAATCCCTGGGTTGGGAAGATCCCCTGGAGAAGGAAAGCAGCCCACTCCAGTATTCTTGCCCGGGAAATCCCACGGACAGAAGAGCCTGGAGGGCTACAGTCCACGTGGTCACAAAGAGTCAGCCAGGCCCGAGCGACTGAGCACACACTCATGCATGAGCATTAGCAGTTCTAGAAGCATCTCCAGATGATTCTAAACATTATGTAAGTAGAGCTGATAGTCACCTGGCAACTCTCCCAGCACCCCTTTCTCTTTCAATCTTACATCATCATTCTAACCCAGCTTTCATTATTCCTCACATGTTGTAAATTCCCTTCTCTGGCTTTTCTTGGATTGTCTGGTCCATCCTCTCTAAATACTATATCCAGAGCAATCTTGCAAAAGTTCCACTTTCTGTCATGCTTGCCACTCAAAGTTATGAAGGATTCTTTTCCATTGCCTCGAGGTTGGAAGAGGTGAATTGATTTGAGTTCCAGCAGGGACACTTATCTGTTATGTGACTTTTGTTAAACAATTAAAAACATAATTTATTTAATTGGAGGATAATTACTTTACAATATTGTAAATGGTTTTGTGAAATAATTTAAGGGGCCAATGCAGCTGCTGGATCATAAGAGGTTTCAATTAACACCCTTCCATTCTTCCTTTGCTAAGCTCCAGTACCCCATTGTTCCCTCTATCCACCCACTCCCCCTCACCCACCCTCCTAACCTCCCTTGCCAACTCTCACAGCCATCTCGAGGATTTAAAACCAGACTTACCTCTGAAAACCAAATTCAAGTACCCTCTCTTGCCAAAAACACTTCAGTCAGAAATAACCCTGCACCCCTCTCAGCATTCTTGGCACTTTCTCCAACACATGGAACATTTTAGTGACTTGTGTTCTGTCTTTTTACTAAAGTGTAAATAAAGTTAATTAAAAGGAAACAGGAGCCAAGGGCAGGTGAAGGAGGGAGCAAACTGAGGACTTCCCATCAGAGAATTGAGGAATGACATCATTTGCTTCAAAACATGTAGCCTCGCTTGGACACTTAGGGCCCCGTGTCACCCATGCTCCCTGTGTCTTTTGGCACGTTACACATTGTACAAAACTCTTCTATTTCAAGCTCTTTGTGGGCAAAGTCTGTGTCTTAAAGATCTCTGTCCCTGACACAACATTATAGGAAAGCAACAGGACCTAGGCGTCTAATGATAGCTGACACTGAATGCTTATTATCTACTTGACCTTGTTCTAAGTGTTGTGGTCTGGGCACAGGTTGAGAAGGAATATCCAGACATGAGACAGAATGAGAGGGAAATAAAGTTTATTAGAGTGGGAGATGCTGTTTGGATAGTAAGCCAGCTCAAGGGAGAACTGATGTTGAACAGGGGTCCTTGCTGCTGCTGCTGCTAAGTTGCTTCCGTCGTGTCCGACTCTGTGCGACCCCATAGACGGCAGCCCACCAGGCTCCCCCGTCCCTGGGATTCTCCAGGCAAGAACACTGGAGCGGGTTGCCATTTCCTTCTCCAATGCATGAAAGTGAGAAGTGAACGTGAAGTCGCTCAGTCGTGTCCGACTCTTAGTGACCCCATGGACTGCAGCTCACTATCCAAACAGCATCTCCCACTCTAATAAACTTTATTTCCCTCTCATTCTGTCTCATGTCTGGAAATTCCTTCTCAACCTGTGCCCAGACCACAACACTTAGAACAAGGACAAGTAGATAATAAGCATTCAGTGTCAGCTATCATTAGACGCCTAGGTCCTATTGCTTTCCTATACCCAGGGTACAAGGAGTGGGATAGGGGTCTTGTGGGTCATTTGCTAATTGGACGAGGCGCATATACTGAGTGGTAGGGGCGGGGGAGAGTAAGGCAGATATCGCCTCTCTATGGGGTAGGAGGGGAGACAGGTTATACTGCTCAGGAGGACCTGAAATCCATTACTAGTTACCATATGGGAGAGGGAAGGACGATACGTGTTTGGTTTTTCTGTTCCTGCATTCCAAGACCCTCCTTGGTTTTATCTGCTCTTTCATCCTTGGGTCACCACATTGCTCCCTCTCTTTATTTTTAGGGCCAATTCCTTGGCCCCTTTTGATACCCTGCTCATGTCTAACCATCTACCTATTTCCCTTCTCAGGTATTTGGGAACCCAGTCTTAGAGGAAAAGGCGTGATGACCGCTCTGACTTCTTCAGGCTGTACAGGGGCGTCATGGGGCTCTGGGTTCCCTTTGCCTGCTCTCTGTCAGGGTGCATTTACAGCAGGAGATGAGAGCCCATGGAATGATAAGGTGACTTGTTTCAGCATTGTCTAGGTGTTGGTCAGGGAATATTCTTGTCATACTACCACTTGGAGATTTGTATTCTAGAAGAAACAAACTTAACAAGAAAGTTAAAGGTACATGGCCCAAAGATTAATAGAAGTAGAAAAGCTGCTCAGGGTCTACCCGGAGAACCAGGGCCAGACATTGATTCATGACACTAGTGTTTCTCTGGGCACGAGAAGAGGCAATTTGGGCTCATAAAATCTTTACCTGAAAGCATCTGACGATTTGAGGGCTGGTTCTTGTGGGTTTTTCCCAGGGCACAGAGTGCCTTATTTCTGATCTCCACCCTGAACTCCTTCCAGGGGATGTTGAAGGTCAGTAGCTTGCAGCGGTCATGAAGTAATCCTTGTAGAGGCAGCTGGCAAGTGCTAACTTCCAGTCATCAGGGTCCCTTCATAACCACATGTTTGACCATGCTTTGGGGGCATTTCATGGCCATTGTGTCCCGCAGTGCTGAGAAGGCTTATTTCCAGGTTTAACAAAGATTCCATTGACAGGCCAGTGTGCTGTTACTGTACCAGGCCTTGTGAGTAGCAGAAGTCTCTGGACCTGTCTTACTAGGCTCTTGGTCCAGAACAATATTCCCTCCTATTGCTTCTTCCCATATCTAGAGTTAGATTATTACCATCATTGATCTCATATGGAACTGCATATCAGCATTTTATCACAAGCTCAGTCACACATTTGGTAACGTAAGAAACTATCTTCTGAAACAAGCAACATAGAAAATAATACAGCTAGCAGTTATTAGTAAGGTCACGAGTAAGGATTATAAGTCAAGAACTTTCATTAGGTAGAGCCCAGTATACCCCAGGTCATCTGGCTTCGTTTGTTAAATAACTATAGCCTAGTGTTAATCTCCTGGTTGTACATCATGGAGCATCTGATCTCTATCTAAAGACTGGTTACTGAGATAAGCTTTAGAAACAAACTTAGAGTGTCCTTTTTAATAATTTAATTAAACCTTTTAGCAATATAACATAACAATAAGGAAATATCTCAGAAGTGAGTCTTAGTAAACATTAGACCTTAATTGACAATCTTAGAATCTTAGTTTAACAATTAACAAAACTTAATATTCAGTGAAACACAATTTTTTCATTATGAGGGCATTAACCCTGTAGCCAGGGAAAGCTTTAACCCACCAAATAAAAATGAGGTTTGTCAGGGAGCCAGGAAAAGCCACGTGAACATCCTGTATTTCCCAAAGCCCTGACTCGTTGATTTACAACTATTGTTCACCCATTTTTAATTCCTTGATTTAGGAGTAGACTGTTGCCATGCTTTAAGGACATCAGAATAGCAAAAGTCTAACCGTGAGGGCTTACTTTTTGTAGAAGCAAGATGAACTTCGTCTACATGTACCATAATCTTAAATAATGTTTCTTTACCAAAGTAACAAAAGATTTTAAAAACAAATATAAATTATTAAAGGCAAAGAAATTCATAATCTGTTGTCGAAAGCTTCATTCTAAGAAAGCTTTGTTCTCTTAACATAGCGAGTAGACTAAATTCCAATCTCTTACCAGTTTACCAGATAACAAACAAACAAAATTTGTTTATCGCTTAATCTTAGGAAAGTCTTTTCCATAAATCTTGAAGTAGCAGTATTCTTGCAGAGGCATCAGAGTGAAACCATAGAAGGCATGTTTAAAATCTGATTAAACTGCAACTGACAAAGTAACCTGGCTATTGCTGTGACTTGTAACACTTTAACATGGTAACTAGAATTATAACTGACAATATTTTATCAGGGCATATCAGATCTATATGAATTCCACATAATTTTAGGATATCTATATTAGTAACATCAACCATACAGTATAACCTGAGAAGATTTTATCACCGCTTCCACAGTACTTCCCATGTAATTTAATGTCCAATGAACCCAGGTAGTTTAAGAGCTCTTTGGGATGTCTCAGGGGTCCTCTAAAGCACCCCAAAGTTAGCTAGAAGTCAAGTTATTTAGGAAGTTTTGTCGATAAATATCAAAAGGGTTTATAACACTCAGTCAGATAGAATCACATAGATCACTGTGAAACTATATATTCACTTAGCCAAAGTAACAAAGATTTCAAAGAACATAGAACAGATTACTTCAGAGGTAAAGAAACTTAAAACCCATTATCAAAGGCAGTTCAATATCTCAGGAAAGCTTGTATTTATGCACAGAACACCTTCCTTGGGGTCCACTTTCCATCAAACCTTATCACTCTCTGTACCCATTACTTTGTTCTCCCATCCTGAAACAGCCACTTGTAAGTCAGACCTACTTCCTTTTCCCTTCATAAAATGTGATTTCATTCCTCATACCTTCTTTACTGAAAACACACATCGTACTTTCCTTAAGCAACCAAAAACTGACCTTTATATTAGCATTCTATAGATTGGTGAACATAAATACCAGTAAAAATTTCTTTAAAAATTCTGGAGAACATCTCAGGATGGCATCAAACATTATTCATTGGTAGTCCAAAATCTCTTTAGTTTCTGTGTAAGAAGTTAGTGTTAAATATCGAATGTTTCAGAATCTTATTTTATTTGGAAATGACCTAGCTATTCAATAAACTTCCATCACTTAGTTAAGCACTACCCTAGAAATTCAGGTTACCAAAATCTAGAGAGACTGTTTAGACAGACATTCAGTTCAGTTCAGTTCAGTTCAGTCGCTCAGTCGTGTCCGACTCTTTGCGATCCCATGAATCGCAGCACGCCAGGCCTCCCTGTCCATCACCATCTCCCGGAGTTCACTCAGACTCACGTCCATCGAGTCCGTGATGCCATCCAGCCATCTCATCCTCGGTCGTCCCTTTCTCCTCCTGCCCCCAATCCCTCCCAGCATCAGAGTCTTTTCCAATGAGTCAACTCTTCGCATGAGGTGGCCTAAGTATTGGAGCTTCAGCTTTAGCATCATTCCTTCCAAAGAAATCCCAGGGTTGATCTCCTTCAGAATGGACTGGTTGGATCTCCCTGCAGTCCAAGGGACTCTCAAGAGTCTTCTCCGACACCACAGTTAAAAAGCATCAATTCTTGGGCGCTCAGCCTTCTTCACAGTCCAACTCTCACATCCATACATGACCACAGGAAAAACCATAGCGTTGACTAGACGGACCTTAGTCGGCAAAGTAATGTCTCTGCTTTTGAATATGCTATCTAGGTTGGTCATAACTTTTCTTCCAAGGAGTAAGTGTCTTTTAATTTCATGGCTGCAGTCACCATCTGCAGTGATTTTGGACCCCCCAAAAATAAAGTCTGACACTGTTTCCACTGTTTCCCCGTCTATTTCCCATGGAGTGATGGGACCGGATGCCATGATCTTCGTTTTCTGAATGTTGAGCTTTAAGCCAACTTTTTCGCTCTCCTCTTTCACTTTCATCAAGAGGTTTTTTAGCTCCTCTTCACTTTCTGCCATAAGGGTGGTGTCATCTGCATATCTGAGGTTATTGATACTTCTCCTGGCAATCTTGATTCAAGCTTGTGTTTCTTCCAGTCCAGAGTTTCTCATGATGTACTCTGCATAGAAGTTAAATAAGAAGGGGGACAATATACAGCCTTGACGTACTCCTTTTCCTATTTGGAACCAGTCTGTTTAATAGAGTTTATCCAAAAGCTCGTATCTCATTGGCATTTTTTTTGAAGGTTCTTCATTTGAGGTACTTTCCTTGCTGACAAACTTGTAACAGATATAACAATATCTAACTTATAATAAACCTAGGCACAATGAAAATATTATGCTTAATGTTAATGATTCTTAGACATGTCTATATTAGATTAGGAAACAAACATTAATACTAGATATTTAATATTGACTATTTCCCAGTTCATCTGAATCTGATATTCATTTAGGTTAATTTCTCTTGTATTTAGAATTGTCTGATTTGTAAGAGCTTACTTTTCTTTCAGTTCAGTTCAGTTGCTCAGTCCTGTCTGACTCTTTGTGACCCCATGAATTGCATCACGCCAGGCCTCCCTGTCCATCACCAACTCCCAGAGTTCACTCAGACTCATGTCCATCGAGTCGATGGTGCCATCCAGCCATCTCATCCTCTGTCATCCCCTTCTCCTCCTGCCCCCAATCCCTCCTAGCATCAGAGTCTTTTCCAATGGGTCAACTCTTTGCACGAGGTGGCCAAAGTACTGAAGTTTCAGCTTTAGTATCAGTCCTTCCAGTGAACACCCAGGACTGATCTCTTTTAGGATGGACTGGTTGGATCTCCTTGCAGTCCAAGGGACTCTCAAGAGTCTTCTCCAACACCACAGTTCAAAAGCATCAATTCTTTGGTGCTCAGCTTTCTTCAGGCCAATTAAATTAGAGCTCATTTACAACTTCAGCAATATTTAAAAAAAAAACCCAAAACACACACACTGAGACATACATAAATCCAGACAGACAGACAGAGAGCTCATAGTTTTCTGCTTGATATTTAAAATGTCTCTTTGACCATACACCCCCCCCCCCTTTTTTTTGAAGTTCTAATTTGCCCAAGGCTGAGGTCTCAGGCAAAGTGGGCTGTGTATTTCAGGGACATGGAAAGGGTTAACTTCAAGCTCTTCCTTCAGTTCAGTTCAGTCGCTCAGTCGTGTCCAACTCTTTGCAACCCCATGAATCTCAGCACACCAGGCCTCCCTATCCATCACCAACTCCTGGAGTTCACTCAGATTCACATCCATCGAGTCAGTGATGCCATCCAGCCATCTCATCCTCTCTCATCCCCTTCTCCTCCTGCCCCCAATCCCTCCCAGCATCAGAATCTTTTCCAATGAGTCAACTCTTCGCATGAGGTGACCAAAGTACTGGAGTTTCAGCTTTAGCATCATTCCTTCCAAAGAAATCCCAGGGTTGATCTCCTTCAGAATGGACTGGTTGGATCTCCTTGCAGTTCAAGGGACTCTCAAGAGTCTTCTCCAACACCACAGTTCAAAAGCATCAATTCTTGGGCGCTCAGCCTTCTTCACAGTCCAACTCTCACATCCATACACGACCACAGGAAAAGCCATAGTGTTGACTAGACGGACCTTAGTCGGCAAAGTAATGTCTCTGCTTTTGAATATACTATCTAGGTTTGTTTTTAATTGCATATGCAAAAAGAACTGGTTTTGAAGCAGAGAGGAGAGTTTTTAATCCTTCAAGCTTTTGAATATAGGAGAAAGACCTGAACCAAAGGGAACCTCATAATCCTTTCCTAGAGATTATGTGGATATGAAAGGTCAAGTAGGGGTCGTCTAGGAAATCTGATGGAGAAAGATAGAGGGGGACAGGAGATAGGGAGGCAACAGAAAGACACATGCAGCATGATGAGTCCCTCAAGTCCGGATTCTGACTGAGGGCCATGAAGGACTGAACATAAGGAAATTCTGAGTCCTTTCCCTGCTTTTGGCAAAAGCTAGTGTGCCATTCAGAGGCCATTTTTTGGGGGCCCCCAGTTTGTATTGTGGCCAGGTCTTTTGCAGGGTCAAAATGTTTCAGTTTCTGAGAATGTAGCCAAGGGGGTGAGTCTGACAGAGGCTCCTGAGACATACCAGAACCCATCCTTAACCTATATGCCATTGAATGGAGGTACTGAGTCACCGACTGGCAAAAAGGCATCTCTTTTTGTTTCAGTGACGTCGTCTCCATGCGACTAATGGCACAAAGATGGCCAATCATCCAACAGTCTCGTCCTACAGGGAGAGGTGACCTCTGAGGACCGTGCGGCTCACCACACTAGGTGCTGTGCTTTAAATCCTCACAGTACCCATATAAAGTAAAATCCATTATTAACTTCATTCTTTCTAATCTTAGTCTTTGAAACTGAGGTTCAGAGTAGTGAAGAAGCTTGTCCAAATTTGGGCAGCAAGTCTCTGGCCAAGGCTGAGCTGGGGTATGAGACCAAATGGTCTGTCTTCAGAATTCATACTACCCTGCCTGCTACTGCCTATCACCGATGGACTAACAAAATATGGCCATTTAATTACATGCCTGCAAATTATAATTGTTTATATTTTGTTCCCAGATGTAGACCAGATTGATATTTTCTGTTTCACTGAATTTCTAAGCACATGAAAGTCAATAATTCCCTTCGCGTTGATCAGGTAGACAGGAGTGCCTTTTGGGGTCAGCACCTCTGCATTTTAAAGCTGACCCTGCCACGTACTTTATGTGTGGCCTTGAATAAGTCACTTAACCTTTCTTGTTTCTCATCTCCAACTTCTATCAGTGGGCATTTACATGGATTTTGTTGCCATAGTAATACAAAATAATATTGACCTATCTCTCAGGAGTGAGTGTCATGGGGATTAACTAATTTACAGCTGTGAAGAGCTTTCAACATATGAACTGCTAGACAACAGCTAGATCGTAAAGAGAATTTAAAACACCATGAGCTTGTGGAGCGTGCCCATTTGATGCCTATCATTATATGTTTAACTATTAGCGTTACTACTCATAATAAACTTTTATGGGGTGCTTTAGGTGGTTGAAGTGTTTTTATGAGAGTTAATTAGTTGTTCCTACCAGTTCTAAGCGGTAGGTCAGTATTTTTATCATCCCTGTTTTGGAAATTACATCAAATTAGTGCATGCATCATTAAAAGAATCTTAAACTTCCAGATATTTAAAAGCATTCTGTGATCGGAGACAGTTCTCACACAGCCATCACTCCTAACACAAAGCTTCAGTGTAGGACAATGGGCATGGATTCTGCGTGTGGAGCCAATATATAATGTTGGCAAGTCTTTCTAATTTTAATTGTTTTGATGCTTGCATGTTAAATGGGTGGTGATTCTTGTGCTGGGTTCTTTTGTGTATCACTCAGGGTGCATTTCAGAAAGTTGAACCCATTCTAGATAGTTTAAACAAATTTACTACAAGAAATTGGTTACATGTGTTTTGAGTGAGTTATAAGAAGAAATAGAATTAGGTGCTGGGAGAACAATTAAAAAGAAGAGGTCATATCCAGAAACTAGTAACTTCACGAATCAGTCCCATTTCCAAGGGCTGGGGGAAACAAAAGGGAAGAGGTCAGGTTTGCAGAGTGCTGGAGAATCAGTTGCTGCTGGGCTAGAATCATAGAGAGAAGCCCCACTGTAGGAGCTAGACTCACAAAGGGAGATAGCCACCTCCAAAGATGCTGCCAGAGCACTGAAGAACAGCTTCTCCTCTGCTCCTACCTTCTGATCTTGCACCAGTGTTTCCTATCAGTAGAAATTAATAGGGGAGGGGAGGGAGGCTCAGGAGGGCAGGGATATATATATATATAATTATGACTGATTCATATTGCTGTATAGCAGAAACCAACACAAAATTGTGAAGCAATTTTTCACCAATTAAAACATAAAAGCTAAAAAGTAGGAAGTCTTGGGCAAGGGAGCCTGGGAAAAATAGTTGTAGATTTGTAACTTTAGCTTCACAGATTTAGGTGGAGAAGGATGGATGTAGGGTTGAGAGAGAGGAGGTAACTAGCCTGTCTCATTAAATTCACTAAATTTTTTCTGGTGATCAAGGAGATTCAGAAGCTTACTCTAAGACCTTTATACCAGCAAGTTGTAGACCTGACTATTCAAGCTCGGGCTTGCCAACTAAGTGCAATGTATACTCCCAGGGCCACACTCCATCTCTCTCTTAGTTTGCTCACCTTCCCAATGAGACTCCAGTGTCTGGTGGTAAGAATGTTCATCTCTACTTGTCTTTAAGGACAGAATGAGGATTAAATTAGATTACATACCTAAAAGCCCTTGTTAGTCACCAGTACAACCCACACATGAAAACCAGTATTGTTATTCGTAAATAATTTTTGCAGAAATATCTATAAACAGAAGTCCAAGATTAAAGTGAGATTAAAGTCCAAAATTAAAGCTCAACCTTTTCAAGTCAAGCCTCAACAAAGGTCCTCTTGCTACCCTCGCAAACCCCCCAACCCCACCCCCTGTTGTTTGAGCCAATAGAGCAAGGCCAGGTCTGGTTTCGAAATAGAGGAAGGCTTTTTTCTTTGTGCAGTGGGTGGAGAGGTGGGAGTTCCCACTCTGGAGCAAATGTTCTTCCCTCAGGCCTGCAGTGGGGTGGGAGCATAGCTGCTGTATAAGGATAACTTCAGAGTGTGTGAGAGGGGGCAGGGTTTGCCCCAGAGCTGGCACAGCTGTAGCTACACAGACTCCAGACTGCAGTGCGGGAGAAGCGTCTCTGCACACGGCCCACTGCCGCTGCCACCATCTTGGATCTGGGCGTCCTGCTAGCTCACCAAGCTGACGAGTTCTGAAGTGCTGGGTGTGAGGCCTCTGCGTGTGACCCCACTATGAGCAAGTGGAAGTAGTTGAAGCACAAAGGATAAAGAGGTTAGACTTTACTCCCAGATTCTGTTTTTATTTTCTAGGAATTGCTAATGGGCTTTGGTGTTGACTGTTTCTCTTCACTTTAAAACTTTACGTTGAATCACCTTGTATCTGGACTGTGGCTGATAATTGAGTGTGTGTAGGGACCGTCTTTCAGTTTGGTAGTTGCTTTTTTTGTTGGGTTCAAGTGGAGCTGAGGAATTACTTTTCCTGGAGGTTTGAAATTTGCTTGTGGCTTTTAATTTATCCTGCCAGGATTTAGAACATGTTGCCAGGTTTCAGTCATACAATACTTATTTTCAAATAAGTATTGCTATTTTATTATTAATAATACCACTGAGTAGAAAAGTTACTGATATATAACACATGTTCATTAAATAGTTGGTTAGAAACAATTAACAGATATCTAGACTTCTGATTTTCACTCTGTGAGTGGGCATGGTGCTGTATCTGAAGAAATATTCTTGACTGGGTAAACTGAGGCCAGTCATTTACCTCTCTGAACACAGTGTGAGTTTGAGGATAATTGTGATAATGTGTGTTAAAGTGTTTGATAAAATTTAAAGTGCTGTCCCAATGTTAAGGACTACAGCCGAATTATTTTGCTGCCTCCTGGACTGTATAAAAATATGGCTTCGCAAACATTGAGAAATCCTTATGAGGAAACAAAACTCTGCAGCACCCTATCATCTGTCATTCCCCAATGTCATGAACTGTACTTAGTGTTTATGCCCACCCTTCCCCATCGGAGACAATGAAATCACTCTTATGGCTGTTGTTTTCCCAAGTAACAGCCTTATCATTTGTATTGCTTTGAGGAAGGCTGTGTTGGAATCACTCATCCCAAACCCCTGTTTTTCATCAATCACTTTTTGGCTCCAGAACCCCATGGAGGAGACAATATCCAAATTGCTTTCAATCCAATAACTCACCCCAGACAACAATAAAAAAACAATGACAGCAAATCTAAACCCAAGTACTTGATGTTAAGTGACCCATGCACTGGAAGTTGAGCAACCATTTGCTGGGATCCTTGTACCACCTTAGATCTGTTTGTTTCAGATGCTAGGCAATGGACTATGGCTGTCATCTTTGAGAGTTTTTTTCTTGGAAGTGATCCAACTACTTTCTCTGTGTAGGCTTGAGACTGTGATCCTCTTTTTGTTTGAGCTGGGTTGGCAGGGACTCAAACTTTGTTATCTCTTTCTTCTCCTGTGGCCTGAGTGTTGAGGCCACTCAGGGCCAGAGGCATATTTTAAAATGAGGTCTAGGGCTAGTCTGCCTCCCTTTGGTCAGAGCTCAGATTAGTCTGGGCAGGAGAGGCCATTCTCCTGCCCAGATTCATATCCTGGTCAGCAGCTGATCATGATACATTTTCTTCTGACTAGTGGTCCTAATATTGACTGGAAGAGGGTCCCACAGAACCACGTGACTCCTGATTTTCTGGGCATCCCCTTTCATGTCAATGAACAGTGCACAGGAATGCTGTATTATGCAACAATGATTGAGTGTACATATATATTGGTTAGAGAAAGGCGATGAACAAGAATGGCCCCATTAAATTCCACCCTCAGTAGTTGATGGATTGAGAGAGAGCTGTGGGAGAGATGGGTTTGACTTCAACTTCTCAATACCAAAGTTACCTCAGAAATAATTTGTGGGTAAATAATACAAGTCTCCAAAATTAGTGTGCTTACTAAAAGGCAACTACACCCAAAGGAAGCATTTCTGTTTGAATTTAATTGATTTAAAATTAGCATTCTCTTTCTCTTGATGGCTCCATTCTTGTTTACTGGGAAAACATTTGTAGCAAAACACATACTGCGTGTGTACCTGAGAATTGATATTCTCACTGGCAAATACTCTCCACCATGGAGCCTGGATACATATTTGCCTCAGAGACCAGAACCACTCTGAAGGAACTGTTCAAGTCTCCCAAGGAAACACTATCTTTGCTTGACAAGAATGATGCTGATGTTTAAAATCCCCTTTCAGATCACTCCTAAGGATGTTCCCTGCCCTCTCAAGCTACTGAACTTGTGGACATGGCAGAAAATATTGTTAGGAAAATGTTACTGTTAAATTGTATTGTTGGTTCTCCCCCTTCTTTTCCAGATTGTTGGGAACATGGAAACTAAAGGAAGACAGGATAATTGGTTGTCTAGTACGGACTGTTTACTAGAAACCAATTTTTGTTTTCATAAACCCTCTGTAGCTTCTTCATCTGAAAGAGGGAGAATATTCTTTAGGGAATTCATAGCATGCAAAGAATTCTAAGAAATGGGTGATGGATGTACATGAACATTTTAGATAAAGGTTGTAATTTACCTTTAGTTCTTATTCTTCTAACAGTTTAAACACAAACATATGTGTGTATGTGTGTGTTTCCTTTTTTACAAATGTGATGCTTGTTAATTGTGGAAAATAGAGTAAATAGAAGAAAATAAATGTCAGTCTTAATAGTACTGTCCAGAGGTAATTTTTAAATGTTTCCTATACCTATAACCTGCAGTGTAATATGTTAATAAGAAAGATCCCACATATATTCTTATTCATAATTTTATATTCTTTTATCATTTACATGTTCTTATATCCTTTACATAATTTTAATTCATTTTCATTCTGTTATATTAAATGCATTTCCATGTTCCATGCTTTACATTATTATATTAATAGCTTTGTAAATTTTTATCATGTGGTATGTTGTTCTTTAGAAGAAGAAATGGCAACCCCTCCAGTGTTCTTGCCTGGAAGATTCCATGGACAGAGGAATCTGGTGAGCTATAATCCACAGGGTCACAAAGAGTCAGACACAACTAACCATGCATGCATGTTGTTGTTGTTCAGTTGCTAAGTTGTGTCCAACTCTTTGTGACCCCATGGACTGTAGTCCACCAGGCTCCTCTGTCCGTGGGTTTCTCCAGGCAAGAATATTGGAGTGGATTGCCATTTCCTCTTACAGAGGGTTTTTCTGACCCAGGGTCGAACCTGTGTCTCCTGTATTGGCAGATGGAATCTTTACCATGAACAACCAGGGAAACCTCATTGTATGCTATACCATTCCCCTGTTGTTAAATATTTAGAGTACTTTCCAATTTTTCCAAATTCTAATGTTTTGGTAAATATCCTGGAAGCTGAGCTTTGGTGTTTCTTTAAGATAAATGGCCAGAAATGGAATGTCTGAATCGATATGCAGAATTTTTAGACTTTTGCTATGTGTTGTTAAATTTCCACCCATAAATTTGGGGCCAGTTTTATTTTATCACCAGAAGCCTAAGAGAGTGACTATTTCTTCAAATCTTTGCCAACATTAGGCATTTAAAAATATCTTTTCAACCCTATGTAAAATATTTAGACCACTCAAAACTGATGCAACAGTAAGAGGAACACTAACAGAAACATAATTGATGTCTGTTATGAACTGAACTGTGGCTACCCCCTGCCTCAGTTTCATACTTTGAAGCTCTAAACCACCATGTGACCATGTTTGGAGATAGACTTTTAAGGAGGTAATTAAGGTTAAATGCGGTCATAAGGGTGGGGCCCTAGTCAGATAGGATGAGTGTTCTTTTAAGAAGGGTAAGAGACACCAGAGTGCTCTATACACACAGAGAAAAGGTCATGTAAGGACATAGTGAGAAGGTGGCCCTCTGTAAGCCAGGAAGAGAGGCCTCACCAGACACCAACTTTGTGATGTTGCAGGAAAGAAAGTGGGGTGTGAGAGGATGGACATATCCTGGGTCACATCTGAACCCCTGGGATGGTCACCAGGTGTGGATTCTTGGCTTTGCCCAGGAAACAATTCAAGAGCGAGCCACAGTAAAGAGAAAGAAGGTTTATTCAGGGAGGAAACATACTCCATAGACAGAGTTTGGGCCGTCTCAGAAGGCAAGAGAGGCAGGAGAGGTCCCAGGGCTATGGGGTTGTCAGTTTTTATAGGGGTGGGTAATTTCATAGGCTGATGAGTGGGAGGAGTAGTCCAGTACTTTGGGGAAGGGTTGGGGATTTCCAGGAATTGGGCCACCATTCACTTTTTGACCTTTTGTGGTCATCCTTGGAACCATCGTGGTACCTGGGGAGTATCATTTAGCCTGTTGATGTGTTACAATGAGTGTATACTGAGGCTCAAGGTCAAGTGGAAGGCGAGTCCATCACCTTGGATCTAGTTGGTTCTAATCAGTTTATGTCGTGTCCTTGGGCTATGTCATTCTTCTAAAGGTTGTGCCCTGCCCACTTCCCGTCTCAGTGAGCACCTTGATCCTTGACTTCCAGGCTCCAGAACTGTGAAAGAATGTTTCTGTTGCTTAAACCACCCAGCCTGAAAATCTTGTTGTGGCAGCCTGAGTTGACTTATACAGTACCCTTGTAGATTCTTGGCAAAGCTCAGGCATTTGGCATGGCCAGAGGCCACTAAGAGATATTTAAAAAGCACGGAAACAACACAGTGGAAATGCTGACTTGAGAACACTGAGATGATGTAAATGGAAGTGGAACTCTGAGCTAGAGACACTACTGTTAAGGTGGTTACAGAAAGTAGTGCCTCCTGTCCCAGTCTGAAAAACATGCAGGTACCTCAGTTTGCAGGCATATCTTGGAGATATTGTGGGTTTGGACCACAGCAACTTACAAAACATCACAATAAAGTGAGTCACACAGCTTTTTTGATTTCCCAGTGCATGTAAAAATTATGTATACATCATACCATAGTCTGTTGTCTGTGCAATAGCATTATCTAAAAAAAATGTACATCAGTTCAGTTCAGTCGCTCAGTCCTGTCCGACTCTTTGCGACCCCATGAATCACAGCATGCCAGGCCTCCCTATCCATAACCAACTCCAGGAGTTCACCCAAATTTTTGTCCATCTAGTTGGTGATACCTTCCAGCCATCTCATCCTCTGTTGTCCCCTTCTCCTCCTGCCCCCAATCCCTCCCAGCATCAGGGTCTTTTCCAATGAGTCAACTCTTCGCATGAGGTGGCCAAAGTATTGGAGTTTCAGCTCTAGTATCATTCCTTCCAAAGAACACCCAGCACTGATCTCCTTTAGAATGGACTGGTTGGATCTCTTTGCAGTCCAAGGGACCTTCAAGAGTCTTCTCCAACTCCACAATTCAAAAGCATCAGTTCTTTGGTGCTCAGCTTTCTTCACAGTCCAACTTTCACATCCATACATGACTACTGGAAAAACCATAGCTTTGACTAGATGGACCTTTGTTGGCAAAGTAATGTCTCTGCTTTTGAATATGCTATCTAGGTTGGTCATAACTTTCCTTCCAAGGAGTAAGTGTCTTATAATTAGTATTATCTAAAAAAAAATGTACATACCTTTATTAAAAATACTTTTATTGCTAAAAAATGTCAAATCAGTAGTAACATTAAACGTTATTGATCATGGATCACCATAACAAATATAAAAAGAATGAAAAAATTTGTTTTATTGCAAAATCACCAAAATGTGACACAAAGTAAACAAATACTATTGGAAAAATAGCACTGACCCACTTGTTCAACACAAGCTTGCTGCTGCTGCTGCTGCTGCTAAGTTGCTTCAGTCGTGTCCGACTCTGTTCAACCCCATAGATGGCAGCCTACCAAGCTCCTCCATCCATGGGATTCTCCAGGCAAGAATACTGGAGTGGGTTGCCATTTCCTTCTCCAATGCATGAAAGTGAAAAGTGAAAGTGAAGTCGCTCAGTCGCATCCGACCCTCAGCGACCCCACAGACTGCAGCCTTCCAGGCTCCTCCGTCCATGGGATTTTCCAGGCAAGAGTACTGGAGTGGGGTGCCATTGCCTTCTCCGCACAAGCTTGCTATGAACCTTCAATTTGTAAAAAGCTTAGTATTTGCAGAGCAAAATAAAGCAAAATGCAATAAAACAAGGTATGCCCATTTTATTTATTTTTTAACTAGAATTGAAAGGGCTCCTGCCTGTAGTGCAGCAGAGTTGAGAGCTTTTCCTTTTATTTCCTCTTGTTATTCTGGCTACCCTTGCCTCAGAAAAATCTGTTCAGTTCAGTTCAGTCAATCAGTCATGTCTGACTCTTTGCGACCCCATGTATCACAGCATGCCAGGCCTCCCTGTCCATCACCAACTCCCAGAGTTCACTCAGACTCACTTCGATCAAGTCAGTGATGCCATCCAGCCATCTCATCCTCTGTCATCCCCTTCTTCTCCTGTCCCCAATCCTTCCCAGCATCAGAGTCTTTTCCAATGAGTCAACTCTTCGCATGAGGTGGCCAAAGTATTGGAGCTTCAGCTTTAGCATCATTCCTTCCAAAGAAATCCCAGGGCTGATCTCCTTTAGGATGGACTGGTTGGATCTCCTTGCAGTCCAAGGGACTCTCAAGAGTCTTCTCCAACACCACAGTTCAAAAGCATCAGTTCTTCGGCACTCAGCCTTTTTCACAGTCCAACTCTCACATCCATACATGACCACTGGAAAAACCATAGCCTTGACTAGACGGACCTTTGTTGGCAAAGTAATGTCTCTGCTTTTCAATATGCTCTCTAGGTGGTCATAACTTTTCTTCCAAGGAGTAAGCATCTTTTAATTTCATGGCTGCAGTCACCATCTGTGGTGATTTTGGAGCCCAAAAAAATAAAGTCTGACACTGTTTCCACTGTTTCCCCATCTATTCCCATGAGGTGATGGGACCGGATGCCATGATCTTCGTTTTCTGAATGTTGAGCTTTAAGACAACATTTTCCCTCTCTTCTTTCACTTTCTCCAAGAGGCTTTTTAGTTCCTCTTCACTTTCTGCCATAAGGGTGGTGTCATCTGCATATCTGAGATTATTGATATTTCTCCCGACAATCTTGATTCCAGCTTGTGCTTCTTCCAGCCCAGTGTTTCTCATTATATACTCTGCATATAAGTTAAATAAGCAGGGTGACAATATACAGCCTTGACGTACTCCTTTTCCTATTTGGAACTAGTCTGTTGTTCCATGTCCAGTTCTAACTGTTGCTTCCTGACATGCACACAGATTTCTCAAGAGGCAGGTCAGGTGGTCTGGTATTCCCATCTCTTTCAGAATTTTCCACAGTTTATTGTGATCCACACAGTCAAAGGCTTTGGCATAGTCAATAAAGCAGAAATAGATGTTTTTCTGGAATTCTCTTGCTTTTTCCATGATCCAGCAGATGTTGGCAATTTGATCTCTGGTTCCTCTGCCTTTTCTAAAACCAGCTTGAACATCAGGGAGTTCATGGTTCACGTATTGCTGAAGCCTGGCTTGGAGAATTTTGAGCATTACTTTACTAGCATGTGAGATGAGTGCAAATGTGCGGTAGTTTTTTAGCATTCTTTGGTATTGCCTTTCTTTGGGATTAGAATGAAAACGGACCTTTTCCAGTCCTGTGGCCACTGCTGAGTTTTCCAAATTTGCTGGCATATTGAGTGCAGCACTTTCACAGCATCATCTTTCAGGATTTGAAACAGCTCAACTGGAATTCCATCACCTCCACTAGCTTTGTTTGTAGTGATGCTTTCTAAGGCCCACTTGACTTCACATTCCAGGATGTCTGGCTCTAGATGAGTGATCACACCATCGTGATTATCTTGGTTGTGAAGATCTTTTTTGTACAATTCTTCTGTGTATTCTTGCCACCTCTTCTTAATATCTTCTGCTTCAGTTAGGTCCATACCATTTCTGTCCTTTATCGAGCCCATCTTTGCATGAAATGTTCCCTTGGTATCTCTGATTTTCTTGAAGAGATCTGTAGTCTTTCCCATTCTATTGTTTTCCTCTATTTCTTTGCATTGATTGATAACCTAATATAATATCCATATTTTACTGATATAAGTCCCCTATATGTCAAACATATATAAACTAGTCAGTGTTTTAGACACAGTTCATAGAAGAACTGATTGTAACCCACTCCGTGACCTCATTTTCCTCAACTGTAATTTAAGGTGGTTGGGAAATATCACTGAGTTTTAAATTTGTGCTTTGAATAATACCTAAATGCTTGATTCTCCCTGGGGCAGTATCAGTTGGACTGTGGGGCTGGGGTTGGTTGTGGTATAAATGTAGCTGAGATCTGGTACCCTCTCCTTTCTTGCTTTAAAAGAACAGCTCTGCTGTTTATTTGTTACGTATGATTTTATTTGGAGAAAAGATCTGTTATGGGCAGGCTTCCCTGGTGACTCAGATGGTAAAGGAGGCAATGCAGGAGACGGAGGTTTGCTCCCTGGGTCAGGATGATCCCCTGGAGAAGGGAATGGCTACCCACTCCAGTATTCTTGCCTGGGGAATTTCATGGACAGGGAAGCTGGTGGGCTACAGTCCAGAGGGTCACAAAGAGTCAGACACAACTGAACGACTAACACTTTTCACTTTTGTGTTATGGACTGAACATTTGTTTCTCCCTAAAATCCATATGTCGAAATCCTCACTTCCAAAATGATGGGTTTTGGAGGTGGGGCCTTTGGGAGGTACATAGGTAATGAAGATAAAGCCCTCACTATTTGTACCTTTAAAAAGGGCACCCCAGAGAGCTCTCCTGCTCTTTTCTACCATGTGAGGATACAATGAAAAGGTTGGCATCTGCAACCCAGAACTTGACCATGTTGATGCCCTGATCTTGGACTTCCGGTCTCTAGAACTGTGAGAAATCAATGTCTGTTGTTTACAACTCACTCAGTCTGTAGTACTTTGTTATAACAGCTTGCAATGATTAAGTTCTTTCATCTTAAAGGACTTAAAAATCTTAGGACAGGCTGATAGTAAGTTTCCTTCCAATTGTAATTCTGTGATGTCTAAAATTTATTACTTGTGTAAGACTTTGCATAGTTTATAACACTCTTAAACATACATATTCTTATCTAGTCTATTCACTATCTAGTCACTCCTTGAAGTAGTGTGGAGGTATACCATCACTCTGATTTCATATACTTGGTAACATTAAGTGACTTCTCAAGGTCTTAACAACTAGATAGAACTAGAATTTAAACTCAGATCTTCTGACTCTGAACTTCATCATTTCCCCGTAATCTATGAGTTATGTTCTTAGAAGCTATAAGGAAAATAAGGAATAGAATAATCATAATATTTAAAAGTCCAATTAAAATGTATAGTAAGGTACATGTGTTTTTATTTTTCAAAATATTCTTTAAGATTGTTTTTCCATTTATTCATCATTGTTTTTAATCTTAGTAAGAGTTATGCCTTTTTGGACATTGGGTCTACAGTGGTCATGACTGTGAATCTAGTGAGTTTGAATAGATGGCCATCATTTTAAGAACTGCAGATGTGGACTTGGACAGACACGAATTGGGAGTTTGGGACTGATGTATGTGCTCTGCCAGATATAAAGCAGATAGTTAGTGGGAACTACTTTTTAGCACAGGGAGCTTAGCTTGGTGCTCTGTGGCGACCTAGAAAGATGGGATGGGGGGTAGTGGGAGGGAGGGGATATATGAATACTTACAGCTGATTAAGTTTGTTGTACAGCAGAAACTAACACAACATTGTAAAGCAACTCTATCTCCAATAAAAATGAAAAAATGAAAAAAAGAATTCTATTAATCAGCAAACTCTAGTTACAAATAAGGATTCCAAGGGAAAAGGTTTCCTGAGTTTTGACTTTGCAAACTTACATTAGGAACTGGCAAACATTATCTCTTCCCAAAATGCTTAAGACCTCTCTTTTCCAGTCTTCATATCTTCTTCATATCCAGTAACAAATTATGCTTTCCTCCGTTCAGTTCCATCAGCTTTTATTTCATGAAATATAAATTTTGCATATTGTCAAAGGATCTACTTTATTATACTCACTTAAGCAGACTGTTTTCCAATTTCTACCTACACCCACATGAATTGACTAGAAGAGCCTTCATTGTCCCTCACCAGAGTCCTTCAATTTGGATGTCAATCTGTTTACTGCTCAAAACCGGCTATCATTGAACTAAACCCTCAGGTTGTGTTGCTTGCTAGCTGACAGTGACTCTTATGTGCTGCTTACCTATTTTTGGAATAAGATTATTGTACTTCAGGGCCCCTCATAACACTTTGCTGAGGAAAGACTGCTGTTCTTTCATTTACTTTCTGCAGAGCCAAAAGAAGGCCTGTTGAACACAGAGTAGTCCCTGTCTCTGACTGTGCCCCTTTCTGTCCTCATCTCTGCCTTTCTGTCTCTTTTGCTCTTTCTCTCACCTCTTCAACACTTGCATTCCCAATCCTGGCTGCAGGGAGCTTGAAGAAGAAACCAGAATTCAGCTCTGATTTGTCATTTCTCTGGAACACTTGGTAGGCAGCACGGTATGTGTCCCAGAAATGTATATACATTTTCCCTCTCCTGAATTTGGAATAATCAAAGGAGGCATTCCTCCATTCAGCTGAGAGAGCAAAAGCCTGGAGCCAAATATATCTTCTGGTTTTATAGATGCACAAACTCGCAAAAGCTTAATGGAAAGGAACTTGGAAGGAGAGGAAGATGGTCAAATTGCTTTAGGCTCCCTGCTTGATTACTTTTAGGTACTGGATACATGTGTTATTTTGTGTGAGTGATTTAATGGTTTCCCTTTATGACCCTGTTAATCATCATAATTATAGTAACTTACATCTGTGTAGTACTTCACAGTTTTCAAAGCATTTTTATATCCATTATCTAATCAGATCTCACAACAAACTGGGGAAGATGCTACTTGCCAAAAGAATGGTCTTTTTGCTGGGAAAGTCATTGTTCTTGAGCATGAATCTTCAAGAAGGGATGCATGAAGAATGTTGGGGGAGAAAGGCAATACCGAGCCCTGAATCCAGAGGAGCTGGGCAGATTATCACCCTGTGCCTGGGAGTAACAAGCCTTCAATCAATACAACAAAGCATCACTTTAGTCCCATTGAATCACTTTGCTGAACAAAGGGTTACATCCTACACACTAGCCTTGGATTTGCACATTTCTGACCCAATGAGTGTCAGTGGGAGCTTCCTTGTCTCACCCGCTGATATCAGTCTTCACCTAGTTCTTGTTATTAAGTACATGATTTCCTTAGCAACTGCTTCAGCTCTAGAAGACTTTAACTCTCCCAAAACTTACAGCTTAGTTCCTCCAGATGAGGCTGGTGGTGACTGGAACAACTCCCATGTTTTTCTTTATTGTAGGCAGCTGTAAAGTAGTCCCAAGACTCTATGTAACCTATAGTTATAAGCAATGGAACACTGAAACTCTTCTGCTTATCCAACCGTGTAACATAGACAGGTAGCTACTAGCAGTTCTTACAGATGAGAAAACTGTGTTGGAAGTTACATCATTAGTTCACATATAGTTTGGTGGAGCCAGGAGTGGTACTAAGATCATGTGGCTCCCAAGTCAGTTATTCTTCCGCTGTATAGTAGGATACTATACAGTGCCCCTTCCTCCCTTTATCCTTTTCAACAGCTTTCAGAAACAGTCAAAAATGCCACATTTTTTCCTCCAAAAAAATTGCTTATTAGTTAGCCATTTTATAAAACCACTTCAGCTTGAAGGCCCTGAAGAGTCAAAATGAAAACACGTTTATCATTATATTTTCTTTCCAGTCCATCATCCTCTTCTCTAGGAACTGTCTTCCCAGGGTGAATCCTAATAGCCATGATTATAGCGCATGACCTTTCCCTTTTTTCGTGGCTGCTTAGGAAACAGGTGAACCTAAGCAGGATAGAGCAAATTGTCTTCCCTTGAAATTTAGAATTGGAATGAATGATGCTAGTTATTCATTTTATAGATCATTTGAATTGAGAACAATTAATCTCTGAGACTGTGGCCCCCAGCTGTATATACAGGAAGCAGAAGTTAGAAAAGAAAGAAATACGGAGTGAGAAGCCACATGACCCTGGAGGAATAGAGGTAGGCAGGCAGCAGAGACTCTTTTCTTAACTGCTTTTTAGTTCCTGGCTCCAGACATACAAGCGGCCCGCCCCCATTGTAATTGCTGACTTTGGAGAGTATGAGGCACCGCAGGAGGCTTTTAATTCTTGTTTTTGCTTGAGTTATGTTGAAGAGGATTTGTAAAACTTGTCATCCAAAGAGCTTTAACTTGGGTGTTCTGAAAACTACTTTCTGGAATTATTCACTCAAGGAATTTTTGTCACTGGTCAAGTATAGCCTCCAGCCACTGCCACGGCTTGCACACCCCAAGCCGCACACAGCCCCAAGTGTACGTGTGTCCATGTATACACATCCTGTGGCCTCTGCCGAGCTGTGTGGCCAGGAGCAGGCATTCCTCAGCTCTGCTGACCTCACCTTTTTCTTCATCCTGAGGCTCCTAGTGAAGAGGGCTGCCTCCACCTGATATTTAATTTCTCCTCTCTGACCCCCTCCCATCATTCTTTTTGCCACTGCATGCCCATATCCTTTTTCATTTCAGACACCCTGTCACTCATTGTTTGCTAATGATGAGTTGGCACGCATAGAGAAGAGAAGTGGCAGCCAGCCTGGCCTTCAGACTGGAAAGAAGCATGTTTTTCTAGAGAATAAAAACATTATTTGGTAAGAAGCACGTTCCAGCACTGAATATTTCTCTTTCAAAGTCCTGCTGGGCTCCTTCTGTCTCCTACAGTCTGTGCTTTCCTTGTCACTTCCTCCCATCTTCTTCCCAGATGGAGACTGGCAGGGCCCCTTCGTTTGGGGTTGGGGCTCCTCAAAGGCCAGTGTGAGCTCTGGCGGAGACTCTAATATGATCTTGGGGAAGCAAACTATTAGAGTAATTATAATCATAGAAAAATACTAGAATGCTATTTGGAAACCTTTTCAGATTTTTCTAGAGAAAACCAGTAATTAGCAAGAAATACCAACTTCTCTCTGATAGCTATTCAAAGAGAAGGCTCCTGAAGTTTTAAAATGAACTTATCCTTGTCTTGGATTCAGTATTTGTTCCAGAGAAGGATGGGTCTCTTGACACCAATTTCTCTCATTAATTTCAAATCTCCCCTGGGGAATGGTTCACCTATCTTTCTCCCTGCAGAGCTCCTAAAAGCTGGGAATCTGGGACCAGCCCTCTGAGCTGGACCTTACCTTGTCCTTAGAGAGAATAATGTTGCAAATGTCAACAACAGTGCTGAGTATTTGTTTATTATTCACCATATACCAAGTAGTCTTTGAAAACCCGGGAAAATGCTATTCAGGTTTTCACAGTTGTCTTGCTTCTCAGCCAGAAGAGGGCACTGTGTCCCTGATTTTTTTTTTCCCTTTGAAACTAAGTGGAAAGCCTTAGGAGAACAAATGATTTTTAGAGCCACACTGTTCTTTTTACACGTAAATAACAACACAACAACGAAAAGTTCATCTGTTGAAGACAAATTGTCCACAGAAATATTAGTAATTGTAGACCAGGAAGATAGCATGGAGAGCTGCTCTGGGTACTCGGGTCACAGTGGCTTCCGGTGAACATCCTTACGCTGCTAGCTCAGGTTAGAAATGAAGCGACCAAAAATGCAGCAAGGGCTTCTTGCTAGTGAGGAGCGGTGGGTAATATATTTGTTTGTATTATGGGATTGCAGTTCTACTAGAAGGAACACTTGACATTTTGATGAGTGCCTCCAGGGAGAAAAGGTACTAACTTCAGAACTTAGTTTTAATTATACTAAGGAGATTACATTATTCAAAAGCATCCCACTGGTAAGGTGCAACATTTCCTGAAACAGTTTAGTGGAAAATGCCACATTAATCAGTTCAATATTTCACTGAGAAGGCTTAATGATGGGAGAAGTTTAAAGTACCGTAGCAACAATAATGCAAAAGGGAAGGGAATAAAAGAATGTTCACTTAGAGGATAAGATTGAAATAGTTGCTAGTCCCTTTTGTGTCTTTCCCCATTAAAGTCTGGCTGGCTGTGCTGGAAACCCAGTGGGAATTAACATGTGGGACCCTACGATTCTGGAAGCAGGAGGACCCTGAAAGGCAGCGATGTGAGAGAGGAAGGCTGTTATGTTCAAGCCATGTCCTCTGCCCAGGCCAGTCACTGCTGCTCTTCCCATTACCAGTCCAGGTTGGTGGTGAGTAGCTGCTTTCCCCCGACCCAGAAGGACAGAGCACCTTTGTAAATCTATAGCATTTGATGTTAAAGGGAGACGGGCAGAATGAGATTCTGGGGTGTTTTGTCTTCTATTCCTATTCTTTGAAAGTGAACGTGAAGTCGCTCAGTCGTGTCTGACTCTTTGTGACCCATTTGTGACCCCATGGGCTGTAGTCCACGAGGCTCCTCCTGCCGTGGGATTCTCCAGGCAAGAATACTGGAGTGGGTTGCCATTTCCTTCTCCAATTCCTATTCTTCACCCACATCATATTCTAATTAACTTTGTGGATGTGTGCTAAGTTGCTTCAGTCGTGTCCAACTCTGTGTGACCCTGTGGACTGTAGCCCCCCAGGCTCCTCTGTCCATGGAGATTGTCCAGACAAGAATACTGGAGTGGGTTGCCAGGCCCTCCTTCAGGGAATCTTCCCGACCCAGGGATCGAACCCGTATCTCGTATATCTCCTGCACTGGCTTCTCCACCCTACAAAAGTCGAATGAGAATCTGGTCTGAGAGTCAGAAAGGTATTTAACAGGTAGGCTCTAACCTGAAAGGAGACCAGCACTCACTGTTGGGATGCTGAAAGCCTGGGCAACTGTGAGGATTGGAAATTCAATCCAGATCTTGATGTTTGTAGACATACAAACGAGCCTTATGGTTAGTCAAATTAGAGGAACAGTTAAAAGTCCAGATTCATTTTTCTCCTGGGGTATTAGTCCAACAAACAAGTATGGGGCCTTCCCTGAAACCATTGTGGGCATGGGTTAAGGAGCAAAAACAATTACTATTTGTGTGTTTTTGTTAAAAATTTTTGGGTCCAATTCTTAGCTTAATTTCTGTTTAGCTCTCACCGCAAAGAAGCTGAAGTGTCTTGGAATAAAAACTAGAAATCAGTACTGAGTAGCATAGCTGAATTGTCTAGAATGAACACCAGATGAATTTCACTGTCTGTTTTCTTTTCTCTATGTCTTTGTAAACGTTATAACAGGTTTTTACTGTGTGCACTTGTGGGATCCCTCCTGCTCTGTGGATCAGAGTCACCTTTGTTTTTACCTTCAAAGTTCTCTGCTTCTGTTGTGAAACTTTTCTTCCTGCAAGCCACTTTGTTTCTTTCCCAGAAGCAGGTGTCTATGTAACTTTACTGTGTATATTTCTTTCCACATATATCCTCCACTGAGAGGGTTTAACTTTGGTGCTCTCTGAAATACTAACTAGCTTTTCCTAATTCAGGAATTCCTAAGCATTTTATGACAGCATTATTCTATTCTTGTTTTGCTTCCAAGACTCTGTCAAGGTGATGTATATTTATTGAAAAAAAAATTGAATCTAGAATTTTGTTTCAAGATGTGCACAATCGCCCAGGAGATTTTGAAAACCTTTCAGGGAAACAATAAGTGTGATTTTACCATTAGAACTATTATTTTGATGTCATGGTAGCAAGGCTGTTACAGAACACATATCCTTGAAGGAGCTATGGGCAGGAATATTTTGTCTCCAGTGAAAGGGTCGCTATCACTATCTTGATGGTGTTGGAAAATCATACTGGATGTTTCTATTTCTGTGTTGCTTTGTTTAATATTACACAAAGTCCTTTGGTTTTGGGTGAATTCTTCAAATTAGATTGAATGCAGAGTCTTTGACTAGCTTGTTTTGAGTTCCTTAGTTATTCCATCTTGGAATCCCTGAAGCTTGGTCTTGACCAGCATCAGGGATGTTGAAATCCATGAGGTTACAATCTATTTTCTTGTCCTGATCATGATTTTCTAGTTTTAGGATCCCAGGTGTTGCTCCATTCTTCAAAATGTGGTTGACTGCATCTCTGGATATTTACCAAATGGATTTTCTAAGCCCCATAACCACACCCTACTCTTTTTTTTTTTAAATTTATTTACAGAATTTTCTTGTTTTCATTCAAACATCAACATGGATCAGCCATAGGTATACATATGTCCCCTCCCTCTTGAACCTCCCTCCCATCTCCCTCCCCATCCCACCCCTCTAGGTTGATACTGAGCCCTGCTTAAGTTCCCTGAGACACACAGCAAATGCCCATTGGCTATCTTTTTTACATATGGTAATATTAGTTTCTCCAAGCCAGGCTTCAACAGTAAGTGAACCGCGAACTTCCAGATGTTCAAGTTGGATTTAGAAAAGGCAGAGGAACCAGAGACCAAATTACCAACATCCGTTGAATCATCAAAAAAGTAAGAGAGTTCCATAAAAACATCTGCTTCTGCTTTATTGACTATACCAAAGCCTTTGACTGTGTGGATCACAACAAACTGTGGGAAATTCTTAAAGAGATGGGAATACCAGACCACCAAACCTGCCTCCTGAGAGATCTATATGCAGGTCAGGAAGCAACAATTAGAACTGGACATGGAACAACAGACTGATTCCAAATTGCGAAAGGAGTACGTCAAGGCTGTATATTGTCACCCTGCTTATTTAACTTATATGCAAAGTACATGCTGAGATACGCTGGGCTGGATGAAGCACAAGCTGGAATCAAGATTGCTGGAAGAAATATCAATAACCTCAGATATGCAGATGATACCACCCTTATGGCAGAAAGCGAAGAAGAACTAAAGAGCCTCTTGATGAAAGTGAAAGAGGAGAGTGAAAAAGTTGGCTTAAAACTCAATGTTCAGAAAACTAAGATCATGGCATCTCGTCCCATCACTTCATGACAAATAGATGGGGAAGCAATGGAAACAGTGACAGACTTTATTTCTTTGGGTTTCAAAATCACTGCAGCCATAAAATTAAGATGATTGCTCCTTGGAAGAAAAGTTATGACCAACCTAGACAGCATATTAAAAAGCAGATACATTACTTTACCAACAAAGGTCTGCCTAGTCAAAGGTATGATTTTTCCAGTAATCACATATGGATGTGAGAGTTGAACTATGAAGAAAGCTGAGTGCCAAAGAATTGATGCTTCTGAACTGTGGTGTTGGAGAAGACTCTTGAGAGTCCCTTGGACTGCAAGGAGATCAAACTAGTCCATCCTAAAGGAAATCAGTCCTGATTATTCTTTGGAAGGACTGATGCTGAAGTTGAAACTGCAATACTTTGGCTACCTCATGCAAAGAACTGACTCATTGGAAAAGACCCTGATGCTGGGAAAGATTGAAGGTGGGAGGAGAGGGGGGCGACAGAGGATGAGATGGTTGGATGGCATCACCGATGTGATGAACATGAATTTGAGTAAACTCTGGAGTTGGTGATGGACAGGGAGGCCTGGCATGCTGTAGTCCATGGGGTTGCAAAGAGTCAGACCCAATGGAGCAACTGAACTGAAATAAACTGAATGTAATTTTCCGAAGCACACCCTCATCTTGACAAAAGGTTGGAAAATTGTGGAATGCTGTTTTTATAACAAAATTGGAAAATACAATTCTAAATCTTTAACCACCTAGGAATCACCGGATTTTATATATCAGGAAATAAACTGACTTGAAATGTGGAGTGCTAATTAACTGTTAGGAAAAGAAGCAATTACATTGCACCCTCTGGCATGAAATCTCCCTTGATGGTTTAAAATAGCTGACTTTTCATTTAACACAAAGATTCTAGTGGGAGAAAAATATAGATGTCACCTCACTCATACTCTGTGCAGAGGAGGGCTTGGGTTTTAATTCTGTACCTGTCCCTTCCAAGTCTCTGTTCCACAGTCAGTTTTTATGACTTTATGAATCGTTGCTGGCTCTTTACAAAAGCTGGAGCTGGCTGCTGGCCTGACCTCTTCCTGGGCTGATAATCTCTTATTATGTCGTCTTTTCTTAGAATGCAATTGCACTACCCCCCTAATAATAAACATTTACCAAGTCTTGTTATCTGCCTCTCCCTTCGGTAGTGCCAATCTATCCCTAAAAATGGAAGCTTAGAGAGAACTTGGCCTTCCAAAGAATTTTTCCATGGCTTCTTGTCTTCAAAAACGTCTATTTGCTCACACTGTATGTGTTAACCCTGCCTGGCTCTGTTGCCCTTCTTATTTGTCTTCGACATTCCAATTTATTCTATTGTTTGATTTCTCTAGAATCATACATCTGCTTGTCACAGATACTCTGCCCTGGGTATAGTCACAACAACTGTGTATGTGTGTGTATATGTATATATGTACACATGTTATTGGATGAAGCACAAAATGGAACCAAGATTGCTGGGAGAGATATCAATTACCTCATATGTGCAGATGACACCACCCTTATGGCAGAAAACAAAGAGGAACTAAAGAGCCTCTTGAAGGTGAAAGAGGAAAGTGAAAAAGCTGGCTTAAAACTCAACATTCAAAAAACTAAGATCATGGCATCCAGTCCCATCACTTCATGCCAAATAGATGGGGAAACAATGGAAACAGTGACAGACTTTATTTTCTTGGGCTCCAGAATCACTGCAGATGGTGACTGCAGCCACAAAATTAAAAGACACTTGCTCCTTGGAAAAGCTATAACAAACCTTGACAGTATATTAAAAAGCAGAGACATTACTTTGTCAACAAAGGCCTGTCTAGTCAAAGCTATATTTTTTCCAGTGGTCATGTATGGATGTGAGAGTTGGACCATAAAGAAAGCTGAGTGCTGAAGAATTGATGCTTTTGAACTGTGGTATTGGAGAAGACTCTTGAGAGTCCCTTGGACTGCAAGGAGATCAAACATCAATCCTAAAGAAAATCAATCCTGAATATACATTAGAAGGACTGATGCTGAAGCTCCGACACTTTGGCCACCTGATTTGAAGAACCGGCTCATTGGAAAAGACCCTGGGAAAGATTGAAGATAGGAGGAGGAGAAGGAGATGACAGAGGTCTGCTTGGTTGGATGGCATCACCAACTCAATGGACTTGAATTTGAGCAAGCTCTGGGAAATGCCGAAGGACAGGGAGGCCTGGCAAGGTGCAGTCCATGGGGTTGCAAAGAGTCAGACACAAATAAGCAACTGAATAACAACATATTTATTTGGTTTATTACCAATAGGTATTGGCTTTCTGGCTTCCCTGGTGGCTCAGTGATAAAGAATATGCCTGTCAATGCAAGAGACATAGGTTCCATCCCTGGGTCAGGAAGATCTAGAGAAGGAAATGGCAACCCACTCCAGTATTCTTGCCTGGGAAATCCCATGGACAGAGGAGTCAGGCAGGCTACAGTCCTGGGGTTACAAAGAGTTGGACATGACTTAGTGACTAAACAACAACATTGGTTTACTACCCTAAATAAGTTCATATGTACAACACTATGTTTCTACTTCTATGTACCTTCCCACATACTCACCACCAAAAGTTTCCATCCATTTCCATACAGTTGCTCCCTTTACCCTTTTTTTGGGATTTTGCCCTCTCCCCTCCTCTACCTCCCTGGTAACCACTATTCTATTCTCTTTAATTTATGTGATGTAAATAACTATTTATTTCATGACGATTAAAGAAAATAAAAAATATTTGAAGTTGCATTTCTTTTTATAAATTCAATCCGTTTAAAATTTAGAGAATTTGCTATTCTTTTATTATTTAACTTTTAAAAACCATTTCAATGCCACTGAAAGATTGTTATTTTTTGCTAAACTTTCAGAAATTACCAAATTAGTGAGGACTGTAGCTATGTTCTCAATCTCACCATGTTTCAGAATCACCTGGAAACATTTGAAAATTCAGTTGCTTAAACTACACGTCTAAAGATGCTGATTCAAGGTGATCTGGGACTTAACCACTTAGAATGACAGTGAGATTGACTGCAGGAACTATCAGGCAGAGAAGAGGTTTGAGCACATATTATTGAGCAGAATACTTTAGAGCTGGTTTATTTGTCTTCCTTTGATTTATCTCCTAAGTTTTAACTACAAACTGTGATTTGCTTCATGGTATATCTTAATATTGTATTCCTCAAACCAGGATGTTTTAAGAAAATTATTTAAATAAGAAGAACATCATGTTAAAACAAAGAAATGTTCAACTGTACTCTTCCTTTGAAGTGTAAAATTCTTACCAGTCACCTTTTTTTTTGATAGCAATCAGTGCATGTGTTTGCCTTTTATTTAGGAAATGGTTCTTCTCAATTTTGAGCACCTATTAAAATAAAAAAGAAACCCACATATTAGGAACAAGCAGTTGCATTTCTAGGAATCTTTCTTGCAGAAATACTTGTATACTTGTATGAAGGTTTTCTCAGGAACACTGAATACGGTGGCAAAAAAAAAAAAAAAATCAAACTGTGCAACAACAACACAAACCAAAATGACTGTCACTGGGGCAAAGAGTAAATAAAATTTGAAGCTCCACACAATGGATGGATATGTAGTTGGTAAAAATGAGTTATGTGTTCTGTCCTGGAAAGGTGTATGTGATATTTTTTAAGCGACAGAAACAAGGTGAAGAAAACTATAGACAACAGTATAGTCCTCCCACTCCTTGTTTTTGTTTTTGGTAAAAAGAGAGCCCTGTATGGGTGTGTGCTTGCCTGCTAAGTCGCTTCAGTTGTGTCTGAGTCTTTGTGACCCCGTGGACTGGGGCCCACCAGGCTCCCCTGTGCATGGGCTTCTTCAGGCAAGAATACTGGAGTGCTTGACATTTCCTTCTCCAGGGAATCTTCCTGACCCGGGGATCTAATGTGTGTCTCTTAAGGTCTCCTGCTTTTGCAGGCAGGTTCTTTACCACTAGCACCACCTGGGAAGTCCAAAACACCCAGGAACTCTCCGCATTGCTCTCTGGGCTTTTTTTCTGGGGAGTGTCGTGCCCGACTCTTAGCGACCCCATGGACTGCAGCCCACCAGGCTCCTCCGTCCATGGGATTTTCCAGGCAAGAGTACTGGAGTGGGGTGCCATTGCCTTCTCCGATTTAAGGTTAAGATAATGGTTTTAAAAATAAGATTTTTATGTAAGCAACCTAAAAATTAAGGCCATTTTCCTAAATTATAATTTTTCATTGTCCTTTGCTTTGATAATATTTTCTTGGTGTTCCACTGAAAATTGCCTCTCAAAATTTGTGTGTGTAATTTAGCACATACAGGGGTAGTAGAATAGCAGAGTGGTAAAAACATGAACTTGACTCAGACGCCTTGAGTTTAAATCTTTGCTTCACCCTTCATTAGCTGTGTGACAGTAGGCAAGTTACTTAGCCTCTCTGTGCCTCAGTTTCCTTATCTGTAAATTTCTTCTTTTATAAACAGTAGTACCTGTGTCATGGCGTTCTTATGACATTTGAATGAGTGATATCGTTAAGCACTTAGAACAATATCTGGCACGTGGCAGATGCTATAAACGTATTTGTAATTAAAAATAAAGTACAGTACAGGAATCTAACCTACTGTTTTTTCTTTTTAAGGGGGAGAAAAGAATAAAGAAACTCATATTTTTTGAACTTCTCCGGTAGCTAGCAATAGCTAGTATTGTACCAAATACAGCCTTAAAAATTTCCAGCCAAGTAAAAATCTCCTCTGATTCAAGCAGAAGATCGTGATTCTCAAGAAATGGATTCTGGGTGCACTAAGAAGTATACTTAATAACAAATGGGAAACAGGCCCCTAAGACAGTGTGCTCTCAGCCAGGTGCTTGGGCTTCTGGGGCTTGGGGCCCGGGGACTTTGGGTTATGCTGCTTGATCAGAGTTGTTAATGTGGCTGTTAGCCTTGAGACTTCCCTGGTTTTCATCACACATGTCCCAGTTTTTCTATTTTAAGCTTCTACTCATTTCCTCTAAATTTCATTCTTTAGGACCTTACCCTGTGTTTCTTTTGTGTTTCACATTCTCAGAGTCGGCATTACGGTTTTAGTGTCCGTAGGGCAATAAAATCTATATTTCACTGTAACAAATAGGAGCAAATCTTAAGATTTCTAGCTGGGATTCTTTGCAGCCTTTCCCCTATTGATGTTAGCAGTTTCATTTTGCTCTAATTGTCCCCAGTGGTCCAAACAGGCAGGAATTCAGCCCTCACCAATGGTTGCTTAGCTGCTAAAACCTTTTCCTGCCTAGAAAATGGATCATGGGGGCAAAGATTAACCCCCTTTTAACACTGAGCAGAGTTGGGAGAGATGGCAATGTCTGCATTTTGGTTTTATCTATTGATTATTGCTCCCATCACTGCCTTTGCTGTTAGTAAGGGAAGAAAGAGCAATGGCTACATGAGAACAGTGAAGCCACATGCAAAGTTCACAAAGCCCTTTGGAATCTCTCCAGCTGAAAAGGATCATAAAATGTAAAATAACCTTATTAATAATAATACTTTTATGATCATAAACAGAAACAAGTAAAATCAAGCTTCTGGTTCTTGGAGCTTTCCACCGACTTTCCTAAACAGTAGACTGTGGTGCCTTTTCTCTCCTTTCTCTTTATTGCTTATCTTGTATTCTCTTAACACTCACCTCTGCAATTGCCATAAGCAAATCATTTAACCCATAGGAGTAATAATTCTGGGCAAGCGATGTCAGTGCAAACAGAGCTCTGGCTGTAAAGACCAGTCATGCACAGACACCCGAAGAAAAGGACTTACAGTTATCAAGTGATATATCATCAGCAAATACTGCCACTGATTGATACTAACAGTACATATGCAGAACCCCAAAAATGTAGGAGCTATATTTCAGAGCTCTAATGAACCAAGCCAGGAGAAATGGAGATCTGACGTTCTGAGCTTTGTCTCTGTGGCAGGACCATGCTCCTGATGCATTTAATCACACTCCTAATACGATTTAATCCACTGTAGGGCTTCCCAGGTGGTGCTAGTGGAAAAGAACCCACCTGTCTATGCAGCAGACATAAGAGATGAGGGTTTGATTCCTGGGTCAGGAAGATCCCCTGGAGGAGGGCATGGCAATCTCTCCAGTATTCTTGCCTGGAAATTTTCATGGACAGAGGAGCTTGGTGGGCTGCAGTCCATAGAGTCACAAAAAGTTGGACAAGAATGAAGTGACTTCACACACACACGCGCACACACACACACACACACACACACACACACACACACACACACACACACAAGACTGTGACAAGCTCCAGTGAGGACGTTGACAAGTGATTTCTGGTCCTAGGTTTGATTGGGTGCTAAAAACAGGATTTATCCTCACTGGATAATATTATTGAGTATATTAATTATGATGAAAGGTACAGAGAAAGTAGGCCTCCACATAGCTGCTGCAGAGTATAAATACAGTTTGTTCTCTCTCACCTTCAAGTTCAGTGAAGGCTTCCTTTGTGCTCTGCCCCCTAACATTCAGTAGATCAAGGCCTCAAGCTTGCGGTGTGAGGAAGTGCACGTGGCTTAGTTCAGAGCTCATTGGATCTGAATTCTGGCTTTGCCATTTATTAGCTATGTATCTGAAAGTTAAGTGACTTCCTTGTGCCTCATTCCCTCTGTAAGATCCCAACCTCATAATTGTATATGAGAATTCAGTGACCAATGTAGGTAAGAATCTAAGACAGTACCTGGCCACACTGAACCATTCACGAAAGATTACTTACTACTTATACACATCATAGATAACCTTTGAGATGTTTCAAAATGCCCCACATGGATGCAACCTACTTTATCAGCCTAGAGGTATGGTATAAAAGCATATCTCTTTTTTGGATTCCAGTTAAATGGCTTGAGCCATCTCACCCAACTGAGTGTCCAGCTTTGTTGGTTCTACCCTCCTGGGATAAACTTTAGGAGCCTTGGTGTCCTAAGGACTTATCTTGTTGCTAGAGCCAGAGCTGAGACATGCCCCTCTAAGAGTGAAAACATGTAATGATCACTGGGAACTTATTTCTGTTTGGGTTAATGCATTGCCAAGCTGCAGATCCCGGTAACACAACAAAAGCAGGGAAATAAAAAAATCTTTTGAAACATCATTTCTGGGACGACACTGTGGCCGTGTCTGAGGGAGGTGGCTGAAGCCTCACACACTGTGCAGTCCCGCCCCCATGTTGGTTTTCCAGGGTTTGAGGAAAGATCATCCTTCACCCCTTATTAATGACTGGCCAGAGGACTTTCATGCCAAAGTTGAGCAGGTATTCCAATTTGACAGACATTTTTTTATTCATGCACGCCAGAGCACAATACAGATTCAGAACTACTGTTCTTTTTACTCCCTGATTTCATAGGGGGCAGGCCCCCTGACTCGGGGCCTTTCTACTGGGACCCTCTTTCCCATGCTGACTTTATTTCAGCAGACTCCTTGTCTTTTTCACTGATCCTTGATCTGGGACACCCCTGATAGGTTTCAATCATTTTTGAAAAGTTGTGGGTCTCATCCCTTTAGTTTAGGAAAACCTACATTTTCGTCTGAATTTGCCCATTTCTTCCCAGCTCTGAATGCCAACGTCTTTTTTTTTTTTTAATCAGGAAAAAGTATATTCTGCCTTACCAGACATGAAGCTGCAGTCCTATTTTAAAGTTTTTGCTTTGCTTGATAATCGTTTTTATGGATTACCAGTAGTGAGAGAGTGTTCTGAGAGCTGTCAACAAAGTGTCAAGTAGAATGACTGAAGAGCACATATCATTTCCTTGTGACCTTTATTTGATTGTGCATTTGAACAGCTCTACTTTCTCAAGAGAAAGTAAAGAGGAAAAATATTTTTCAGGAAGAGGAAACATATTCAGTTTAGTTCAGTCGCTCAGTCGTGTCCGACTCTTTGCGACCCCATGAATCGCAGCACGCCAGGACTCCCTGTCCATCACCAACTCCCAGAGTTCACTCAGACTCGCGTCCATCGAGTCCGTGATGCCATCCAGCCATCTCATCCTCTGTCATCCCCTTCTCCTCCTGCCCCCAATCCCTTCCAGCATCAGAGTCTTTTCCAATGAGTCCACTCTTTGCATGAGGTGGCCAAAGTACTGGAGTTTCAGCTTTAGCATCATTCCTTCCAAAGAAATCCCAGGGTTGATCTCCTTCAGAATGGACTGGTTGGATCTCCTTGCAGACCAAGGGACTCTCAAGAGTCTTCTCCAACACCACAGTTCAGAAGCATCAATTCTTCGGCACTCAGCTTTCTTCATAGTCCAACTCTCACATCCATACATGACTACTGGAGAAACCATAGCCCTGACTAGATAGACCTTAGTTGGCAAAGTAATGTCTCTGCTTTTGAATATGCTATCTAAGTTGGTCATAACTTGTCTTCCAAGGAGTAAGCGTCTTTTAATTTCATGGCTGCACTCACCATCTGCAGTGATTTTGGAGCCCAAAAAAATAAAGTGTGACACTGTTTCCACTGTTTCCCCATCTATTTTCCATGAAGTGATGGACCAGATGCCATGATCTTCATTTTCTGAATGTTGAGCTTTAAGCCAACTTTTTCCACTCTCCTCTTTCACTTTCATCAAGTGGCTTTTTAGTTCCTCTTCACTTTCTGCCATAAGAGTGGTGTCATCTGCATATCTGAGGTAATTGATATTTCTCCTGGCAATCTTGATTCCAGCTTGTGCTTCTTCCAGTCCAGCGTTTCTCATGATGTACTCTGCATATAAGTTAAATAAGCAGGGTGACAATATACAGCCTTGACGTACTCCTTTTCCTATTTGGAACCAGTCTGTTGTTCCATGTCCAGTTCTAACTGTTGCTTCCTGGCCTGCATACAGATTTCTCAAGAGGCAGGTCAGGTGGTCTGGTATTCCCATCTCTTTCAGAATTTTCCACAGTTTATTGTGATACACACAGTCAAAGGCTTTGCATTAATCTGCTGCAAATATTTACTGAGCACTACTAAAGTATTTTCAGTCTATTTTAATATAATTGGAATATTTTAAATATTTCTCAACATAGGAAAATTCATATAGAGAAAAATGTACATTTTTCAATCTTCCTTGGACAGTTACAAAAGCTCAAGGCCATTTAAATTGTTTCCTAGAATTTCAGTTAGCTATTGCTGTATAATATCACCCCAAAGCTTAGTGTTTTAAAACACTTGTTTTACCATCTGTCATGACTCTGTGGGTTGACTGGGCTCGGTTGGGAGGTTCTTCTACTCTACATGGTGTTAGCTGGGGCTGCTGTCATCTGGGGGCTCAACTGGGGTGTAATGTCCAAGATACTTACTCTCATGACGAGCAGTTGATACTGGCAGTTGGCTGGAAGCTCTGCTAGGGAAGTCTACCAGATTCCTTGGTTCTCCTGCATATGATTTCTTTGTGAGTCTTGGACTCCTCACAGAATGGTACCTGGGTTCCAAGAGGGAGGGTCTCAAGAGAACCAGTCCTATTGTGCAAGCATTTATTAAGCCTTTGCTTGTATTTTGCTTGACAAAGTCCCATTGGCCAAAGTCATTCACGTGGCCAAGCCCAGAATGTGGCTAGGGACCACAGAAGGGGATGATTACTAGAGGTTCAAATTAAGTTTCGCAAAGATGACAGTTGACCACAGCCAGAAACTCTTCTGAATTCTAAGAGAGCAAAATGGCAGTCCTAGAATTCTGGAGCTGATAGGTACCTTAGAGATTTTATCGTTCAGCTTCTTGTTTGGGTGAAGAGACAAAAACCTGGAGAAAGTGATTTACCATTTCAAAGTGACAACCCAAACCTGGACAATTCATTGTAAAAATGACTTTGATTCAGGCTGTATGCAGGTCCTACCTGCCCACGTGGGCTGGTCCAGCCCCTGACTTTACAAAGCTCTTACCCCCTAGACAGGGGTAGGTCTGCAGGTTAGATCTCCTAACATCCAGTGCCACATTTAATCACAGTACTTCACTGCTTTCCCGTTGTTAATTAAGTGGGTAATGACTATATTAAAGTTAGTTTCAGGTTCTAATTTATGACACAGTAGTTATGTTTTAATGTATACTTTATGTTACATTGGAGTCCCTGACTAATCAATGTGTACTCCCTCTAATCCTGCCGGGTTTATATACTTGGAGAAAATTTTATTATTTTAAACAATTATAAGGATTTATAGTTCTTGAATCTTTGCTTTTGTGAAATATTTTTGTTCATGTCTACTATTTACATGAAGCCAAGTCCTTTGTCAGGAATACAGCCTCTAATTATAACATTGTTCCTGTGGGAAAATGTAATTTGCTTTTCAATGATCCACTTTATGACATGGTCTCTAGGAATGTGCTGTCTGCAATAAAAAGCAAGTAGAGACTGCAGACTGCTGTAACTTCTTGCCAATTGCCTGGCATGGTAAGATCAGTGTTTATAAAGTGGCTCTAATTTTTTTGTTCACGTGTGAAATTCAAGCTAGGAAATAATGACACAATTCACTGGGATGGGGCGTGTGTGGGGAGGGATGGGCTAGGAAGCAGACAAGGAAATGAGCAGGTTCCTCGGTTTGGTTTTCTCCACAGCCATCCCACCAGTAACCAAGTCCTGTCTGTTGTCTGTAGTGTCTCTCACTTTGGTCGTCCCTTCCCAGAAATAGAATGGCAGTTACAACAGTGGGCGGCAAGTGGAGCGAGAGGGGCTCACAGTGCTGTGGGATGACAAGGCAGGCTCTGGGTGCTCCTGAAGGACATCCTGTTGGAAAGGGAACACCTTCTCTCAGGGCCTAGTCCTGCCTCCTCTGAGATGAATCCTCATTGCTTTGCTCAGGGAAAATGTACAGGATTCCCATTTAACACATGCTTGTGGAGGACAGGTATTCACCGAAGTAGAATATTTTCAGTGAAAAGCATCCTTCCTGATCATGGGCAACAGTTCTAGGGTCAGACCCCATTAGCTCCTCACAGACTTTCTAATCTTCTCGGCTGGCTTCCCTAGGTTTTTGCTCCAGCTTCCTTTCTGGGATCCTTTACTGCTTGGTCCAAAACACAGTCTAGATCATGCTTCATGATTAAAAACGAATACTCCACTAAAAAGTAAGGGATCACAGAAGAAATTATAGACTACCCCTGAGCTCTGAATATTAGATCTGAATCCTTCCGGAGTCTGAGGTCATGGTCTTCCAGGATCCCCAATGGTTCTCCCACCTCGGTTCCTGCTCTGCAGCCTTTTTGCAGGGGCCTGATTACCTTGCTTCACTAAGACAGATGTTAGCTCTCTTCCCTAGCTGAAGTTTGGGTCATCGCACATGAGCCCTCAAAAGACAGGTTTGAAGAAGGTCCGTATTCCTCCTCATACCTGCTCTCCACTAGCCCCTCTCCCCCATGGTCATAATCTGTTGGGATAATTACCCAATGGAAAACAATCTTTTGCACAGTGGAGCTGGATCTTTTCTGAGGTTTAGGTTCTAAAGTCAGTGTGTAAGGAAAAATCTGTGTAAGGACTTAACTTTGGAAACCGTTTGGAGGAGAGCCACATTGCAGATGGACCCACTTTTCTCATGAAGCCTACTAGAGCCTGGCTGGCCCTTCGAGTTTGGAATAGGTCAGCATCTCTTCAGCAGAACACCAGGTGAAGTAGCTATTCTGTGTTTTCTTTTAACTTCAGAATTCCGTTTACTGTGGTGAGATATTCATCTATTTAAGACACAGGGTCTGAAAACCATGGAGAGCACAGTAAAACCTAAGTTCCTTCCCACTCTTGCTGCAGTAGTGTCCATAATTTTTAACTAGCTTCTCACTCTCCTCCTTTGTCCTTTTCTCCTTCCTTCCCTTTCTCGGTGTCTATAGGTATAATCCTGTGAATTCTATGCAAGCCTGATGGGATGGCCTCAACATTATTATGCAAAATAGTTTAACATCAGTGTGAAGAACTTTATAATTCCTGTATTTAGATTTATCTTTGTAGGACCCAAAAAGCCTGTTAAAGTGTCTGTTTTTTTTTCCCCAAAATTCAAAAGCAATATACTTCCAAAGGTAAATTCAAACTATTGTCTGAATGTAGAGAAACAAGGTGTGCTGGAAGCTTTGAAATATGGCCAGCTTCTGGCTGTGGTCCTGTAAGCAGAGATGAGCTCTCACCCCACTCAAGAGTATCTGGTTTCAGTGTTCCTGATTCCCAGAGTCTCCCCCTGGAAACCCTGACCCTTCTCTTCATACTGGACCAATGGCACCTCATACAAACCAGGCTCGGGACCTTCATGCAGGCCAGTTGACCTGTCCACAGTGCTCCCACTGTCTAGTTCCTCATCCCCTTCACTTTGCCTCCACTGAGCCTTCCCGGCCTTTAATCCCTAGGTCAGAACTCCTGAGCCACGCTTGACCATAGTCTTTAATGCTCATTCACCCTCTCAATAATTGTACCATAAGATGTCCTGATGTTCAGCTAACATTAAATGTATCCTATGTATATGCCAGGTACTGTTCTGATAATTTTTGATGTGTTAATTTATTCCCCACAAGTAGATCATAAGGTAGGTATTACGCGTTCCATTTTACAGATGAGGAAACTGAGATATAGAGAGGTTATATAAGCTGCCCAGTGTCACATGGTGAGTTAATGATAGAGCCAGGATTCAGACCCAGAAGTTATGATGCCAAAGCCTGTACTTTCCATCACTGTTGTACTTTCTTCCATGGGGGTGTGTGTACTCAGTTGTGTCCGACTCTTTGTGGCCCCATGGACTGTAGCCCACCAGGCTCCTCTGTCCATGGGATCTTTCAGGCAAGAATACTGCAGTGGTTGCCATTTTCTACTCCAGAGGATCTTCTCAACCCACGGGTCAAGCCCACATCTCTCGTGTCTCCTGTATTGGCAGGCGGATTCTTTGCCACTGCACTGCCTGGGGAGCTCCATTGGTGCTTATGTGCAAACTCTATTTCTTGTCTTTTTATGCGGTGTTTCTTCCCTCTCACTTTGTGTTGCTTTCTTCAGAGCAGATCATCATGGTATATACATATGTTTTCATAGCACTAAGGATTGTGCCTTGCATCAACAAATTATAGAATAATAACAGTGTCAGAGAAGTTCAATAAATATTTATTGGATGATAAAAGGAGAAAAGCCAAAATATAGATTCTTATAAATTACACGAGTCTCTGGTTGTGGTTCGGGCTTACTAAAAGATCTCTGCTCTTTCTCACCAACATAGTCTTAACAGTTTACAAAGCATTTGAATATGATTTGACTCTCAAGATACTCCTGTAAATGTGAGTGGAGCAGATATCATGCCTCTTCTACAAATGGGAAAACAGACAGACACAGAGAAGTTGGTTTGCCTCCGTCACCCTTAGTGGCGAGCTGACCCAGAACCCAAGGCTCCGGATTTCTAGTCCTGTAGCATTCAACCTCAGATTTTGCCCAGGGCTAGCTCAAGATAATGCAGACCATGGTTTGGCTCTGGGTTTGTCCATTAATGAAACTAGGTTGTTCTATACAGGAGAAGGCAATGGCAACCCACTCCAGTACTCTTGCCTGGAAAATCCCATGGACGGAGGAATCTGGTAGGCTGCAGTCCATGGGGTCACACAGAGTCGGACACGACTGAAGCGACTTAGCAGCAGCAGCAGCAGCAGCACCAGGATGTTCTATTGTAAATGGATATAAATGGTAGCATTGAAAGAGTTGGAGTGTGGTGAGATAGGGAAGGACACACTGCATTCACACACCAGCCTCTGTCTAAGAGGACGGTACCCTCAGGATGATCATGGAAACAAGTTTAAATTAATGTCATGCTGTTCAACAATACCTTCTTCATTCATGTTGAAAATCAAGTGGCGGGAAACATGTGAATATCAGAAAAATATAGAAAATAATCATAGAGAAATAAAAAATGGAGTCAGTCATGGGGAGGTTTCCATAATGCAAATCAGAGAAATTTTTATTTTGGAGGGATAAGGTAAAGAGAGGAAATTCTGTACTAACAAGTAAAAATTCAAATCAAAGCCAGAGTTTGAGCTGGCAGGCCTTGTTTGGAAACTCCTTTTGTTTATAATGTAGGTTTTCCCCCTTTATGAAGCAGATGCTTATACAAGCATTACCAGTGTTGTCAATAATACTGTAACATTTGCCTTCCATCCCTTTGTTGCTCAGGGAACATGTTGGGTTTCGGCACATTTAGCTTTGCCATTTACTCCACAAATCGCAGCTGTGTAGTGCTACAACTAAGTCAATTTTACTGAGAATAAAAATTGAAAAATATTCTCCTAACAACCTTTCTAGTGATCATAGGCCTGAAATACTTTGGAGAGTCTTTTTTTTTCCCTCAAACAACTTGGTTTCAGTACAATGATGCTTCAATAAGAATCTTCCTGCAAATTTAATTCAAAAGGGAAGGCTTTGTTGTTATTAAACACAATGGCAGTTTGTACATCTCCACATCATTATGTTGCTTCTCATTATGGTAATTCATTTGCTTCTGCTTTGTATGGATATCAAATAAAAATCACTCTCGCTCCTGGCAAGTGATTGCCATTATGGCGACACTCTGGGAGCCCAGCTAAGCGGTGCTTGGTGTCATAGCAAACACAATTAGCAAAATGGCATCCACAGTGGCTTTATGGAGTTGCCCTGTGGTGAGGCTCTGCATTTTCTATTTAGCAGGGCTGTAGGTTACTGGGCTTTGCCATGTGCCTCCTCTGTTTTCATCTTTGTACCATTTTCTGTTCAAATGGAACAACATGAGGCCTTTGTATGCATTTTACTTTCTCTCTGTTTTTTTTCTGATGGGCTTGTCCTCAGCACTTGCCGGGCACAGAGAGCTCTGAGTTATCCTGCCTTCCTATGAGCCCTCGTTTCTCTAAAGAATGGTCAATGACAGCATCACCAAATGCCCACTCTGTTATCTTTGTATATTTATTCATTTTGCTATTGTTGCTCTCTGTTGCCACTAGTTAGCAATTTGAGAGGTAATGAATTTTTTGTATGAAGTTAAACTTTAAAGATCATTATTAATTCCCTCTATATTTAAAGAGGAAACAATTTTCACTCTTCTGCAGTGGACGGATTTGGGTGGGGTTTCACCCATGGCTTAAGAACCTCAGTCAGTGACTGGCTCAATGAGGTTGGCAGCCCCTACTCCCTTTTCAAGATAAACGACAGACATGGTTCTTGAACTGAGCCTTGACAAAGAAGAGTGTCTGAATTTAGATGGAGTGTGTGGAGGCGCAGGGTTGGGCCTGTGTTTGCGGGTGACTCCTCCTCAGCCTTTAATATTTGTTTTAATTTTTCTTGGAAGATTTTCCTGACGCCTCCAGGCTGGAATGATGCTCTGCCATTTAGGCCACTTGTATATCTTTCTCCTCAACAACCAAGTCCTTTTTTTCCCTTCTCCTTATACTTCTTATTCATCTTCCTCCCCACTCCCCTTACTTCCCCCCCTTCAGCCTGTGCCCTGGGGATAAACCTATTTGGCTCTAAGAGGTGATTTATGGTTTGTTGAAGTTAATCAGAGACTCATATTTTTCCTCCAAGTGATTAGTTTATGCCAATGGATGTACAATTTTGGCCAATGAAATCAGTCTTGAATATTCATTGGAAGGACTGATGCTGAAGCTGAAGCTCAATACTTTGCCCACCTGATGCTAAGAACTGACTCATTGGAAAAGACCCTGATGCTGGGAAAGATTAAAGGCGGGAGGAGAAGGGGACGACAGAGGATGAGACGGTTGGATGGCATCACCGATATGATGGACATGAGTTTGAGTAAACTCTGGGAGTTGGTGATGGACAGGGAAGCCTGGTGTACTGGAGTCCATGGCGTCGCAGAGTCAGACACGACTGAGCAACTGAACTGACTAACTGCTGGGAGACTTCTGGAACAGTTTTCCTTTCTTATTAAAGGAAATACATGCAAGAGAAACTTTTCTTTTTCTGCTTGTGTGTGAGGACGTAATGCCTGGACTGTGGCAGCAATTTTGTGATGATTTGAATCAAGTCATGAGGATAAGAGTCAACATGCCAAAAAAGACCAAGTGAAAAACAGGAATAATTTGGATTTTGGATGAGTTTTTGAGTCAGCAAATTAGCCTACCATGAACTTCTTTCGGATGAAAACATGTTTCTTGTCATTTAAGATGTTTTAGTCCCATTTTCTCCTATTTGTAGACCAAAACACCAAAACAAATATTCTGCTACTCTACTTTGTACCTTTAGAAATGGTCTTATTGGAAATTGTTTTAATTAGTTGTTTTAGAGTCTAACTTTTTCTTTAGATGAAAGTCTCCTGAGGGTAGGTCTTATTAATTTTGCACACCATGGCCCCTAGATTGTACCTGTTATGTACAGGTGCTCAACCAGTGTTTGTTGGATAAACTCTAAATAAGAGGCATGTTCATCACTAGCCAATCCAGACTCACTGGCTGAGCACATCTCCATATTTTAGCCAAAACCTGTCAAAAAGGGATGAAAAGCCAAATTAAAAATCTCTTGCACTTAGATGTAGAAATCAGATATACTATCCTTTCTGCTAAATCGGATCTATGTTTTTCTAGATGAGCTACACCCAGCAACATTTTGTTATTGTACCTTCTTCAGGGCTTCCCTGGTGGCTCAGTTGGCTCAAGAATCTTCCTGCAATGTAGGAGACATGGGTTTGATCCCTGGGTTTGGAAGATCCCCTGGAGAAGGAAATGGCAACCCACTCTATTATTCTTGCCTGGAGAATTCCATGGACAGAGGAGCCTGGTGGGCTATAGTCCATGGGGTTGCAAAGAATCAGACATGACTGAGGGACTAACACACACACTTCTTTAGAAAATATGTTCCTGAAAAGTTATTCATAAATGTAAATTTTGTAAATATATTTTGATTATGATTCACTCAATATCTAAAGGAATCCCATGTCACCCACCCCCTGCAAGCAAAAAAAAAAAATATATATATATATATATATAAAATAAAATAAGGAAAAGTTCTCATTAGTCAGTGTTTACTTTATCAGGACTCCTAAGATAATAATATGTATACAGAGGAAGCTCATCTTTTTATATAGAACTCAAATAGTTGAAGTCATTGCCCTTTTGGGGGTCCTGTATTTTCCTTTTATGAAATGAGAAACGTGACAAATAGACAAGCTACCATGAAATTGATTTCATTTCCAAACTTTCCAGGTAATATCATAGGATATAATATGCTTATTCAGCCCCATTTCCTAAGTTTTTATCACTACAAAGTCAGCTTTTAGGTTAGTGATGCATCTTTTTTAAATCGCAAGAATGTTTAGAAGGATGGCTCCCAGGCTGATCCTTAAAGGCCTGTCCGCGCGCAACCTGCTGCCAGTAAAGACTGTAATGGTGGCGGCTTCACCAGGCAGCGCCCGTGTCGCTGCTGTCAGCTGGCTCTGGAGGCCAAGCGGAGGCTCCTTCCTATTCTGCTGCCACCTCTGGGGATGTTCTTTAAAATTAATTTTTTTTGTTATTTAAAAATTTCTTAGTGTGCATTTTGATCTACCCCTGGGGATTGACTTTCCCTTGGCACAGTGGCCTGGGCTCCCCCCTTGCTCCCTGTCTCTCTCCTCTGTGGAGATGAGACCAGGTTTTGGGTGGGAGCACAAATAGGGTGAAATGAAGGTGAGCGCTGGCACTCCTGCCCTGTGCTCCCCATGGCCAAGTTCCAGCTGCCGCATGCCTGCCCTCTCCCCACAGCTCCCGCCCCCCTC